>NW_027464753.1:0-362923 GCF_043290135.1 Rhipicephalus microplus | reverse complement strand
TCATGTCAGAACCCCCTAGCAGATTTTCACATACGCAGGATTAGATTGGTGGCATTAACGATGACCTGATATTTTTTATTCGTTGCCTCGTTAAATATTTGAGCCCTTGAAGAGCCATAAAATTACTTCCTCTAGTTGAAGAGTTTCCGGGTTTTACAACATAATTCGAACTTCCCCATCAATTGTTAGAACTAGTTTCAATTACATATGATTTATGTTTCAGGTCTCCTTGGACGCTGTCAAAGACGTCTACGCAATGGATGGGAGCATCGTGACACTTCGCGTGATGCATGGCATACGGGAGGCCCACCTCAATCCGAACAACTTTGAGAAGATGCGCGTCCCCTACGCCTACCAATTGTTCGGTCCACAAGTGACCCGTGGTCTGCGGTTCTACCAACAAGATGTCGAACCGTCGAGACGCAGCTGCATACAGGCGACTTTGCGGTTCTTTGAGTAAGTGTGTCCGACATCCTAATTGTGTTGGTATTAACAGCAAAGCTTACGATATGTTTGAAGAGGGAAGTAGAAGGACATATATGTTTGCACAGCTGGGCACTTGAGCATGCAATATACACTAGAGCGAGTGTACCGTGCTGAGTGTGTGTATATATCAGAGTCACCTGAAACGGCAAGCCTAGGAACTGTCGTCAACGGACACCTCATTACTACGGCGTTTTGTTCTCCTTGTGATATATTGCAGGACACTTCGAACATGCTGCAAGGGAAGCCTGTGGCATGTTCCGAAACCACATAAAACGCTCTTATAGGTTATTCGAACATCTTACTAGAATGTTAAGCTCACAGGGATAAAACAAATTTTCTCTACGCAGATTATAACATGTGGCATTTACTGCGTTTCTTGTCGCCCAAACCCCCAGCGTTTCTTTCAAACTTAGTAGTAAATTTCGCAACGTTACCTGTGCTAAGTTGTACTCAGTGTACATCTGTCCGTAAACCAAACAGCATAATTATATCATACTATTAATTTGGCGACACCTTCATGCACCTGAAATAGTGAGGCACGAATCCCCACGATGGCATGCAGTGTGATGTGCATTGCGCGGTCTTGGTAAAATTATCTTGCACACGTACAAATACATAAAACGGCGTGCAGAGAGTAACGTTCTTCTTATTTTCTTTTATTTTATGCAGGATGATAAACAGCATCATCAACATCATGTCCTCTCGGTACGCGAGAGTAGCGCTGCGGTTGAACTCAAGTGCGGTCGACTGCCTCTACACCTTTCTTGCGTACTTGACTGAATGGGAGTCGCACGTAAAAGGCACGCGGGGCTTCCTTAGTCAGTCCACAGCAGCAGGGTTTCGAGTAACCATCAAAAGCACCTTGCTATTGCTGGAATACCTGACGACGGAAGTAGGCTATGCCTACCTGATGACAGCCCGGCTCAACCAAGACCCCCTGGAGAACACTTTTGGTATAGTGCGGCAGTGCAGCGGGAATAATGATCATCCTACGCCGCAGCAGTTCCTCGACACAATGGCATGCATCAGCTTTTGCAACCTTGTGCGCTCGCCGGACAAGGGCAATGTGACTCCTGGCACACTTGACTCTCTTTTGTCCCCTATACTGTGCTCGCCTCCGTCACCGCCACCGCAGACCTCCGGCTTCACTCATGCACTAGATGAAATTCACTTTGAAAGCAATGAAAACGACATGTTGGATGATGTGGTGACACATGAGAGTGACCATGAGGCATACGTGTCTGTCAGAAGTGACCGCAGACTGGTCCACTACATAAGCGGGTATGTTGCAAGGAAATGCATCGTGCCGTTGCACTGTTCTGCTTGCGAAAACGACTTGTTGACTTCACGAGAATCTGAAAGTGCTATCGCACAGTTCACACAACAGTGTGATTACGGGGGCCTTTTGTACCCATCTTCGACCTTGTCCAACTTTATTGGTTTTCTCGAAGACACTTTCACTGAATGTTTTAGCACTCGCCGCGTGCACCATGACAGCATCATGGATGTGATAGAGCTTCTGAAGGTGAAAAAAGCAAAACTAATTGGATGCGAGGAGCACCGTGAACATGTCACGGCACGAGTGGTAGGTTTTTATGTGCTGACAAGACTGAGATTCTTTGTCAAAGCCTTGAATCGTGCACAGCCATCTAGGCGGAAGTCTGCACAACAAAGAAAACAGAGCAGGTGCTCGTAAGGAGCCAGGGTTGTTTATAAATGAAGAAGTGGCCATCAAAACAAATTCATTGAAAGTTCGGTTTCGATGTGCATTGGGAGTACTCGTGCAGTGCTACGTAGCTGACATATCAGCGATCAGAAGATGACAACGAAAGAATGGACTGACTTGCCCGCCGTGCTTGCTGTGCTCTGTGTGGTTCGGTGTTATTACACTCGCGAATAGTCATTTTACGTGACATATTTGTGGTGGAGCTGCTGGCTCTTCCCTGTACCCATCACGAAGCTCCACTTCGGACGTATCATCACGGGTCCAACCATGTCACAGGTTCAAGGAACATCGTCTTCACCACCCGCCTCTTCTGTGACTCCTACCTACGTTGTCGTATACCTCCTGCTCGTGATCCTGGCATATTTCCAGGATATATAGATCGCTTTGACGTTAGATATATATGGGGGGTTTAACGTCCCAAAACCACGATATGATTATGAGAGACGCCGTAGTGGAGGGCTCCGGAAATTTCGACCACCTGGGGTCCTTTAACGTGCACCCAAATCTTAGCACACGGGCCTACATCATTTCAGACCGCATGGGAAATGCAGCCGCAGCAGCCGGGATTCGATCTCGCGACCTGTGGGTCAGCAGCCGAGTACTTTAGCTACTGGACCACCATGGCGGGGCACGCTTTGACGTTGACAAGTGCCTTAACGTGTACGAACAGATCAGCGCCGGCTATAGGTGGGCCCGACACTCATGCTCGCCAACGTGTTTCTTTACCTTGATGGCCCACTGCAGATGTGGTTCCTGTAGGTTATTCGAACACGTTACTGAAATGTCAAGCTCACAAGGCTAAACCAAATTTCCTCTACGTAGAATATATAGTGTGACATTTACTGCGTTTGTTGTGGTTCGAGACGCACGAAGTCGACATTGCCAGCTGGGACACTTTCAAGGAGACGATCCGTGACCTTTTCGGCGACACTGCTGCACGGCAGACGACTGCACTAAATCAGTCGGCTACTCGGGTATAGGCGTCTACCGAATCGGTAGACGTCTCACGGTTACCCAGTTCTGACGAAGCCATTTTCGAAGTATGATTGGATCAGACCTTTCGCCTGATCAGGCCGATGCTCTCTGTCAGGTTTCGGACTCGATCACGGTGACATTTTTGGTATCCGTGGTCATCCCTTGGGCCAGACTAATATTGTCAAGCACCTAATTAACAATGGTGACTCTGCGCTTATCCACTGTCGGCCTTGCCGCGTGTCCGCATCAGAACGAGCAGTGATTCAAAAGGAAGTGGCCAAAATGCCAACGAAAGACACCATCGAGCCATCGTCGAGCCCTTGGGCCTTCCCAGTGGTCTTGGTAAAGAAGAAAAGCGGCTCCTGGCGTTTCTGCGCTAGTTATCGGCACCTCAAAAAAATTACGAAAAAAAAAACGTGTACCCTCTTCTCCGTATTGACGACGCACTTGACTGTCTGCATGGCGCCACCTTCTTTTCATCTCCCGACCTCCGATCTGGCTACTGGCAAATTGCTGTAGACGAAATGGATCGTGAGACAACTGCATTCGTTACCCCCTGACGGCATTTACCAATTCAAGGTCATGCCGTTTGGCCTCTGCAATGCCCCGGCAACCTTCGAGAGAATGACAGATACGCTACTTCAAGGATTTAAATGGGCGACGTGCTTGTGCTACTTGGATGACGTGATAACTTCTCACCCACCTTCGCCACACACCTTGAACGCCTTTCTACCATTCTATAATATTCCGCTCTGTCCATGATGTTCTCAGTTTCGTGGGCCTCTGCTCCTACTTTCGGCGGTTCGTGAAAACTTTGCGGCACTCGCACGGCCACTTACCGACCTTCTCAAACAAGATGCCCCATTTCATTGGGGCCCTCTTCAAACTGACGCCTTCTCTCAACTAATTACCACTCTCACGACAACCCTATTCTTGCGCATTTCGACCCCGATGCTCCTACAGAAGCGCGCACAGACACGTGTAGTCACGGCATTGGTGCAGTTTTGGCGCAAACTCAGCGGGGCAACGACCGTGCAATTGCGTATGCAAGTCGTCTCCTTTCGAAATCTCAACGCAAATACAGAGAAATTTCATTCATTGTTTGCTGTACACCTATGACTTCTTCGCCAGTTGAACACAACTTATGCGGATACGCGTTCAACGAATGATTTTGTACTATGTGCTAGCGTGTTTTTTATGTACGTCACTAACAAGACAAAACAAACCACGACCACTTGCTTGCCTTCGGCATAGCACGCTATACTTAGGATAGAGTGTACTAGAACAAGGTTGTTCTAGTACACTCTACTTAGGATTAGGAGACCTCACATTTAAGCCTGACTGCGAAAACTCCCGTAGCTACCATGCAACCGCGGATCATTTCATGTCTACATTTTTGGCATCACGTCTGAATAGAACCAACGCACTTTCAACAAAACAAAACAACAACGACGACGACGACAATGGTTTTGCGTGATAAAACTATATACCGCGTGAGGCTCGCCGTATTCAGTGTAGCACTCTCCCAATTACGACCACCTGTGGTTCTTAGCGCCTACATCTAAGAACGCAGGCCTCTATCATTTCCACGCCATCGAAATGCAACTGTCGAGATCGGGATGCGATCCTTATCTGCGGGTCAGCAGCCTCGTGCACATCAATCACCACTGTGCCATTGACATCAAAACCGATTCCTTTACAACTGTAATGGGCAGGCCTGGTTGGTACACTACTGGAATGGTCATGACGTATCTGTCATTCTTACCTTGTGTCACGCGTCTTAAGCACTGTTCCGTGCCACCCCATCCCTACAATAAACGCTAGTGACCATCGGCCGTATGCACAAAGTGTGCACCACTAAATATGCTTTCAAAAGACAAAATGTATACGTTGACAAAAAATAGTTGTACAAGAAAAGTACATTTGTATTTCAATACTACTTCATCAAAAGCACAGGCAACCGGCGCGCTTTAGTTTTGCCGTTTAGCTGCCGCTGAGAGAGTTGAAAACGATGCAGGCGCCAATGACGCAAAAGCTAAATACAACAAAAAGCGCGCCGATCACATATAGATGCGCCCGCAAAACACAAGCATTGGTTTGCATCATTTATTTTCGCTGAGGGCGGCCATAATTATAAGATATATGTTCGCAATATCAGTTGTACAGGAATACTACATATGTATCCAAAATATCAACACGTTCACCTCTTTCCGCACACCTCGTGATCGCTTTACTCGAGCAGACAGAACATCGCTGCTTTACCAGTATTCAAACCTTCGCGACTTCCCGCCGACTGAAAATCGTTTACTTTCAGTTTTTCTTTTTCTTTTTTTAAGCGAGCCAGTGGGCGGCGACCGCAGGCGAGTGAAAGCACACCGTCTCTCTTTTATTCGCTAAAATCTCGCAAGCTATGCTTTTAAGTTTTCGTTGAATCCCGTGCGGTGGCGCTGCAAATAAATGCGCTTGCTGTCAAGTTTTTTTCTCCTTTACTTCATATCTCGCGTAATGTTTTGTAGCAATATGTAGAAACTGAAGGCATATTTAAAAAAAAAGCCAAACAATACAGTTGTACACGTGAAATTAAAAAAAAAATCTATGGTCACAGCGGTGATTCGAACCTGGGTCTTTTTAGTGGTATGCGAGCATTCTACCCCTCGACCACTTCGGCGGAGCTGCGCACGGCTCTTAAAACGACGACAGGTCACAGACTACCGATCGCAGCGCCACTAGCGGATTTGACCCCGTTTGGGCTTCACTTTTAATGCATTGGTGCTGCGGCCGGTCCGGGCACTCCCCTTGTTCTAGTACACTCTAACGAGGCTAAGAGAGCATATGTCAAGCCTGAAAGGTCGGCCTGTAACCCATTTGGCAATGCATTGCAATGAGTGCGCATGCTCTCCTTGCTTTAGTGACACTACCTTGCTGTATAGGAGTAGAAACAAGACGTCAAGGGAGATAATGGAGGCATATCATATAGACAAGCAGAAAGACAACTGTGTTAGCCACCCTTCAGTAGCTTTACTAACAAAAGAAATCGCGCTCCTGTCAGTCAATCAATGAAACTGTTATCGTTTTTATGTTTTTGTTATCGTTGTCGTAAGTGCGCAGTGCATTGTGTGTTTTTTTAGGTCACCAGGGAGCGCTGTTCCGAGGGTTAAAAAGAGTCAATGTTTTTCGATTAATAAATCAGTTGTTAGATTGCGCCAGTTTGTATTCCTTTCTTTGTCCTTGTTCGCCTGCGCATACATTTTCAGGATGGATAGATTCCAACTAGGCCGAATCGCAGTTTTGCTTCACTTTTGCGTCAAATTCGACAGTGCGCAGTCCGAAAAGAGAGGGCATCGGCATTCCTAGCTGCACCAGCAAATTTCATAGCACTCTGTCCGAAAATGGTGGCCCTGACGTCAGCTGTGTGTTTGATATTATTGCCTCCTTCTCGACCTTTGTCGTGAGTGCCGTGGACACCGGCACTTTGTAACGGTAATAACGAGTGGCGAAGGGAGCGTGAATCTTCTAGCGCGAAATTAAACATCGCTGTTGTTATTGCGGACGTAACGCTCGGCACTGGGATTTCGGTGCATTCCTTCACACTTCTTATGACATGCAATTGATGCAAGTGTCAGAAGTAGCGTAATCACAAAAGGTTATGGGAGACGCGTTGACGCAAAAGGTAAGGCGAAGCGCCAGTTCACCGTTTGCAAAGCTCATCACGGCACAGTTGCGGCATGAGTGTTGGAGCTCGTATTGCAAAACTTTCTGTTATGTTCCGAGAGTCGGACAGGGCTGCTCATAATAACAATAAACGAAATTTTCGGTGCTGACGTTAGAGATCTCTCTTGCTTACGAACATATGCCGAAAAACACGGCAATGCAAAGTACAGGGAGCAATGCTTCATTAAAATTCCCGCGCAACAACTCACCGTTATCTTAAAGGCGTCCGCTAGAGCCTCGTCCTTATTCAATAAACAAGCCAGTGGCACATCAAAAGTTTCAGGAAATTTATTGTTCCGTGACCAAAATACGAAAAGCTTCTGAAATCCATGACGTCATCACAATTCTCAGCTGTCGCAGTTCCGCGCGAAATTCAAAACAAATTCAGTCATTTTATTTTCTAATAAACCTTCTAGCGCAAAACTGACACTAGAGTTCCCACGAAATTCGCAGTTTTGGACTAATTTTATTGTTTCGAATCAATTCACTGAAACTTCGGTGTCCCTCCAACAAAACATCAATGAATTCGGGGACATGCATCTTCCCAGTGCAATGCACCAAGTTGCGGTGGCGGGAGAAGGTTAGCTCCTCAACTCCCAAATTTGAGCACCGGTTAAAGAGAGGAGGTGCCACACCCCACCCTTAAAGACACCTCACTTAGTCCTCAGCAGCCCCAATAACTAGCTGCTCGAAACAACCTTGCATAAATTAATTTCTACATTCGGATCACAACAATGACGAAATTATTTTTTAAGCTCACACCCGATCTCCTTTCAGAAAAAGCTGTAGTAAATACGAATCAATAGTTTCTAACCTAGCATTTATT
Organism: Rhipicephalus microplus; assembly: GCF_043290135.1. Lineage (NCBI taxonomy): Eukaryota > Metazoa > Arthropoda > Arachnida > Ixodida > Ixodidae > Rhipicephalus > Rhipicephalus microplus. The sequence continues at coordinate 355,199 of NW_027464753.1, read as the reverse complement.
AACTAGGCAGTTAAATCTGAACTGCATAATGGTACCAACTAAAAAAAAATGCTAAGAGGCAGTTTTGCCATTAAAAAGTTCATCGTTTAAATAATGCCAGGAATGTCACAAAAGAATAAAATAGAATAAAAAGATGTAAACAAATATTCTCAAGCTCGCACCCTTAGGTGACGGCTCGAGTGGCCAATGCACACACAAATCAGAATTGGAAAAGCTTCCCGTGAATGAAGACTTTTCGCCAACCATAAAATTCTCATCAAGCACCCGTAGGAGCAAACGTCTACCTTACTTATTTGGAAGATTTTTCAATATGCGCCTCCTTTTCTACTTCCAGCATTTTCACCGTTTCATTCACGTGTTTTTACTCGCCCAAGGAGGGCGAATGAAAACAACGAGTGCCATTCGTATTTAGTATAGCACGGGTATGCATTCTTTATTCTCAACCGCTCTTTCACCACCATCCCAAATTTCGATCTTTGCACGAGCAAGGGCCCCACCTTTGAATTTTATTGGATTATCTTTTATTGTACGAGGGGCACTTGCTCACGATTTCAGAGTATGCATGAATGCAATCGGCGAAATATCAGAGTTTGAAAGTGTGGTGATTTAAAAGAACAGTGGTTACAGGAACAGAGATTTGAAATTTACTAAATGATTGTCTATAAATTGTACAAGGGTACCAGCTATTACAATGAACCATTTAGCCATGTCCAAATGAATAATCTTAACTTGTATACAATATCCAATAGAGTACAGATTGAAATTCACGATTGCTACACACAAAGTGGGTTAGTTCGCGTATTTCTCACAAAACATCCCATGTTCATGTGCATGCTGTAGTCAATAACATTTCTCTTTCAAGTGAGAGGCAATTGCTTCGCTAATTAAAGAGGCTTCAGTCCTTGTCCGTCTTTCATCAGGCCACGCAACAAGCGAACAGTGCACAAATAGCCACGTTAGCTGAGAGGTATGTTCTCTATCTGGTCTGGTACTGCATGCAGAACACAGTAGAATAGCACAGACAGAGGCTCTATGTTCGACAACTACACAATAAAATAAGTGATACTTGAACATTCTCCGTACAAGTGATACTTGATCAAGAGCACAATTCATTTACACTCAAACCTCAATATAAGAAACCCAGTTGTGATGAATTATCTGTTATAACGAAGTGAATGAAGAGTAGCTTTGTCACAGATACAGTGCTACGAATATATGTTTATAACAAATTTTCAGATATAATAGAGTATTTTTGTGGCAGGTGTGACATCATTATAATAAGATTTGAGTGTAATTACAGAATATGCCTCCTTTTCCAAAGTTTTTGGTTTGGTGCATATGCTTGGTCGACCTTCCAGGTATCATCATCATCAGCCTGATTATGCCCACTGCAGGACAGAGACCTCTCCCTTGATCTGCCAGACAACTTGGTTCTGTGCTTGTTGCTGCCACTCCATACCCACGAACATCCTAATCTCATCCGCCCACCTAACTTTCTCCCCTTCATCCGCTTGCATTCTCTTGGAACCTAGTCTATCATCCTTAATGACCAAGCCCATGTCCATTTCTTCTCGATTTCTACTATGATATCATTAACCCCAGTTTTATCCCTGACCCACTCTGCTCTTTTCTCATCTGTAAAGGTTACACATATCATTTTCCTTTCCACGGCTCACTGCGTCGTCCTCAATTTAAGCTGTAAGCCTCCAGGTTTCTGCTCCTAGGGCAAGTACCGGCAAGATGCAGCCACTGTATACTTTTCCTCTTGAGAAATAGTAGCAATCTACCAGTCACTATTTGAGAATGCTTGCCCAATGTGCTCCACCTCATTCTTATTCTTCTAGTTACTTCGACGTCGTGGTTTGGCTCTGCGGTTACTACCTGTTTTAGGTAGACTACTCTTTTACAACTTCAAAAGCACTGCTACACATGTCTAACCACCATTCTCTTCCGAGTTGTTGCACATTCCTTCCATTTTCTGCAGAATTATTTTAAGACCTACTTTTCTGCTTCCCTTTTCTAATTCAGTAATCATGGATTGCAATTTGTCCCCCGGAGTTACTCAGCAATGCAATGTCATCGACTAAGCGTAGGTTACTAAGGTACTCTTGATTAACTCTTATCTCTAACTTTTCCCATTCTAGGCCTCTGCAAACCTCCTGTAAGCATACGATAAATAGCATTCAGGAGATCATATCCCCTTGTCTTACATCTTTCTTTATTGGTATTTTGTCACTTTCTTTATGGAGCACTATGGTGGCAGTTGATCCTCTGTAGATTTCTTACAGAATGTTTATATGTGTTTAGTCGATGCCCTGATCCCACAGTGTCTGCCGACATCTCTACTGAATAAAATGCGTTCTCGTAATCTATAAAGGCTCTGTACAGTGGTTGGGTGTACCCTGAGCATTTCTCTATCACCTGATTGATAGAAAAAGGTATACCGCACGCTTAATACCACATCCTTGAAATAGACCCTCAAAGGCACTAACTACCTTCGTCATCACAAGATGGGTCCATCCTGAGGGCAGTATAATTTAATGACGTTGAACTTACATGGCTGAAATCAACCCCCATGTATGCATACAGGTCCCACCGGCTCAAAGCGCATAAGCATCTCTGGCAGCATCGCTTTGCAACAGTTCACATTATGTAGGTGCTAGCCAGTCTGCCTAGTCTTGAAGATGACCTCCTTTGTGCCTCTTGCATCAGTGTTCCCGAACAATTTTCATTGCTTCCAGAGTGAAATGCAGGAGAATGGAGCTATTAAAATTCTTGCCTTCCCATGTGTCACCTACGTAACTTTGTCCAAGCAAAAATGAAAATTTGTCAAACGCCTTCTTCACACAAGAAAATCCCTACAGTTCCTATTGTTCTAACATAGTTTTTTAGAAATCCGTGTACATTGCTTATACCAGTCAGATATGGCGCAGCTATTTTTATAGCTGATTTGACTAGGTTTCACACTACTCTCTCTCATGAAGAATGAAGTTACGTAAGTAGTTTGAAATATGAAAAGAAAAAGCAAATGCAGACACCTAGAAGTAAAAAGCTAAAAAAACTAAAAAAATAAATGACATAAAAATGCTATTTACAAAGCACCCAGTCACTGATCACCCCGTAGTTCTGAGGTTTCACTTCGCATCTTTGTCACCTCATCGAATACCTGCTGAACCATGGCTCAGATGTCTCGCTGCAACAGAAGAGATGACCGATAATGAGAGAGCCAGAAGGTTAATGGCACAGTTAATTAGAGAAATGATTGACACGATGCCACAACCCTTTTTTATGGAGCCTGTCTTCATTGTAGCGTTAATCGTGTCAATAGTTTCACTAACTGTCGAACAGATGTGGTTTATTCCATTCGATTGTCTTGTAACAGGGTTGGCACTTCCCGAACGTGTGCCTGTGTCAGCACCTGTAGTGTGCTAAAGTGCGCACCGGGTTTACACTTAACCGCCCATTGCACAAAGTGGGGTCACATACAGGAATTATTGCAAACGTATGTCCCGTACATTAACTAAGGTTGCAGAAGCCTTTTTTATAAAGAACAACACTAACCGCTGTGTTAGCTCACCCTCTATATCGCTTTTAGATTGCAAGATCTTGTTTCTGGACGACTGTTGATTTCAATGGACCCTTTCCTTTTATATTTTTCTTTTTCCTTGAGTTCTTTGGGATGTGTATTATGTGAAAAAAAGAAAAGTTTTAGTGTTAGCTTGTTTGTGCCTAACTGTTTCTGTGTCCAGTTTGTTTGCGCTGTCGAAATTTCACTATGAAGATTGATACCAATAATCCCGAAGGCAAATGTTGAGTCTACGATTGCAGAAGGGTTGATAGGCGGGCAAACTAACGATGTCCTATCAGTTTGCGCTCCCAATTATTTAATTATGAATATATACCAACTAGCCCGCCTATCAACCCTTCTACAATTGTAGACTCAAAATTCGCCTTCGGAATTATTGGTATTAATCTTCATAGTAAAATTTTGACAGCGCAAACAAACAGGACACAGAAAAAGTTGGGCAAATGTAGAATCTACAATTGTAGAAAGGTTGATAGGTTAGCTAGTTGGTATATATTCATAATGAAATTAGGAGCGCAAACTAGCGGGACACCGTTAGTTTGCGCCCCTCTTGTGTCCCTTCTGCTCTTGTTTGGCTTTTCTCTTGTGTCCGAAGTGCGACCGCTTCAGCCGGGATGAAACCTATGACTTTTGGGTCAGCAGCTGAGCACTGTAGTTAGTGTTCCACCGACACGGGCCAAGACTGAGGCAATGTAGAGGCTGAATTGTATTTACGCACATCATTTGGTGCAACCAATGTGTTACCAACAACACTTTACACATGAAAGGCAACGATGCTATTTCCTCAGCCTCGCCTTCTTTTTGAACTTCTATGGTGGTCAAATGTATGCTCCTTTAGAATCCAAAGTTACAAATCTGCCTCGTAGACGTCAATATATATATATATATAAAACTGTGGATGCTAAAAATCTTCGGCATCCGATTTTTTAGACTCCCTACCCAAGTTTCAGGTTCAAAATCGCACTAATTGATCCCCCACTTCTGCCACGTCTATCATCTGCACGTTGGAACTAGCGTTTCCCTGTCAATACATTTGCGACTGTAGGAGAGCTTTGAGAGGCAGCTTTGCCGCAATACGAGAACACAATGAAGTGAAGCATAATAAAAATTTGAGGGGGCCAGTGCCAATCGGATGTTGACGGCATTTGTTTTTGGGTAGTCCAAATGATAAAATTCTAGTGAAAATCGAGTGGTACAGCAAGCACTATTTGAAAAATATTCGAAATTTTCAGACATTCACATGCCCCTAGTTAAAGAGACCGACAACTACCCAGAACATGAAATGAGATGACTGCACAAATGGAAAGATTGTCTCTCATAGTGACTCAAACCACCCCAATTTTTTTCGTGAGATATAGAGTTAAATTTTTATTCCTTCATTGAAAATCGCAAAAATAGCCTGTGGTGTCACCTGGTCGTACAAACTTCAATTATCCAAGCTGCCCTGTCACATGACCATAAACTGAATGTGGTCAACAATTTTCCTGTTAGTATTGAAATATTGTTTGTTTCTTTGAAGTAAAAGATATTATTCCACAAAAATGTACATATAGGCCTGTCTATGCATTAAAGTGGCACTGCCTTCGCATGATGTAATCATCCCATGCACGTAACTTTTTTATGTGCTCATGAAACTGTGCAAGCAGTTTCCAGGCAGCTAAGATTTTTTAACAATGTGGTTTTTATATTTACAATTTGTATCAGAAATGACGTGTACTGCTAGTCGTCACGGCCACGCATATGCGCCGTGACATTTCGGTGACTTGGCTTGGCTCGTGTGTCGAGAGAGTAACGACAACGGGACAAGCCATCCCCGACACAGGCGGAACAACGTTGTGCGCAGGCAATGATGTACAGATACAGTTGTATAAAACCACATCGTATTGTAATAGCTTGTTATTTTCAAAAATAGTTGTAAAGCTAAGAATAAATGTGGTTAAGCATAGATACAGGAACTCCTGCAAAAGCAGAACGACAGCATGCACAGGTCGCTAGTAGAGCTACCGGCATCGCTATCAATTCTCAGCGTTGCTAGGCAAAAGTACACGTCCGTGTTCAGAGCCTTCCAGATTAAAAAATACTGATTTTAAAATAACTATGGCAGCTATGAACACTACGAAGAGTAAGCTTTTTGTCGCGCCGGAAAAAACTGGGTCGAGAAAAAATCAGTTGTCGGTCCCTTTAAGCTTTGTTGCCCAAAATAACCTAAAAAACTGCAATGAAATCTATTATGATTTTCTCAGTAAGTAACGCTTCCTAAATGATGCACAATTTGTCTTAGTAAGGGTATTGAATGTAGGATTATAGCCCTGCCATGCGAAACTTGTAAAGTGAACATGGTCGCTACCCATACACCGCCGCCACAAAAGTTTCATGTTGCAACCATGAGCAGTTTTCGATTTTTTGCTTGGGCGTGTTGGTACGACACAATTAAAATGAAACAGCCTAAAAACGAGAGACCAGACAAAGAGGGACACTTACTGAGCACAGAGAAAGTGCATCGTTTGCGATAGATATTTTCTCAAAAACTGCATGTACATGTTTTTGCAAGTATTTCACATGCGCTTGTCCTGGTATTTCTGTGTTACACATGATAGTATGAGTTGTACAACTTTTGATGAGAAATAAAATTTGTCTCAAGAATGTCAAGAAACCCTAGGTGCCAGGTTATCGCCAGTTGAAAGCAGCACAAGGTTCCTGTTGGCAGCTCTTGGGCAATGCTTTTTGCTCTTGTCTTTAATTTCTCGAACTAATGTATAAACTATAGTCATGCTAGAATACAGCTAGAGTGTACACAAACACAAAAAAAAAGTCATGACACCACAAATGTCAGCATTTGTGGTGTCTTGACTTGAGTCTGTGTTTGCACGCCACGTCTTTTAGAATGCAATATACTTACCAACTACCTCAGCTTTCACTTATTCTGTACCAGCTGGATCGATCGATATGTGGGGTTTAACGTCCCAAAACCACCATATGATTTTGAGAGACGCCATAGTGGAGGGCTCCGGAAATTTCAACCACCTGGGGTTCTTTGACGTGCACCCAAATCTGAGCACATGGGCCTACAACATTTCCGCCTCCATCGAAAATGCAGCCGCCGCAGCCGGGATTTGATCCCGCGACCTGCGGGTCAGCAGCCGAGTACCTTAGCCACTAGACCACCGCGGCAGGGCATTCTGTACCAGCTGACTCAGCAACAAGTTCTGGTATAAATAAGACATCCGGATGCATGAAGGGATGGTGTAAACACAGATTGACAAGGCCACTAGGCGCAGACATAGAGGGCTGAGGAAATTTAAAACCGAGGTTCTCAAATGTGCACCTAAATATAAAACCCACACGAGCGACCTCTATACATTCACCTCCATCAAAAGAGACTGCCAAGACACCGATTAAACCCACATCTTTCAGATTCGCACCTAAGCACCAAAACTACAGTACTGGATGGCTAAGCTTTTTAACAAGCTTTCGTATGCTCATTTTTCCACATTTCAAAGATTACTGCAGTCGAAGCATAAGCCACAGTAAAGCGTTTTTAAGAAGGCATAAAAATCAGCCTGGATGAATCACTCTGTGCAGTTATCGCCGACTGATCAACTCAAGCATAATAGCTGAACCGCACAGTGTGGCTAATTAAGCACTGAAAAAATAACAGCCCGGCTTAGCGTTCAGATCTGCTTGTATAAACAGATGATGTGATTGGCAGGTATTGATGTCATGCAGAGTTCGGTCAATACAGTACAGCCTATGAAGAATGATTCGTGGGGTTTCCCGTCCCAAAACCGCCGTAGGATTATGAGGGACGCCGCAGTGAAGGGCTCGGAAAATTAAAATCCCCTGGTGTTTTTTAACGTGCACCCGTACCTGAGCACACGGGCCTGCAGCATTTTCGCCTCCATCAAAAATGCAGCCGCCGCAACCGAGATTCGATCCCGCGATTTGCAAATCACCAGCTGAGTGCCTTAGAGACCACCGGGGCGGGGCTACAGCACAGCCTATGAATCGCCGATAATCGTCTATTTACAAGTCGGTTACACATACAAGTAAAAATTGCCTGGAGTGTGACTGCTCATTAGCTGTTGTAAATGTTCAACCCAGATAATAATCAAAGTTGGCTAAACACTTACTTGAGTCAATTAACACCATGGTTCTAAATGCATGAAAGACATCGCACAAGCACTGACTCATTACTGAAGATTTATTACATCTATGGTCATAAACCACACAGTGATAGACGATAAAAACAAGAAAAAGAAAAAAAGGAAAGAGCCCAACTTGGTGATAATTACATAGAAAGGTAACAAACTTCTTCAATGAGTTTTTATTATATTAATCTGTAATCTGCTCATTTTATACCTCCTTTTACACATAAATGTCATTACTTGGTTATGCTAGTCAGCTCATGGTTGACATGTTCCTCCTGTCTCTCATTTCCAGGTCTATCGTATTTTAGACTGTGCTGCGTCCCAGCTAAGATGAATTTTCAGTTCAACAAAAAAGTACAACTACGGGCAAACTGTGCAACAGCTTGCACATAAACAGTGACATTAGATTTACAAGTGGACGTGTCATCGTCAACTAGCAAGTGGAGATATTCTGAAAGACTAGTAGACTACTGAACTTTCTGGTGCATAAGAAGCCCCTAAAATTTTTTTGTTGGTGCTTCCTACATACTAAAAAATCAATTGTGTGAACAATGCACGCATTTTCGTTCAAGATTATGATGAATTGCCTGTGGCATTCTGAAGAAAAATCGAACTTGTTTAGACACCAGAGCGATGGTCAAAACACTAGTCAGCATTTGCAGCACAGCCATGGTTGCATAAAACAGCTATGGTAGCAGGCTGCAGCGGCAGCCACAATCATGCTACAAGAGTTTTGGTGTTATAGCGTGCCTTGGGAGTGAGTCAGGTGTTTTTAGCCTGCTGGAATTTGCAGTTGGTAAACGTGACACTTACAAATATTCGGTGTCTTGTATAAGTTTGCCTGTAATAATAATAATAAGAACTTTATTACAGCATCAACAGGAAGGAAAACAACACTGGTGAGGCTACGGGGCTAGCAAAAAGCCTCTAACGGCTTGACAAAGGCCAGCACCCCATTTACGAAACTATACAAGGCGAAAGCAACAGTGGACAACGAATTACGGTAAGTGCTAGTAAAAAAAGGCCTATAAACGTAGCGATGCCTTATAGGTACACTTGATGAATGCCCAAGGATGCATAGCTGCATGTCCCCGTTCCGACCATGTTGATGCTAGGTGTACTCTTCAACCAAATTTCTTCTAGCTTGAATGTCGCCAAAATAGGCGGTGTGTCTCGTATATAGGAAAGCACAGCATTTTCTTTACTCAAGAAGTCTATGATTCACTCTTCCTTTCTCAAGTCTACTTTGATTGGGATGTAGCGATTCCCAAGTGTATAATTGCTCAAGTTTGCATTTTATTATTCTTAGCCTTAGAATTAAAAAGCAAATACACTCAAACCTCGATATAATGAGCCCAGATTAATGAAACATCAGTTATAACGAAGTGAATAAAGATTAGTCTTGCAATATATACAGTGTTGGGAATATACCCTTATAATGAATTTTCGGACATAACAAACTTATTTTTGTGTAAGATGCAACTTTGTTTCGATGAGGCTTGAGTGTACACCTACTCATTTAATAAGTTGACACACATGCAAAAGAAACATTAGTCATGTGATTTCATTTTCTGAACCAACAAAAACACAAGCCTCACGACATCCGGATGGGAGGACAAGAACAACTCAATAACCTTGCCGTGTTTGGCAGTGAAAGCTACCATTAAAAACAAAAACAGCCCAGTATAGTGCAATCAAAGCATGAATGTCAAAACCATTTTCTAATTTCTATACAGGCAGCTGAAATTTGACAACCCTAGGAACTCATTAGTATTTGCATTTCATTAAATAGTACTCTGAAATATCACATTATTGCATTACCATCTCAATACAATAACTAACACATACTGCTACGGCCTTGGAATAATCAGCTAACAAGCTCAACAGAGCATATCATAAATGGCACATTCGTGTTGCCCTCACTCGCAAGAACTATCATATTCTGAGGAGATGGGGTTCCTTATTTCCATGCGATGCTGGGCACCATTTTTTGGCATTAGCACTGCATTTGCCAAGAAGTGAATGTAGTTGTTCATGCTGATGTCAGCATGACGTTAGGCAATCCTGAAATTGAGCCCGGTCACCAAGATTCCTGGCTCAAACAAATTTTAGCCTCAATTGTAATTTCATACATCACAATTCTCCTGAACATGTGACAATGGCAAATAGGAACAGAATCGAGCCCCTTATTGTGCCTTACTCCAAGCATCATTAGCATAATGCCTTAGCAGAAAAGTAAAGGTAACCAGTGAAAGACAGCAGTAAATTAAGAACATGATGTTTCAGCATTGTGCCATCGAATGTGTACCCCTGCTTATATTTCGTTATGCAGTGCTACAACATGACTGAAAAAACACAAATTTCTGATTTCTGGTACTATTCATTAAGAACATTTTTTCACACAGTACCATATTGTAAAACTGTTTTCAATTTGATGTTGCTATCCTGCGTGAAAACTTATGATTCCCATTTCTGTACAACTGCTCCAGCCTTGTCTTTAACTGCTGTTCACAAGCATAATCTCGGGCGAAAGCTATTGTGGGTGAAAACTCTGCTTCAAATGAGAACAATAAACCTGTCCCTGTGATGTAGCAAGTGCAAATAAGCAAGGAAAAGCATACATGAAATCAGCATAGAAGTGTAAATTGCTTGATTAACCAAGTGAGTTTAATGCCACTGCCTTCAATGAGATTACATATTAAGAGAGAGCACTATATCTGAATACATTAGCATTAGGAAACTTAAACGGCATTAGAGAGCTTACAACACAAGTAGAGTTCATGCAACGAATTGTGCTCTGTTCATGCTACATGTAATCACAACCAATGCCAGTGCCTGCACAATTCTTAATGGGACCAATGAGTTCTATTACAATCTGTCAATTGGTGTTGAAAGTGTCACAGAGCAGAGTTTGATCACAGTTATCAGCTTCTCATTCTATTCCATGCACGTTCAGAGAAAAATCTAACATGCCTTTTTCAAGAATTATTAAAATGCCGTTCCTTTTCTGAGACTGCTTCCAGATAAACACATGAGAGGAAAAAAAAGAAAACTAATTTTCAAAGGTCAAAATAAGAAGTTTAAAAACCTTGCCAGACAAAAACCTGACAAGCTTTCCCGAAAATGGAATTTCTTTGTTGTTGTTGTGCATGTTTCAGTACACAAGGCATGGGGCAATGCTTCCGTCCCTGCTGCACGACCAAATGAATGTTCCCTCAGCTAACCCTCTTCTCGGTGACTGTGCGAATACATTTCAGCAGTCAGTCATTTATTTACATGCTCCTTAAATTATAGTGAATCTCGATTCTCCAACACCAGAACATATGGCGGTCACACCAAGGGCTAAGTCAGAATCAACAGAGCTCTGGCTGGGCCCCTCCCCAAGGTGAGAGCACTGCGCAATTAAACAGGGGCTGTGAGGGAAAGCCATACTCAATACATGCAGAATCCAGTATGCACAAAAGGGCACGTTTACCAGATATAATTCAGAACCGTCAGGCATTGATGACTGCAAATGAAGCATTGGTGACTGCAGTTACAGTGTGTTTCAACAGCAGCCGTTAAATGCTGAACAATTTGCACATAATGTACTATTGGCGCCAAACGAAATGTGAACTGCGACAAGCATTAGCAATGGCGTGTAGCATGCCTTCCAGTTAGCACCCCAGACAAGCGCGCGTCTGATTTGGCCAAGCTGCGCCATCGTGCCGTAGTGCAATAATTTCACTTGCGTTCTAGCTCTGATAATTCGAAATACTAAAATAATAAAAAAAAACTTTCAAAGACCACATGCACTTTTGCACGCCCATGCTAATCACCATATCAGAACTTGGAAAGGAAAAAGAAAAATTCACCGATTATTACAATATGACATAATGCGAATTCTGAGCGCAGCTTCATGTTGGGGCAAGGCCAGCTGTGTTTTGAAGTTTTGGCTTTCCACAAGGTGCCGAATCCACCATAAATCACATTTTTTGTGAAGACGGACAAAACACACAATGCAATTTATCTTTCTGTGGATAAGCAAGGTAGATGCCACACATATGTATGGTACTGTGCACTTTGTTGATGCTTCACGAGGCTAATGATGAAGGTTACGAGAGCAGCAACCGTGACTGAGCCGATCGGAGGTAGAAGAGGAAGACGAGAATTCCGGGTGCGTTCGTGGCACGTGGCAGCCGCTGGCTGCGGGCACTTACGGGCCAGGTTCCGATCAATAAACATGGTTTCTGTCGGACTTTGCCTCTTTCCTGAGAGGCTCTTGGGCTAGCCTCAGCCTCGAACCCCTAATGATTGAGCACTATGCAGTGGGCGGGAAGCATTAAACCACACTAATTGTGCAATTAGCATTGTGAGTATTTACTGCTCTGCCACACAAGCTTAACGAGATTCCGTAGCTGGCACAATACCCGCGTAGAGTCTTTTTGCAGGTGTAGAGCGGCAAAATAGATCTGTGGTAGAATACTCGACTGCCATGCAATGTGCCTGGGTTCAAACCACATTAGATTCAAGGTATTTTTTTATCGGTTTTATTTTTTTGTCTATTGGATATGTCACCGATGGCGACGTCGATGCAGCTCGATTAGCACAGATCTATAACATTGCACTACAGGGGTACAACATTGCACAGCCTTCCACTAGCAACGATGGGATGGCATGCACTATATCTTATAATGCTTGCCACTGTTTGTGCTTCATTTGAGGTTGATAGTTACAGCATGAGGGCAATGGTGAGTGCAAAAACTAACAAAGTTCTCATCAGTAAGCCTTTCAACTGAATCAGTGAGAACAACTTCTGTAATAAAAAAATTAAACCACCTCCCACTAAAGGGAACCAAGTTCAGATGCGAAGCAGTGGGCGGTAACACTTACACAGGAGGCGGCGTTGATGCAGGCGCTTATCACGGCGTTGCGCAGGAGAGAAATCTAGAGAGACGCAAAGCACGCAGTGATGGACCGGTATTTCCTACTGGAACATGCCAATTGCTGCTAATGGGCAACAGAAAACTCGGATTGGACACAGACACCCACAGACCGCTTTTAGTTAACGTGCACATTGCAAATTTTCATTGTTCAACAACGCACTAGAAGAAGCTCTCACCGGCCGTACATTGGTGGTCAAGATCCAGTGCCTATATATACGGAGTGGCCCACGAACGGCTCTGTAGAACGAGCAGTCAGTTTTTTCAATCAGGAAACTCGCTAGCAGACGCTGCCTGCGCCGGCATTGCCAGGTGAGAGCGTAGGAGAGAACAGAGAGCGTAGGAGAGAACAGAGAGAAGGAGAGGACGTGCATGCACAATGGTGGTGTTAGCACTGCTGGGAGCAATGCCTCGAGGAGAGAAAGGGGAGAGCGAGCGTAGGTTAGCAGACGCTCCCTGCATTGGCATTGCAATGCGACAGAAAAAGAGCACAGGAAAGGAGAGAGTGGGAGCGGACATGTATGCGCAGTAAGAGTAGTCAAGCCGTACACCGGATTGAGCTCGACCCTAACCTGCTTCGCATTCAATAAATTTGGTGGCAAGGTGGGATGAGGTAATGAAGCTGCCGTATCAGGGACTGTCTACTACATTGCTGTGAGTGCTTTAAACAGTGCGTGATTCTTTTTTCAAGGTGGTGACTTTGCTTGAGTGATTTTAACAATGAGCGATGAATGGAAATCTAAACGCAAATCTCTGCTCCCTAAGGTCGTATGAGCCCTGTACTCTTCAGGTATGAGCAGAATCCAAAATTTTCCCATTTCAGTTTCAAAAAGTGTCACTTCACAAACACCTACTTCGCTAGCTTTTTTTTTTTTTTTTTTTTCAGCACTGTGCATTCGCTTTCTGCTCACCCACTTCGTCTTGTGGTTGCATCTGCCCCACCCTGTTGCAGCACAACTGCATGTGGCACGTCACGTTTATCTTCCACGCAGATGCGTATGGGCAGTGTTCACACATGAAGGGCTTCTTGCCAGTGTGTGAGCATGTGCGAATCCAGCATGCTCTTCCTTGCGCACTTGTACGAGCAGTGTTCGCACTTGAAGGGCTTCTCGCCAGTGTGCGTCCGCATGTGTGACTCCAGTTGGCACCTCTTCTTGAACCTGTACAGGCAGTGTTTGCACATGAAGGGCTTCTCACCCGTGCAAACGTGGGTCATCAGGTCACTCTTCTCGGCCGCCCTGTAAGGGCACGAGTTGCACTTATAGGGCTTCTCGGCATTGTGAATCTGCCGATGAGCCCTCAGCTCGACCCATTGCTGGAATTCGAGTGAACACACATGGCACTTGTACATTTTGTCTGTTGCCGGGGTCTCCGGCTGCGACTCGATTGGTTGGTGGTCCACTCTCGTCTCTGAAGTTGGTGGTCCACTGTCGTCGAACTCCCGTAACGTGCTCTGCACCGCTCCAGGCACGTGATCACTGAAGCTTGTACTTGGGATTGCACTGAGGAACATACGGGACTGGTCCAAGCTCCAAGAATTAGCCTCGGATGCTGCGGCCAGATGAAAAGACAAAAGGTTTGGCACATGAAGTTGATTTACTTCAAAAGTACTGCTGGTCCACTGTAGATGTTAGGAAAATTGCTGCAAAGAAGCCCACATCATTTTGTATGACTCACAGGAATGCTAGCTCAACATGTCATGATGATTAAAAAAAAACAGGTGTTGTACAAGTGTCAGTCTAATGGGGGAGAATGGCTAGTTAGTAGTTCTTAGAAACTAAAGAAGAACTGATACGAAAAGTTTCAGTTGTCATTACAACTAGCCAGATTGCAGCATGAAGTCACCAGAACTAGCACTGTAGCTTGACGTGAAGGTAGCTGTCAGTAAGGTGCACCACGAAAAAAATTGACTTTAATATCAAAAATGAAATATCTTATCAGCATTTGCAGAGCTTAACACTTGCCCACAGCCGTCTCCGTATGCAGGATATTTGTATGGCAGAGTAAACTCGCCTTGGAAAAAAAGTGCTGTCAACAAGCAAAGCATTCCTTACATGAGGCTGCTGCGGTCAAGTGTATTGAACCTGATAGTGCACAAAGCAGAGATAGTGCAGCATATCACAAATTTCAATAGCTGAATCATTAAAAAGTCGCGACACTTCAGTAAAATAACATTTTATGCATCATCAAATAATGTTTCATGTAGTGCTGTAGTAGCAAAATTTTAACTACGCATAAGCAATTTCTTGCCAAAAAAGAAATAAAAGATATTGAATGTGCCATTCTAAGTGCTTTCTATGAAATTATTTCATAGAAAGTATTTTTACTTATACTGTATTCATGTCAAAGTTACATATATTGTCATAGTGACGATCATTCATACTAAGTACAAATGTGGTCCAAGCAAACTTTGAGGTCTCGGAGCACGACAAAGAGATGTAAACGGTTTGCTCTGCTACGAAGACTGCACAGTACCTGCTCACTTAAGAACAATAACTTAATTTCTAAACCAAAGTTCGCAATACATTGCTCACTTCTTTTATTTTCGTATTGCTTTCTTGATATAACTTCTTCATAAAGAACACATATGCGTCGAAACATATTTGAATTACTTTTCAACCACTCGAAGTGCAATTGTAGTTGTTGATATCGAATGCAAACGCCATCTCATAAAATTGGCAAAAGGTAAGACAATGTAACGAGGATATTAAGAGGATCCAATCAATGTGCACATTGGCAGATTGCACACAGGGTAAAAAATTAACTGCCGAGCATGACATCCACATTATTGCAATCATTAGCTCTCATCAGCGATTTCGTACAAGTGAAGAGTACAAGGGATCAGGAAAGATTTCGTTGGAGCGAATCTTAACTATGATCTACTCTGCTCAAGCTGAAGTGTAGGTGTTATGCACTAAAACAATGTCAACAAAGATAATCATACAAGAAATGCTAAGAAGTATTATGAAGCAAATCGCAATGGCCATCACGCGATCAATTACACAGCACATCTGGTGATATCATTTGAGATAATGCAGTGTTCTTTTACAAGCCAAAAACTTTTAACATGCATGCAAAGCTGCACATTAAACTCAAACCTCGATATAACGAATCTGGATATAACAAAATATCGGTTAAACAAAGTAAATTAAGAACAGTCATGCAATAGATAATAGTGTTAGAAATATACATTTATAACGAGTTTTTGAATACTATAACAAAATTACTTTTATGTAAAACGCAACCTTGTTATAATGAGGTATGAGTGCACTTGAATGATCTAAGACTTTGTCTCTCTAACACAGCATTTCTACTTTATGATGTCAATGTCTATGAAACAACCGTCACGCTTCGGGAATGAAGAAGAACGCTTTAAAAGGGTATGCTGCAATGCTGACATACGCAAAGAAATCATTATTCTGTGCAATGATCAGCAATTATAGAAACCCCCAGAGGTAAGAGAAAAAGCTATACAGAGCTTAATTCGCAAGAAACAGGTGAAACAAAAAGAAAACCACTTTATAGAAGATGATGATATGACATGATATGCATGTGAATCTCGACCATTCAGAACAAAGTACAGGTAGTTAAAATGCAATCAATTTTTTTTCAGATAAGTAAAAAAAATTGCACTTTTCGTTCAAATTATAAAGGACCATAAAAATTGTAAAACATTTAGGAAAAATACTTTAATGTAATGATAATTGATACTGTATCAAGAAATAGTGCTTGGGAATACACACTAACAGTCATTAACACATTCACTGCGTTGCGGGTCACTGGTGGGTTACAGCCTGTGCTCGCCGCATGCGGCTGCCAAATTACGTGCATTTATCTGCTTGTGGCTGCGATAACTTTATGACATTTAAACAAAGAGATGCGATTTATGCTGCAGGAGAATACACATGAACAGGAAAATACTTGCCTGATGTCAAAGGCTGAGACCCACTGGTGACCCATGACGCACTTAAATAATTAATATTTTTGTACTGTGTGCAGCGTGACCCACCGGTGACTGATGTGTGAAAGCTCTACATCTTTTGATGCTGCCTGAAGTTCAAAACTGCAACTAATATATATTGCCTATGGCATTGGACGTGAGATGGCACGATCGTTTCTCCGAGTGGCGGCACGTTCCTCCATTGAGTTGCTTGTAAATCCTTTTCCTGCAGTTCTTGAAACATGTGCCATCCAAAACTTTTCAAAGTACCGAATGGAGGCTCGCACCCTCGACAGGCGCAAAGAAAGTGCAGCATGGAGGAAAGAAACCCACACATCGCAGAAACGGACTTCGTGCGTTTTCTTGAGCCAAGCACTTTGCACATAAACATAAATTCATGCCAAGAAGACAGAAAATAGCTGCGCGTCTTTCAAATAAGTGCGCGAAACACCCGCTGCACAGCTGGCGGCGCCATATCGCTGGAGAAAAACAAAAGAGGCATAGGTGCATGTCTTACCAGTGGGTCACGACCACGGAGGTTAAAAAAAAAAACTGCTGAAGTGAAAATTACGTTTCGATGATGAAGTCACACCACCACCATCTCACTCCAGGCACAATAATACATTAGCAAAGAGCACACATGCCTTACACTCTGTACAAGCTTAATAGCGGTAATTTTCTTGGATAGATAATGTTGAACATGTGTCCTAGTGTTACTGGTTTTCTTAAGAAGCCTTGAAGTCTTGGAAAACATTAGTATGGAGCAAGCTGCTTATGCTAATCAATATTTATTAATTTTGTCAGGAGCAGTGATCTGTTATTCAGTGTTTAGGCTAGGATTCATGTTAGCAGAACATAGGCACTTTATCTCGCATTCGGTATCACGTGAGAAAGCCACGTGTTGAGACTCCAGGCAAAGTCTGGCTTCACTTCTGCTTCCAAGACAGTGAGAACTTCCACTCCATAATTCTTTTTTTTCAAAACATTCTTGGCTACGTTGCACCCGGGGGATATATCCAATAGCCCACTGGCGGGTCGCTCCGCGCCACAAACAAGACCACAAAAATGCATGCCGAAGTGAACATGTTGAAGCAAGTAAAATGAAATTTCGCTGCAACATTTTGTGAAGATAAAGGAGAAAGTTTTGTGCGATTTGGGTTTAGATACCATGCAATAAAACAGCACTCTATTTTTAAGGCCGCAGTCTTCGATGGTCACTCAATGGCTACTACATTTCAAAGCATTTGTGTGTTTGCCTTTCCGGCACTACGACGCCACGTAGTCCGCTCAGAATCAATGTCTCCTCTTGCAGCTGCAAACAAGCCAAAAAGCTACAATGAACAGGCGCCACATTAGATGCAGGAGGCAGCAAAAGCTTGATCTATACATTGTACAGGCATTAAGAGTAAAACGAGCACTCATTCTTCACGAAAATCTCCCTGGCGATCTCACAGAGAGGGCAACATCGTACAAGAATTCAATCCATCACTGCCAACAGGCGCTTCACTGAAACGTAACTTGTTAGTTTTATAATGCTTTAATAACTGTAATGATGTGCTTATTGAAGTAGCCATGAGAAAATTTAGTTTTGTATGTGAACACTTGTATCTCGATTACCAGCCAGCCTGGTGCTGTTAACATGCTCTTGCTTGCCGCTGCACCAGTCATTATTTTAGGTGCTTTTATAATCAGCTCATTCTTACGTCCACAGAAGGATAAAAAAAATGAAGAGGTTGCATTTATTAAACTGTATATCTTCTAACATGCACGTGGTTGTCCTAAAATGCCTTTTTATTTAGTATATTGGAACAGCTGAGAAGGCTATTGGTCCAAATAGAATAGCATGCAAGATGGTACAAAAAATACTGAAAAAAATCAGAATGAACACAATAGACACCCAATACGAGAAGGACACTATACGAGCACTGTCCTTCTAGTCTTGTGCGTCTGGCATGTTCACGCCGATTTTTCGAGTATGCACCGTTTCCTACTCGACCGCCTTTCTATCCAAACCCTGTAGAACCTACATTGACCGACTAATACACTGCCAATGGCTTTGAGCTGAAGGAACATAAAGTTGATCTAGTAACACGGATCATAGTGGAGCGACCGTGAGTGTGAATCCCACCTATAAGCTCAGACCCATGAGTGAAACAGCATGTGCCTCAAGCACAGATAGGTGAACAAGTACACCAGCCAGCTTATCTAGCACTGTGGCTGCACTAGCTCGTAACACACCTGACCTTCAATGATTAGGCTGCCAATCATTAAAGCAGATCTCTAAACATGATTCACTTTATGCAATGGTATTTATGTTGTGTCCCCATGAAGACCTTTTCCAGCCTAGACACGAAATCTACAGGGTGTTTATTTTAATGGTTACTAATAATCAGTACAGTTAGATGCCTTTATAGGGGGCACTGATAAAACAGATAAATACGTATAATAAACACCAGAGCACGAACAACAGGTAGACGAGAAAATGCATGCACAGTACCCTGCTTATAGGAGGCACCACATATAAAAGAAGTGCTCCCTTGTGCATGTATCTTATAAAGAGATACAACCGTATTCAGGTTTAACACACTGAGACCCCAATGTGATTACGAGGGATTTCGTGTAATGGAGGGCTCAAGAAATGACGACTCCCTGGTGTTCTTTAACCTGCACCCGATTCCAAGTACACAGGCCTCAAGCATCTTTGTATCGATCCAAATGCAGCTGGTATTCGATTGCGCAACTTTTGGGTTAACAGCTGAATGCCACGACCGCTAGACAGGCGTGGCGTTTGCACATGTGCATCTAGATGGCGCAACCTGTTGAAGGGGGAAGTACAAAAGAGGAGTCCTTTTTCAAAGCACCGCTCACACAAAGAGTGCTCTGTAAGTGGCATAGCCCAGGGATGGCACACCGAACACATCAAGGATGTCCTCAGAACTTTTTCTAGGGGGGTCCATGCCCAAAAAAGAAGGTATCATCCAGCACTGGTAATCTTTCTTTCGCTGCCATGACATGATAACCAAGTTAATGAACAGTGTGAAACATGTGAAATTGAATGAGAAATTTGAAAACTAGGACCTGAGTGTGGCGAACAAGCTGTGCAGTTTATGGCTACAGCACAGAAAAATATCCCCCGTATTTCCAAGGGAGGGGGGGCTGGGCAGCCTTGCACACTCTCTTGATGCCCAAACCACCACAATTTTTTTTTTTTTTTAGCACAAGGTGCAGAGCATGAACTGACACTCTCCACATCTGCCAGCCCGGCCCCCACTTCACATCATTAAAGTGCTATCCCCTGCACTGCCCCCCCCCCCCCTCCTGAAATACAAATTTTTACCCAAGCCCCTGGTTCTTCCTATCCATCCTAAATACCACATTGCTTCTCATAACATACACAAGGTTCATAACCATCACATCTAATCAATCCTTACTAATGTTTCATATTTTTGCCATATCCTAACAGCTACCACACTTGAGCAGTTGTAGCGCTGATGACAAAAACCTAACCGAAGAATGAATTTTATCAAAACTTTTTATAAACCACGTATGTACTGTGCTTAACGGTACATCAAACCCAAGACTAATGAACTTTTTTCTGTTCACATCTTACTAGCTACAATCATGTTTCCACTTGCAAGTGGCGAGTAGTCACTGTAGAGTTCATATAACTACGAGCCATTTATGCAGTGGGCTTTTACACTGCCGAGCGAACGAGTGTGGCATGCAATGCCTTCTGTGCCTCATTTTCTTGCTACTCCAACCTCCCACTCTTGCAGCCAGGTGAGAAAGTAGCCATCAAGAGGTACAATTCTGTCTGCCTTGACTTCCTGCAAAACATCACGTTTTAAAAGTTAAGACCTACCAAACAATTGTGCTGTAAGGATCACTTCCAAAAACAGATTTGCTTAGAAGCATTCAAAATAAACTCCAACAAGAAAATGTAAAACAACATAGACTGAGAGGTTATACGCTTAAGTGGCTTTGTGTAGGCTTATAACCTTTAATGCCCATATTATGAAACTGCTGAACAAAACAAATAATCTTGTCAGGTGCCAACTTTAAATAGCAAACTTTAAATGATTCCACATGTAAATTAAACAAAATACAACTTGAATGTGTACGCTATATATGTACATGAATGTGGACGCTATATATGTGTGTTGCGAATTCTCCATACGCCACCGAATCGAGGACCTTTAACAAGAAAAGCTTCAAGACTGTGTAACATGTTCTGTGGCACCTCTTGGGTGTATACACACCAAATAAAAAGAATGACTGAAGATAGAACTTACGTCGCCTAGGCCAGAAGAAAGACCTGCTGCACATGCTTCGTGCTTTCCATTATCAGCTACAAAAGTATTGGTTCTAGCATAAAATGTCTCACACGAGACGACGCTATATTTATTTTTCAAGCTGAAAACTACGCTCCCCGCGAGTGCTTGACAGCCGGCATTAAAGGCGGCACGCATTTCGTGACTTGCTTGCTGAAAGTTTTTCGGTATGTTGCGAATTCGCAACATTCAACAGTAAATTATGTGTAACATAATTACTATTAGCCATATAATCTAAAGTAACAAAGGAACATCGGAGTAGCAAATCTAAAGCAGCATTGACACTGTGTTTTTATTTTATTTGGAGGAAAACAAGGCCTCCAACATAATTATGATAGACACATTTGCCCATTCACAAATGTCAACTGTAAGCAAAGAAAAATCTAATAGTTTTTCAGTTTACCATAATAACTTCAGAGTAGGGGTCTCAAACTCATATCAGGTAGCTGGCCGTAGCCAGAGAATTTAGTCTCGCGAGAACCATGTCAGAAAGGAAAGTATACAAGTGGTGGCAAGAGAGGCAGTGAGGTAGTTCATACATATCGTCAGCAATCGTTACCAATGAAAAGAAATCTTTTCTCATACATTATATACGGGTCATTTCTGAGCAAGATTTGAATCCAGGATTCCATTCAACATGTCGATGCTGATCTTCAAAATGAGTAAAATCAGGACACCGATTCTGAAATACTGTTTTTGTTTCTTGGTTACACTTCGGCACATGGTGACGACATTGTGTGCCTCGGGAAAACGATTTAGACCAGTCGTGTCAGCGTAGCTCATGCACATGCTTTTTATGAAAATAAAAAAAAAAGCATGGTATAACCATGGCCACGTGCAGGCTGTGGGCCGCAAGCGAGATGTTGGCAGGCCGCAGATTTGGGACACGGCTTTAGACAGACTCCAAAAAGAAAGCATAACCTTCTCATATTAGTAAATTATGCGTTAAATTATGCTTACACACTACCACAATCACCATGCTTGCAGTGAGAACACACGAAGGAAGCAAGAAAAGGCACAAAAAAATAAAATGCAGGTGGTGATGCCACCTTCAAATTTCCACACCAATGACCAAGATGTCATATATTTTGATGGTGTCTACTTGGGCTGATGTAGTTTCTGGTAGTTAAAAATGAAGTTTGTGGTAGTCTGAGATGGCCAGAGAATTTAACAGATCAAGCTTCAGAAAATGTCGTTGAGCCAATGCAGAGAAAATATAATGAATTCACTTAGAAATCTGCTTCGAGATTTCAGCACACATTTAAAAATGGAAATTTGACTTTCATTTCTCTTGTTATTAAAGCTACAATGGTGAAATGAGTGACATTGCGGTTACCCAAGTGCAGAAGCTTGAGCTAGCTGTATTATGTTTAACATAAAGAAACAAACAAACAAAAAAGGGCACTACAACAACCATTTGCGTTGCATAGCAAATGATTGCACAGCTATGTGCCTCCTTCACTAGCCCATACACTGCTCCGCCACTAGCCCACCAGCCTGGAAACTGTACACAACCATTTGGTCGTGCCAAATGTGACATCACGGTCAATGAGGCATGCGTTCCGTTGTTGTTCTGTATAAAGCCAGCACATAGCGACGGCACTACACGAAGACTTGGGGACACCAAAAAAAGTTTGCAATGCCAATGAGGACGCCGCTCACTTTAAGGTAAACTACAAAAGCGTCACACTTGAGCGCATTCAAGCATGTTTATTAGGAGTTGAAAGAGTGCCAACTTAATGCACCCAGTGCGACTGGAATAGAACCCTAGTACACATGCAGAGCAGTGCAATGCCCAAGTCCCACCACCACCAAAAAAGGATACCAGTATGCTCCCATTGCTTCGCAATGTGCCCACACAGTGAGGAGATGATCAAAGCATAAAACCGTGAATGAAGCAGCCGAGTATCTGGACAGGGCCATACTATCCCAAGAGCTTGCTAACCATGAGGAAGCACGGCTTGAGGGTCCCATATTATCTGTAAAGAGAAAACAGTAGTATTGATTTGATAGTGTCTGTAAGCACAAGAAAGCAATATATGGTTGACTCAAGAAACGTTGCCGATGGAATTTCACGCATGCTTTGTAACTGCAAATATCGAAACGAATAGTTGAAGTTAAAACATGAGCAGAAAAGGCGTACAGTATGGCAGCTGAAACAGTGCAGACATAGAAAATGTCGTGACAGGACACACGGCATCTCGGTTATGCAATATGAACACACGAGATGTAAAAAGCGAAAGCTGGTCCCGACAAAACAGAGAACCCACTTGACGTGCAGACGTAGCGCAAGTGCCCCCCTCACAAGCAGCAACCTTACTTTTGCAGGTGACCATCAACCCCAAAGAAACTCATGAACATGGCTCAACACACACGTTATTAGAGTTTTGAGCCTTCCCTCACTTCTCACCCTTAAAGTTAAAGGACACACCACAAATGTAACCATGACACCACTTTCCAATGAAAAAAAAAAAAAAACGCCAGGCCTGCGCAGAAGGCACAGCACAGTCACAGCGAAAGCGTAGATGAGC
The DNA here is from genome assembly GCF_043290135.1 of Rhipicephalus microplus. NCBI lineage: Eukaryota > Metazoa > Arthropoda > Arachnida > Ixodida > Ixodidae > Rhipicephalus > Rhipicephalus microplus. The sequence goes on along the minus strand of NW_027464753.1, from coordinate 331,741 downwards.
AGCCTTTCAGAGCTTTTTCTAAACACTCATTGGGTAACTCTTGCAAGCACACTTGCTGGGTACCCACTACGGCATTATTAATAAAAATTTTAGGGTAGTAGGCTAGCATTTGCTATGTTATTCTTCATCTTTCTTTTGAGAAGCGTGGTATCCACTAATGCCAATTGTTCATGCAGTGGCTGACGACGATGAGGAATTATGCCTGAAGTGGGTATACGCCACAGCTAATAGGTGATCAAGAACAAGCTTTCGTAGTGGGTTGGAGCATTGGACGACCCACTCGTTACACTATTCGCATTGTGTGATGCCTGGTTGTTTGTTTGCTGTTCTAAAATACTTTGTTACTCATATAGTAAATAAGAAAGACGATACCATCGGCTCAACAATCATCAACACAAGAAAAAGGCACGAGATCGGCGATCGAGCACTGTCATCTGGGTCTGTCTGCGTTCCTTTCGAGCTACCACCCACTTGCTCCGTTCCTTCAATAAACCCCCTTTACATTTGATGGATCGTGCTGGGTAACTACATCACCTACATCCTGGAACTCCGATCCCGCATCCTGCCGTCGACCATGCAAGTTGACGCAGCCCAACAGACAGCCCCTCTCGCGGCCACTACTTGCCCCGGCCCAGTTCACCTGCGAGACCCCCCAATCTTTTCAGGCACTGAAGACCACGACGTCGACGACTGGCTGTCGTCCTACAAAAAAGTCAGTGGACCAAACACATGTAATGACGCTGCTAAGTTGAGCACCGTCAACTTTTACTTGGTGAATGTGACGAAGCTGTGGTACACAAACCACTAATCCAAGTAAGAAAACTGGGCCACTTCCAAGCAGGCAATATCCACGGTTTTCGGTCGACCTGCCGTGCGGAAGTTGCGCGCCGAACAACACTTGCATACATGGGCACAAGAAACGAAACGAAACGTTGGCGAAACGTTTACCGCCTATATTGAAGACGTACTCGATCTCTGCAGGCACGTCGATGCCACAATGAGCGAAAGTGCCAAAATCCAGCACATCATGAAAGGTGTTGATGACGACGCACTTCAAATGCTCCTCGCGAAGTCTCCTAGCACGGTGTCTTAAGTGGTAACTCTGTGCCGGAGCTACGACGAATTGCGACGGCAATGAGCTCTCACCCGTCGTCCATTTCAGCCTAACCAACCACTCGCTGCACTAGACGTCGTGCCTGACCACTCCTGCCTTCTAGCACAAATGAAAGACTGTGCGCGAGGAGGTCGCACGTCTGTTTTCCCTCCTGCCGTTTGGTCAGCACCAAGAGCTCCCGCAGCAGCAGCAAGAGCGACCACCGACCCCGTTAACTCCCATGCTCCAACATGTGCTTCAGGACCAGATTGCCGAGGCCATGCCAGTGCCCTTTCAGCAGCAAGTTGTCGCCGCGTTTCTTACTTATGCTGACGCAGTAAGAGGCAGCAGCCACACCAGCCTTCACCGTTCAATGGACTGCCGCATGTCACCGCTCCTACTCAGTCTTCCATCGCATGGGCTCCTCTCTTCGCTACAACAGTCTCGACTCAGCCATATGCCGCGTGGATGGCGCCCCTTGCTGCGAATGCCTGGCAAACGCGCGATAACCAGCCGATCTGTTTTGCGTGCGGCGGTCCTGGCCATATCTCCCGATACTGCCGTCGTCGCGTGCCCGGCTACACAGACGTCCGATCACGGAGCAACTACATGGACCGACCCTTTTTTGGTTATGAAAGATCGGATCATCAGTCAAACACGCCTTTCCGTGACTATCCGGCAACTTCGTCTCGTCACTCACCTTCACCCAATCGTCGCTCCTTGTCACCCATGCGTCCACGACCAGCCCCTCAAAATAAGGGAAACTAGCCGTCGCAGTTCAGGGGGCAAGAACTGTGCTGTCCTAACGTTCAAGTCATCGCCCTTTGCCGTCAAATATCGTCGAAGTTTTTGTGGACGGCGCCCATGCATACGCTTTTGTAGATACCGGTGCCGCTGTGTCTGTTATAGACGCCAAACTGCCACAAGCTCCGAAAGGTGACCACGCGCTTGATATGATGTCCTTACGTGCAGCAAATGGAGAACCTGTTTGACCTATAGCCGCTTGCACTGCCCGACTTACAATTGCGGAGGACCACTACATTGTTGAGTTCATCGACCTTTCTTCCTGCTCTCACATCATACTTTGCTGGGATTCCCTATCGCGTAATCGTGCCGTTATAGATTGTGCCCGTTCCAAACTTGAACTGCTTTCGTTGTTCGACCAGCCCTACGATCACATGAACCAAGTCGCGCACAAGCTAGTTGTAAAAGACGACACTGACATTCCACCGACAACAGCTGTTTTGCTCCCTGTGGTCTCCGACGGCATGCGTAATGAGATAGCATTTTTTGAGCCATGAAGCCTCTTTCTAAATCGAAAACCACTTCTGCCCTCTTATTCAGCCCTCTCCATTTCTAAAGGAGCCAGTGCTCTCTGCCTTACCAATCCCTTTTCGCATACCATCAAACTGTTTAAAGGCGAATGTACAGCCCATTGATAACGGACAAATTTTTACCCTGCCGCAAAAATCATCCCAAAGTGACCTCGCCGCCGTCAGTGCTCTTAACCACTCTGATCTACAGGCTTCGAAAGTGTTCAATTCGGTGATCGCATACGGACTGTCACCATCTGAACGATCTGAACTCCTCCAACTGCTGTACCAGTACCACCAATCTTTCGATGTTGTTCAACCTTCACTTGGCCGCACTTCTACCACTCTATATTACATCGACACCGGCTCCCATGCGCCACTATGGCAACGACCATACTGTGTTTCTGCGACAGAATGCCAAGTTATTACCAAACAGGTGGACGATATGCTGCAACGCGGCGTCATTCAACCTTCACAAAGTCCATGGTCCTCATCTGTAGTGCTCGTTAAAAAAAAGATGGCTTTGTTCACTTCTGCGTGGATTACCGGCGCCTAAATAAGATCACTCGAAAATACGTCTGTCCTTTACCCAGGATTGACGATACCCTTGATACTTTACAAGGTGCCGAGTTTATTTCATCATTAGATTTGCACTCAGGGTACTGGCAGGTCCTTCTTGCAGATGCCGATCGACCAAAAACAGCCTTCGTGACACCCGACGATCTATACGAGTTTAATGTCATGCCCTTCGGCCTCTGCAATGCGCCTGCCACCTTGGAGCGCATGATGGACTGGGTTCTTTAAGGTTTGAAGTGGCAAATTTGTCTCTGCTATCTCGACGATATTGTAATCTTTGCACCAGACTTTGCAACACATCTCGAGCGCCTAAAACACGTCCTCACGTGCCTGAAGAATGCTCAGCTCCAACTCAACCTCAAGAAGTGCCACTTTGCTGCTCAGCAACTAACGATTCTCGGGCACATCGTATCAAAGGACGGTATACTTTCAGACCACGTTAAATTACGTGCTGTCTCCGACTTCCCCAACCCAACAACTATGAAGCAGTTACGGAGCTTCATGGGGTTATGTTCCTACTTTCGCCGGTTCGTGCGCAACTTCACCTCTATCATTGCGCCTTTGACCGAACTTCTAGGCAGCGCCAGTGATATTTCGTCATGGTCTTCTGAGTGCGACCAAGCTTTCTGTACCCTTCGTCGTCTCCTCACTTCACCACTAATACTGTGTCACTACGATCCTACGGCGGCAACTAAGGTTCACACCGACGGCAGTGGTGTCGGCCTCGGTGCGGTTCTCGCGCAGCGCAAGCCTGGATTCGCCAAGTATGTCGTCGCCTACGCCAGCAGAACTCTAACCAAGGCTGAATCGAACTACAGCGTCACCGAGAAGGAATGCTTGGCGATTGTTTGGGCACTTGTCAAGTTCCGCCCATACCTCTATGGCTGTACTTTTGATGTAGTAACGGACCACCACGCATTATGCTGGTTGTCATCGCTCAAAAATCCATCGAGTCGTCTTGCCCGTTGGGCTCTTCAACTTCAAAAATATGACACCCGCGTTGTATATTGTTCCGGCTTGGCGATGGTTTGGGCGCTTGTAATGTTCCGCCCATACCTTTATGGCCGTACTTTTGACGTAGTAACAGACTACCACGCATTATGCTGGTTGTCTTCACTCAAGGATCCATCGGGTCGTCTTGCACGTTGGGCTCTTCAGTTTCAAGAATATGACATTCGCGTTGTATATCGTTCCGGCCACAAGCATGCTGATGCTGATGCACCGTTGCGATCTCCCCTGTCCCCGGACATCGCATCTGTTTCCTCGGACAACACCTTGTCAGCTCTTGACAAATACACCCATCTCTTCTACACAACGCAATGACCCGTGGATCCCTTCGCTTCTTGACGCGTTATCCGAGGCACCGACACTTTCAACCACTCGAACCCTGCGCCGCCAGGCTCGCACTTCAGTATTTGGGACGGCCTTTTGTATCGGCGCAACTATTCAGCAGATGTAGGAAATGGCTACTGGTCATTCCCCGAACGCTGCACTCTACTATCTGCACGTCGTTTCATTCCGACCCGCAATGTGCTCATACCGGTGTTTTCAAGACCTACGAGCGCCTATGAAAAAGGTATTACTGGCGTGGAATGTTTACCCTCGTCTGTCAATTCATTCGTGGCTGCCACAAATGTCAGCGGTGGAAAAACCCGCCCCATCCTGCAACAGGTTCATTGCAGCCACTTTCATGCCCAGACCACCCATTCGGCCGCGTAGGAATTGACCTCTACGGACCACTACCAATGACAACGGCAGGCAACCGATGGGCTATAGTGGCTGTGGATCATCTTACACGGTACACTGAAACTGCTGCTCTCCCTACAGCTGCAGCACAAGACGTTGCAACTTTCATACTAAATCGTTTTGTGCTTCGTCATAGTCCTCCTCGCGAACTCCTCAGTAACCGAGGGCGTGTTTTCCTCTCCGATGTAATCCAAGCACTTCTTCAACAGTGCCATATTGTACACCTGAAGAGTACAGCCTACCACCCACAGACGAACGGCTTGACTGAGCGGTTTAATCATACTCTGGGGGACATGCTCGCGACGCATGTCGCTTCTGATCAAACAAACTGGGACCTCTTTCTCCTATTTGTGACATACGTGTATAACACCGCTACGCAAGTCACTACCGGGTTTTCCCCATTTTTTTTCCTGTACGGTCGCCAACCATCGCACACCATCGACACTTTACTGCCATACTCGCCAGATCCCTCCGAATGAAAGCCTGTCTCGGAAGCCGCTCGATACGCAAAAGAGTGCCGCAAGCTAGCCAAGCGGCTTACTACACCCGACCAACAGTGCCGGAAGAAGACCCGTGACGACGACAATCGTTCTGCACCAACGTTCATTCCTGGAGCACATGTATGGCTGCATGTACCGCCCTGCGCCCCTGGTGTATCACCCAAGCTACTCTCTAATTATCATGGTCCCTACCGCGTCCTCAAGCATACCTTAACCGTGAACTACGCCATTGAACCCCTCACACCACCAAGCGACCGTCATCAGCGTGGGCGTGATATTGTTCACGTAAACCGTCTCAAGCCCTACTTCGACCCGCTTGTCCCCACGTGTTAGATTGCCAGGATGGCTTCAACTTTTTCACCGGGGGTAATTATAGTGAATAAGAAAGACGATGCCATCGGCTCAACAATCATCAACACAAGAAAAAGGCACGAGATCGGCGATCAAGCACCGTCATCTGAGTCCGCCTGCATTCCTTTCGAGCTACCACCCGCTTGCTCAGTTCCTTCAATAAACCCCCTTTACACTTACAATAACGCGATTCCTTTCTCAACATCAAGCCTGCCTAGGGCATGTTTGCCAACAAGTCCCAAGCACTGGCGCAGCTCAGTGGTAGTATACTGGGCTGGCACACAGAGGACCCAGGTTCGAGCCCCACCATAAAGTTTAATACAATAACACCTAGAGAGAAATTTGTCGCTGCGATCGTGTACCCCATGGAAATTATGAGAAGTACAGGCTTCGGATTGGATAGGGTTAGCTAGCGAACTGTCTACAAACCTTTTTCCACAGTTTCAGTTTCGTTCTTCGCGCAGCACAGGTAGTGAGTGCGGTGAAAAGCGGTGAAGCAGTGCCTTTGTTGTTTGAAGAGGCTGAAGACCACTAGGTCTCTTGTACAGCTGACATTTTCGAGCTTTAGGGGTCATATTTGACAGTTTAAACGAGGCGTCGTGAACTCACCGCTGTGAATAGATGTAGCATTTCATGCCGGTGCAGGATATCGCATCAAGTTCATGTTTTTTAATGAGCGCGTCTTGCCTAAACTCCTTTATATCGACTGCAAAATGGTGACGAAGCTAAGTAGACACACTGTCACGCTCCGCTGACTTGGCTTCATAACAGAACCAGAGCTGTGTTGGGGGCAGACCACTTGGACAGACGCACCTAGCGTCACAGATGACGAAACGTTCACTGTTTCTCACTTAATACTGTACTGTTATTTCCATTAATAGATAATGCGTAATTTCGAGAGAAAAACAAGCATGCTTGGTTTCAAGTGCTGTAAAGAAATATTCAATAAATCTTGATGCCAAATCTGGAACGCAATGGCAAAGCGATGCATACCCTGGTGGTTAAATTTGCCCGGTTTCACTTTTGTCGCCTCGTAACGAAAACCTTTTGCAATAAAGTTTGCATACAAATAAATCAAGTAAGTTTTAATGAAATATAAGTGAATATCACTTTGTTTTACACTTGGAAAAGAAGCGTCGCGAATTCCAAGAATGTAATCCATCCAAAGCAGATCCGAAGCCTGTACTTCCCATAATTCCCATAGGGGTACAAGTGCCACTGAAGAATCCTGCGTAGACACTAGCGCCAGATTCCCCTCTAGGCATTATTGTGTGAAACTCTATGGAGTCCCACTGTGCCACTGGTACTAAGTTTTTTTGCTAATTTTGCGCGATGTGGTTACACCGGCGGCAGACAACTACTGCGCTGCGCGAGACCTGAGTTGTAATCTCATGACAGCTTTTGCTATACAACACTCACAAAGGCTCATTATGTGATACCACCCTTCTTGCTTCTTTGTAATAAAATTTTATGATATTCATAATGTACCTACAACTGCTAAAGACAGTTCTTCAACAGCGAAACAGGTTCGTAAGAGGTGCATGATTATGGTACAGCCATTTAGTACAGTTACAAGTGGAATGAGCCACAGTATGCCACTGCCTTCATGAGCCTGGCAGGATGGGCAGGCTCCATGGCACTTTCATGTAGTTACCCCGCAGCACATGCACGTCACACTGGCAACGTCAACCGATGTCATGAGGTAGCCAATAAGTGCCTCAGCTCAATTTCAAGAGCAACAGAATTTGCTAACCTTCAGGAATGTAAGTGTTCACAGCCAATTTGAGTTCAAAAGAAAATTATTTAAAAGGCAACAATTCAGCCCACTTTAAAGGGGCTCTGCAACACCGTTTCACCTTTTAGAGTCGGAATTATCAAACTGGCAAGCAAATGAAAATTGTTTTCATTTTCCAGCTTTAAATAGCAACCCATAAATGATTGCATAGTTAAATTATCTAAAATGCAACATTGATGCATACTTCTGTGTATGTCACGAATTCTCCATATGCCACAGAAGCGAGGACCTTGGAACAAAAAATGTACTTCAGGACTATGTAACGTGTCATGTGCCACCTCATGGGTGCGTACACACCAAATAAACAAAATTATTGAAGATAGAGCTTATGCCACCCAGGAGAAAAAGAACGAAGCGAGAGCTGTTGCATGCACTTCGTGCATTCCGCCATCAGATACAAAACAATTCGTTCTAGCATAAAATACCTTAGATGATGCTGGTAATACCTCAATAACAGGCCAATTTAAAGATGACTTTGTCGGTGCATCTGCCATTTCATTCATATAAATGCCTTTATGTCCTGGAATAAAGACCGATTCGATCAGATTTAAATGCGAGGGAACTAATGCTTTGAAAGCATTCTGAGCATACGAGTTCTCATCTACAGTAAGGGAGGCACATACTGATAGTGAATCTGTTAAAATAACTGCGGGCCTTAGTGAAGCAGTTATTTTACTGAGAGCTAGAATTATTGCAAAAAATTCTGCTTCAAATATGGACACAAAATCTGGAAGGGGAAGCGAAAAGGACCAGTCTAGGGTAGGAGAAAAATACCAATTCCACATTTTTCTTCTCTTTGTGATGCATCAGTTGCTATGACTGCTTGTATTGATGTATGTGCCAAGTAATCGCTTGATATAGCTTCTAAAAACTGAGCGGCATCACTTTTGAATTTTTTTCGGAAATATATCATCAAACTGTAATTTAATAGCATTGTTATTGGTACTGATTAAAAAAACAGCATTATTTTATGTCTAAATCATCTAAAAAGCGCTGTATAACCAGAATTTGGGGTATACGAAATCTCGACCAGTATTGTCCAAAAAACAAGTTAGGACGCTCAATAAAAACTGTTTCTAAGCGCCTTACCGGCGATTCATACCGTCCGAAAAATGCCTGTGTAGCTAACAATTTAAAATGGGTCGCAAGTGAGGGAAGCCTAGCTTTCAGATACAAGATCTTGATTGAAACAAACTTAGGGAGACCTAAGCGTCTCAAGGCTTGTCTCTCTATGACTACCAGAGGATGTATCTTGTAGGCAGGTGCCCCCGCGTATAACACGCACCCGAACTCAAGCACCGGGCGAATATACATACAATACACTGAAATAAGAGTATTTCTCCGCATACCTAAGCGACTATTACTGATTTTGCTTAATATTCCCACTGCACGGCCTCCCTTTGCTGCAATGTACTCAATGTGTGTCTTCCAAGACATTGATTGGTCATAGATTACTCCCAGATATTTCACATACACTACTTGAGGGATAGGATCCAGATGATATAGGAGAGCGAAATGTGTAAAGGGTCTTTGAGTGGAAATGTTAAAACAGAACATTTCTTGACATTTAAATACAGATGTAAACTATCAAGCCACATTTTTACGGCAGATAGGTATGTCTGTAATGTTTGAAGTAGCTTATGAATGTCCTTTGCTGCTGAAAAAAATGCGATGTCGTCTGCATACACATAAGTGTGGATGTCCTGGTGCCGTGGCACAAAGCTCATCAAGATATTGAACAATACCGGGGAAAGAACGGCCCCTTGCAGGACACCTCTTGTTTGCAGATATTTATAAGATGAGGTGCCGCTTTTGTAACAGTAAAACGTTCTAGTGCGTAAAAATTTTGCTATCCCTGACTGTATGTAGTTTGGGAAGTTAAGGTTGTGCAGCTGGTTGATTAAGACTATATGCTCAGCGCTGTCGTACGCTTTTGCTATATCAAGAGTGACGAGCACAGCCTGTTTTCCTTCAAGCTTAGCTAATTTTATGCGACTTTCAAGGTCTATATGGGCCTGCCATATGGAGCATCCGGATCTGAAGCCAATTTGGGATAGATTCAGAATTTCTCTCTCATTGATGAAATTTGGTATTCGAATGTTTAGGATTCTCTCAATTACTTTTACAAAGTTTGAGGTTAACACAATGGGCCTAATGTTATCCAAACATATTCTTTACCCGGAACTTTCAGTATTGGTATTACCTTTGTTATTTTCCACTTCAATGGGAGCCACGCCGTCCTTAAAAAATAGTTGATAATATCCAATAGGTACTCTTGGCACTCTTTATGCATCATTTTTTACATGAACCACGTAACTCCGTCAGGGCCCAGAGCAGCTGGTGGCAAGTTAGCTAACACCTGCGACAATTCATACTTGGAAACTTCTGTGAATTCCTGGTCCCTAAGCGCATGTGAAGAAGGTGGTGATAGTTGGCTGGAAAAACATTGCTCCAATCCCTTACCAATCATTTCTAATGAAGCTTTCATTTCTTCGGCCGACAAAATGATAGAGTCTGCATTTATTAATTGTGGAATCATTTTATTTTTACGTAGGAATCTGAATAATGCTTTTTTGTTCTTGGATTTAGAAAGATAATTGAATTTCCGCCTTTCGTAATCTTCTTTTGACTTGGCAACGTGACGTTGATATGTGGAGTTTAACGTCCCAAAACCACCATATCGTAATGAGAGACGCCGTAGTGGAGGGCTCTAGAAATTTAGACCAACTGGGGTTCTTTAACTTCCACCCAAATCTGAGCACACGGGCCTACAACATTACCGCCCCCATCGAAAATGAAGCCGCCGCAGCCAGGATTCGATCCCGCGGCCTGCGGGTCAGCAGCCGAGTACCTTAGCCACTAGACCACCGCGGCGGAATTGGCAACCTGACGCTTAAAAACACCTGCAACGAACCGGTAGTCTTTCCAATTTTGAGGGCACTCATTGTACAAAAGCTTTTTTCCATGCTGCCTTTTTGCGACTGTAGTCTCTCGAGCAATCGTCATTCCACCAAGGAGAACTCGAGTTATGATTAGCGGACGACACCACGAATTCAGATTTTTCCCGGGAATTCCTTTAATAAAAAATATAAGCTCCGAGCCTTTGGCATTGTGCTATTATCTGACAAAGAAGACAGTGAAAAAAAGAAGGAATCCTTAAATTTCAAGTAGTTTATATGGGCACCAGTAATGGAGATTGAAGAGGCTATCTGAATTTCTATTTTAAAAGTTATCGATAAGTGGTCGCTGTTTATTGCGCAATCAACGACTGACTAAGATGAAACATAAAGGCTGGAGCTTGCAAAAGTTAAATCTAGCACAGAAGAAGTATTGACTGCACACGTGTGTTGGGCTTCCCGAATCCTGACATGAAAAATTGTTATCTTAGGCCCAATGCCACAACCGGCTGCCACACATCAGTTTTTACTCCCCATGTAACGTGGTGGTAGTTGTCTGCTAGTAAAATATTTCCTTCACACGTGGTTATTAAAGTATCTAATGACCGCGTGTCATGTACGCCTGAAGGAAAGTAAGCATTTACTACTGACAAAACCTGACCGATCTGGAGACTTAAGCCTACAACTAATATTTCGTATACAGGGGAGAGGAACTTTAACATCAGTTTGGCTTTGTGGCTAAGTTTGTTCGAGAGAGAGAGAGAGAGAAACTTTTTTATTTCAAGCATAGAAAAATGTCGGGTGGGGCTCTCAGTCCACAGCTCTAACAGCCGCTGCTGCGTCCCGCGCCCGCTGGCCACTCGGGCTTTCATCAAGCAGCATGGCCTCCCAGTCTTGTAGGGTAGGAATAGGAGAGGAGTTGGCAGAAAGCCTGGCTGGCAGACGCTGACATTCCAGCATTACATGAAATAACGTCGGTACCGCTTCACAGCCAGGGCATTTGTCAGGGTAAGAAGTGGGATGGAGGATGTGGAGGAAATAGAGGTTCCGAAACGTGTTCGCCTGCAGTTGACACACTGCAGTTGCATCTTCTCGTGTGAGCGTGTGGTGTGGTAGAGGGTACCGATTGCGTTCTCGTCTATAGTAATTGAGAGTGTCTCGATATCCTAGAAGTTCCATGTTTGTGTTCTCCTCATCTGGGTTGGACAGCTCTTCCTCCGGATCCCGGTTAGTGAGTGCTCGGGTAGTTGCATGAGCGCAGTCATGACTGGGGAGAGAGGCGTGCCCAGGGGTCCAGACAAGTCGGAACTTGTGTGGCGTGTGGAACAAGGTGTTCGAATTTGGTGTATATGCTGTGAGACAATACTTCGTGTTAAGGCACGGCAGGTATACATTGAGTCCGTAAAGATTAGAATAACATCTTCGTGAGAAAGGTTTATGGCAGCGTGGGAAATTGCCAGAGCGACGACACACTCTTCGCCTTCATATATGTTCTTTGTAGGTACGCTGATTGAGGCTACTACGTCGTGATCATTGTTCCCCACTGCTCCAACTGTAAAACTGCGGGAGTGGTGTCTCGCGGCGGCGCAGTATAAGAGTGTGTTTGGAGGAGACTGATTGATGAGGCGTGTGAGGTTTTTCACTCTTGTCCGCCGGCGCTGAGCGTTGCGCTCAGGGTGCATATTGCATGGAAGTGGCGCGACTGTAATTCTTGCTCGGAAGTCAGCGGGTAGCTGCTTCCCTTGTGTGCTGTATCCACATCGATTCGGAGGGTACCCTAGCCTGACGAGTAGTCGCTTTCCCACTTGAGTGCTGCGGAGTCTTCGTAGCTGACTATTACGTTGTGCCTCGGTTAGTTCCCTCAGGTTTTTGTATACACCCATGGCTAGGAGACGGTTGGTGGATGCGTACGTAGGTAGTCCAAGCGCCGCCTTGACGGCTCTACGGAGGAGAATGTCCAGTCTTCTCTCTTGTGCAAGCGCTAGGGTTTGATAAGGCACGTGGTAGGTGATGCGACTTACAATGCAGGCATTAACTATACGTAGAATGTCTTGTTCCTGAAGTCCATGCCTTCGGTTGATCATGCGGCGGATCATATGCGTGATTTGAGAAACTTGCTGTTCTAATATTTTCATGGTGTGCGTTGCCTTGAGATCAGCTTGTATATGAAGGCCAAGGACGCGGAGTTTCTGTACGCAGGGAATCACATGGTCCTCTAATGTGACTGTGGTTTGCGGGCTGTTGTCGGGCTTTTGCTGGGGACGACGAATGAGTAGAAGTTCCGACTTATTTGCAGAGCACGTTAGACCACCTGCTTGTGCGTATGCTTGAACTGTATGTACTGCTTCTTGGAGGGCATCTTGTATTTGTCCGTCTGAGCCTTTGGTCACCCATATAGTGACGTCGTCCGCGTATTAAGCATGTCGCGGACTCGGAATGGTGGCGAGTAGAGGCGGTAACTTAGCCATGGCGATGTTAAAAAGTGTCGGGGATAACACCGATCCTTGTGGCGTGCCTTTACCCATGAGCTTAATGATGTCACTGCGAAGAGAGCCTAATCCTATGGTTCCGTTCTGTTTGTTAGGAATGCTTTCACATAGTCGTAAACTCGTCGTCCGCAGCGTATTGACATGAGATTCCCCAGTATTAGGTCATGCGAGACGTTGTCAAACGCACCGCGGATGTCCGAGGCAAGCAGAGCTCTAGTTTGCGTAGAACTGAGCCTGTCCATTACCTCCTCTTTTAGAGGGAGAAGTACGTCTTGCATGGAAAGATGGGCCCGGTACCCAAACAGTGAGTCCGGAAAAAAAATCCCTCGGCCTCCAGATATGGTTGCAGTCTCTGGAGGACGACATGCTCCATTAATTTACCGAGGCAATATGTCAACGAGATTGGTTGCAGGTTTCCAAGCTCTAGGGGTTTGCCGGACTTAGGAATTAGTGTTATTTCGGAATGTCTCCATTCCTGGGGTAACGTTCCGGATTTCCAGTGAGTGTTGTAAAAATCTGTGAGCTGTTCTAGATCTTCGTCGTAGAGGTTTCGTATGAGAGAGTATTGGATGTTGTCTTTCCCTGGCGCTGTGTTGAGCTTGATATTCAGAAGGGCAGCTCAAACTTTGTGCACAGTGATATCAGCATCCAGTGGCGTTGACTCTGTATATGGGTAGTTTTTATATTTTGGCTGAGGGCCTGCAGCGATGTACTTGTCTTGAAGAGTCTGTAAGATGCTGTTGTCGTCCCCATCCTGTTTGTGAAGAAGTGTTTGGATGGTACTGCACGTATAAGACTTGGTACTTTTCGGGTCAACAAGGGCTCTTAGTATGGCCCACGTGCGTGCAGTGCTTAGTGTTCCATTAAGTGACTTACAAAAGTTGTGCCAATTGTTCCTCGTGAGCTCTGTGGCGTATTGTTCAGCTTGTAAAGTGAGTTGAGCAACGTGAAGTTTAACCTTGCGATTGTGTCTCTGCCTACGCCAGCGTTTTAAGTTTGTTCGAAATCATTGTCACTATTCCGCCACCTCTCGTAGGGCTGTCTAGTCTGAACAAACGGTAATTCTTAAAATGAATAGTAGTATCAGGAGCAATCCAAGAATCTTGAAGTAAGATTAAATGGGAATTTAGTTTATCACACAAGAAATGTAAATCAGTAAGAGCAGCAAATAGAGAACGGCAATTCCACTGCAGAACACTCAGGGACGTTATTTTGGTGTAAGAATTGTTGCTGAGATAACTTTCTCCAAAATACTTTCAAGTATTTTACTAGTAGAGTCTTTTTGGGATTTGACGGAAGGGAACTTGAAACTTCATGGTTCAACGGGGACCGGCTGCGTTTCTGCGCCCGAGCATCCAGCTCGACATCAGTAGACACATTTAAGTCTAACACTTGTTCTTGTTCAACGTATGTCATGCACTGTGAGGTGCGCTGGATGTTCATGATTACTCATCTCATCATTACATACTGCAGTAGCATCACTGGCGGTCGGTATTTTACTGTGCTCGGGACTACCGAAAGCAGTTGGAATCAACAGCTCAGTAATTTGATTACTTAAAACTTGTGCTATGCATTCGGAGATGCTAGCTACCAATTGATCCATAACTGTAGCCATAGCTCTTCCTACCGCTACCTCAACTGCTTGCGCGACATTAGTATCCCGACATGAATGACGTGCTGTAACGTCAGCATAGCTATGGGATCTCTCCATAAACAGCTGAAATGGCTTCCTTTCTAGAGCATCTCCTTTTGTCCAGAATTTCAAGAATTTGTACCTCTTTATGGTGCATTGGGCACTCTACGAAATCAGCTGCGTGATGTCCACCGCACAAGCAACAAAAGTCATCTTGAGCCTTACAATCTTGACCTGAGTGGCGTTCGCCACATCTACCACATCGACCCTCCGATTTGCAGCCACGAGAGCTGTGTCCAGACCTTCAGCAGTTCTGACATTGCAATGGGCGGGACGCTAACTGATCTACTCTAAATACTAATGGCCATGCTTCAATTTCTTAAGGGCACGACATACCTGCAAAAGTCACAATCACTGACTCTGTGGGATGTCGTTTGTTGTTAACCAGTCGATTGCACCGGTAAACTGCAACCACACCTGTCACCGACAGCTTCTCGAGCGTCTCCACAGGGCTTACTTATGCGTCAACCCCACGCACAATGCCTTAAGTGCATGCGAGATGTTGCGGTATGTACGCACTTCCCGGGATCGAGGCAAAGGAAGAACACTTAAGAAGATCCTTTACACATTGCTGATCCGGTGTTCGACATACAATGCCATCGCGACCAAACCGCCGCACGACGGTTATGCTCTGGTAGTTTGGGTTCACGGCATGCAGATGTTCTTGTGCTGCCTTGGGGTTTTTCAGCTTAATGAAATTTCTACCCAAAGGTACCAGAGCGACGGGAATATAGCTCACGCCACTGCGGAGAAACAAGTCAAGAGGTAAGTCATCATTGTGTAGCAAGGCCGTACACAGGGAACGATCCTGACCCGGAGCATAGCCTCCTATATTTTTTTGTGCCCGCGCATTAGCGCTAAATACATACGCGCCATCCGTCCCTTATAGTTTTGGCGCTCGCCGCCAGATGCCGCACCGATCCCATAATAACAGCAGACGACGCGGCCTATGCACGCTTGCGTTTATGACGGTCTAGAAACCGTCTACATTGCATTGGATTATGCGTATACGTTAAGAAGTGCGCACACACCAAATTTCCGCCGTTTCCGCGTAACTTCCGCGTAAACTTCCGCGTAATTCTTTAGAGAATTTAGAACCATTACGAGCTCAGTTGACGGATACAGGAGTACACCTGGGTGGATATCTCCACATTCAATCAGAACATGCTCCGCCGTTTCCTTATCTTTCCCGCAGCATGTGCATTGTTCTTCTTCTTTACTGAATCTTGCTTTATAACTACGCGTTCTAAGGCAACCCGATCTCGCTTCAAACAGTAAAGCGCTTCCCCTTGAATTATCGTAAAATGCCTCCCTCCTTATTTCATTTTTGCCCTTTCGGTAGTTACTCAAAGCCGGTTTTTTCTCCATAGCTGCCATCCATTCTCTTGTTTTGCGCCTCGGCGCTCCGCCAGGAGCGCTCGCATCCCATAATAGCTCGGGGGACGGCGCTGAGGGACCGACCGCTCGGGCACAAAGTTATAGAGGAGGCTATGCCCGGAGAATCAACTAGACCATTTGTAATTCTACATGATGATGATAAGTGAAGATGTGGTTTCTTTTTTTTTTTTACTAATTCAGGAAACATTTGCATTTCGGTCGCGGAAATCATAGCAGGGTTAGATAACAAATGTTATCTAACAAATAAAGGTAAAGAGAAATAACAGAAGGAGACAAAATAACAGTAGCGCCATCAGCGGATCAACTCAACTAGCCGTCATCTGTTGTTTCGCTACGAAAAGTTTCCGAGACGCTCGCCCATTTGAACTACTGGCGGTGATAGCCAGCTCCCGTGAATTCCGATCTTTGCTTTTCCGGTAGATCTCTGCGAGCGTTCCGGCGGTTTTACCGATTGCAGGTTTGCCAAGTGTAATCCTTCGCGCACGCACGTGCAACTCTACTTGCATCGCCCGAAGCACGGTCAGCTTCGAGCAGGCTTTCATCGCCACTTGCCTGTTGCTTCCACCAATGAATTCGCACAAGCGCCAGTTCCTAGCATTGGCGGCGGTTCTCTTGGCGAACGCGGATGATGACGATATTTTGCACCAAGCTGCGAAGCGGCACAAGAAGGAGAGCGCGGCCAAGAAGGAGCCCGGCACACCGAGCAAGCTGCTCCTTGTCACTCGGCTAAACGCTGGTCCGCAAGACTACAGAGACCTGCTCTCCGTGAGCAGGGAGCAGTTCTTGCACCTCATGTCCCGTGTGCGTATGGGCATCATCAGGGACAAGACTGTCGCCAACCGTCACGTATCGACGCAGACGAGGCTGCAAGTGACGCTCCGTTATCTGACGTCTGGTAAACATCTCCACGTGCTCATTGTTTCTTTGCTCCCCCGAAAACGCGTGTCTTTAGCTGCGCGATCGCCACTGTGCTTCTGCGTGCCCTTTTTCCTCTTTGTCGCACCTGGTAATCGAACCATCGACAGTCTTTTATGACAGATAAACTACGCTTTCTTTTTGGCTCTATCGCTGCATGCTGTAGGTCAGGTTAACAAGCTTACCCGCCTTTGTGCCTGAATCAGTGCTTGCTATATGTCAGACGTACAAAATTTAGACGCATTTGTGCCTCGTCACTACTTGCGGTACTGCTTATGAACGAAATCTAGCTGCTTGTTGGCCTGATCACTGCTTGTCATATGTCGCATGAACACCAAACTGCCTTTGTGCCTGGTCGCTACTTGCTGAACAAAATTCAGCTGCTTGTTGGTCTGATCACTGCTTGTCATGTGTCGCATGAACATCAAACTACCTTTGTGCCTGGTCGCTACTTGCTGTACCACATATGAACAAAATTTAGCTGCTTATTGGCCTGATCACTGCTTGCTGTACGCGAGATGTACAAAATTTAGCTTTTTTTGGCCTCGTCACTGTTTTTCATGCTCACCATGAACTAAATTTAGCCGCATTTGGGCCTTATTACTGCTTGTGGTATGCCATAAACACTTGATGGCCTCTGGGCCTGATTACTGCTTGTCGTACATGCATGAGCGTTTTAGTTGCCTTTGTGCCTGGTCTGTCGTATGCCAGACAAACAAATTTTAGCCGCTGTTTGGCTTGATATAAAATTTTGCCGCCTTTAGGCTTGATTATTTCTTGCTATATGTCAGATGAACAATATTTAGCAGCTTTTAGCCTTGCCATCACTTGCATGTCTTAGCCACTTTTGGGCTTGATTACTGCTTTTCGTACTAACCGAGCTTAGCATGCCTTTTGGCTCTATGACTACTACTGCTGCACTCTAGAAAATGCCCTTAATACATATTCAAGGTTTGTGAAATGGTATTTGAAATTTGTTTGCTTAGTCAAGCTCACTACCTTTTCTTCCCATAATTCCACTTCCTGAAGTGGTAAATAAAAATAATTGAAATTTCAGGAATTGTTCCTGCATGTTAGTTACTGTGCGAGTAGTTATATGTGATCGAGTGTCTCAACATCCATACTGTACGCCTACACTTATGCTTCTTTGATCTCACTAGTGATGGCACTTGTGACGAATGACACTGTGCTCGTGTTTACTGTGATAGCTGCTACGCACTTTCCTGTGTTGCCATATGGGGTTAATCATTCACCATTTCTGCGTGCACTTTGCAGGAGAGTTGCCCGAGTCGCTGAGGAATCAGTTCAAGCTTGGAAGTGCAGACGTGGGCGCCCTCATCCAAAAGACGTGCAACGTAATTTACAAGGAACTGAAGGACGACTTCATGAGAGCACCGAAGAGCGAAGATGACTGGAAGGAAGTAGCGAGAGTTTTCAAAGACAAGTGTAGCATTCCAAACTGCATTGGTGCGCTCGGTGGAAGGCACGTGGTCATGAAGGCGCCGGCGAAGTGCCGGGCAGCCTACACGAACTACAAGAACTCGTTTAGCCTGATTCTCTTCGCTGTCGTCGATGCCAACGGGAAGTTCATCTACACGGATGTGGGTGCAGCCGGAGCAAAGGGTGGCAATGACGTGTGGCAGATGACAGCCCTACAAAGAGCCATATGCAGCAACAAGGCCCAGCTACCAGAAGCCATCAAGGTGGAAAACTCTCCTGACATCCTTCTGCCACCAGTGTTCATAGCAGACGACACGTTGCCCCTTGAAAAACACGTGATGAAGCCCTTCATAGGATCCAATCTCACAACAGAGAAAAGATGGTTCAATCACAGGTAATTACCATCATAACAAAGTACCCATTGAACTTGTGCAGAATTGCAAGTATAACAAAGTCTTGTATAATGTGAAGAGAGAGTCGAGCAGGTTGATGTTGCTTCGACAGCCATTGTGGAAGGTGCAGTCCTGTCAGCTACAAGTTTGAGGGGTCGATTGACATTCACAGTAGCCATATTTCAATGGGGGCCAAAGTAAGAACACTCATGTAGTTTCATTTCAGTACACATTAAAGAACCCCACATGGTCAAAAATTATTCAGTATCCCACTGTGGTGTAACTCACTATTTTAATGCGGGTTCAGCACGTAACATTACGTAATTTACTTATCTATGAAAGGGGTAGAACATTTTTCATACTGTTCTTACTGCAGTAATGATTAGCTAATGGATGTATTTATCACGGCTGGAAACCTTGTTTGCTTGAGCCCGTGATGGTTCATTATTTGGGGATGTCTTTGCAGCGCCCAGTCGCAGTTTGGAATGTGTCGAGAGAGCACGGTTTGTCTGTGAATGCAGCTGGCCTCATGAAAGCACAAAGCGATGCACTCACTATATTGGGAGTAAACAGCTCGGAAAACGAGAAATCAGACAAAGAATGACACATGCAGCGCTCTTCATGTGTCCTTCTTTGTCTCTGTATGTGTGGTTCTTTGTCTGGTTTCTTGTTTTTCGCGCTGTTTCCTTCCAATGTGTTGTACCAACATGCCCAAGCAACCACTTTAGCTGCACTCGTCATGCCAATGTGTTCGGACACTGTGAAAAGGTCTTTGCCGGCGCAGCATCGACCTGTGCCCGCTGTATCTCAAGAGTCATAAATATTGTTTAGTTTGCGTTATTGAAATTAATTTATTCTGCTGTTGTATTGATCAAGCATTCTTCTGGTATTCCCAAAGCAAGGAAGAGGCCTTTTGTAATTACTTGCTCGAAAAGGGAATAAGTTTATTATAGCTTCAATGTCATAAAATAGTTGCTAATTTTATCGACTTGGTTGTATTTAAATTTAATAGTATTTCCAACACCCCTAGACTCATTTATTATTGTTTTTATTGTCATTACGGAGTACAGTCAAGCCCATTTATAAGAGGCATACTCTGGGCAGCAATTCTTGTCTTTTATATGAGATGTCTCTTATAAGCGGGGTACGACACATGCATCCTCTTATTTATTTATTTTTATTTATTTCTTTTTTGGACAGTACAATTGCACTGCTCGCAGTCAGGACAAAAGGAGGTGGTTTGCCTTCTGACGAGGTCCTTCTCGCGCTGGGCGTACCAGCAGTAGTGCTAAATAGACATTCGCAACTGAAAAGAACATTGCATATACAATCGAAAAACAGAGTTACTACAAGAAAAATACATATTCACAAAAGCAGCCATCGTATTGACAACAGAACTCTGTACTAGAAGATGCCTAGAACAACAAGTAATACTATTTTACACAGT
Source organism: Rhipicephalus microplus (assembly GCF_043290135.1). Classification (NCBI taxonomy): domain Eukaryota; kingdom Metazoa; phylum Arthropoda; class Arachnida; order Ixodida; family Ixodidae; genus Rhipicephalus; species Rhipicephalus microplus. Next base: position 311,696 of record NW_027464753.1, on the reverse strand, counting down.
TGCTGCATCTCAGCACAAGTAGGTTAAAAAGTAAAGAATATAAAGAAAATCATGCGAATTACTATCAACCCATATATCAGTCTAGTAAGCACACTGGTGTCTGTTATACCCATTTGTCTTTTGTATCAGTGCCTCTTGTAAAGGGTTTTGACTGTATTGCTAACTATAGACTATTTGCTGTAGTGCGAGGATGCAGAAGGCGACTTCTATGACTGCACTACTTGGGAGTAACGTTCACTGCCGAGTGTGATGCTTAGTAGCATCACCTCTTGTGTCACTTTACAGGTTATCTAGAGTCCACGAGGTTATGAACGACGCCTTCGGGGCGATGGAAAGTCGTTTTGGGTGCCTCCGAACCGTCATCCAAGAGAAACCCGAGAGAGTCGCCGCCATTGTGAATGCAGCCTGTGTGCTGCACAACTTCTTGGGCAACAGCGGGCCTTCTCCTGCGGGTGCCAGTGCCAAGGCAAGCAGCAGCAGCAACCCCACGGAGCTATTCTTCGGCTTCCCTTCGTCATGCGGAAACATTTCCGTGGACGGGTCTGCCACGAGAGACGTCTTAACGGCATTTTTCAACAGTAGCTGAGAGATCAGTTGCTGTGCTGTGGCGAGACTGAGGTTGTGTATTTAATAAGTGATGGCGATACGTTTTAGGTGCGTTCAAGAGGCTGGACGCCTAAATAAAACGGTGTTCAAATGACTGCATTTGATTGCTTCAAGTTCTCTGGAGCTTGAGGGGAGGCTAAAGAGAAAAGTTTTATTTTATTATAAATTACTTTTTCACAATTCAGTTCCATAATCGCCATGCATGGCACGAGAATTCACTTGGTGGACGAGAAAACGCAGAAAAAGAATTGGAGGTGGCGACGTCACCGTGAAATTTCTGCACTAAATGTCGCAATGTCCTAGATCTTGATGGCATCTACCAGGTCCTGCGTGGTTCCTGATTGGTAAATATGGTGCACTTTACCTCTGAGGAGGATACAGAATTAATATACCAAGTTTCAGGAAACCTGGTTGAGCCAATGCTATCAAAATACGGCAAATGCACTTTGAAATCTGTGACGTCATTTGTGCCGATTTTGCTGCAAAGTCAAACATTGGAACCTTTGACTTCGTTATCTATTAATAAATATTATGGGGAAATCAGCAAATTCGACTTCTCTGAGTTCACTTTATTAAAAATGGTTCTTTGTTTCACATTACTGTCCTTCTAAATCCACATAAGTGTGTGGTAGTTATAAAATATAGAAAGTCTACCGTTACGTCTAGACGTAATGATAGAACTTATTAAGGTTACGTCTGTATAGCATGATTTAGTAGCAAGAGGCAAAGAAAAGATTGAAGGCACTGAGGTCAGTGTTGCTTAATGTATGTGAGCTTCAGGGTTCATTTCGTGACATGACAGAGGTGGCACACAAACTGCAGGGTGGTTTTTCAGTGAGGAAATAAACTTTATTTGGTCCTGGGAAACCTCGATCAGACACCCCCCCCAGGGGAGGTCCGCTGCAGTTGCTGGCCGCGCCCACACCGGTTCTGGAAGACCATGGCCCTCCATCGTCCACAGGCCTCTTGGACTGCCGAGAGCTTGATTGAAAGCTCTGAGCTTTTAAAGGCCAACTCCGACGATTTTTTTACCATGTCGGAGTAATGGTGCTTTTGTGTTCCTGAGACACTCTTGTCGCGTTCCCGACAGCTGAAATGCACAACAAATTCGAAAATAATTTTTAATTAGCAAAAAAACGCAATACCGAAGCCCAACAGAGTGCGCTTCTATGTATGATATAATACTTTGCCAGAACCTGCCTGGCTGTGCATAACGCCGCCGGATGGCACTACTTGCCCAGGCCATCCATGTCGGTGCCTGTGGCAATTGGCTGAAACACTTGCGCTGTTATGGTGAATATATGGCGAATCGTGTGCCCGACAACGCAAGGCCGCTTGCCACCCTTCGCTTACCCATACACACAGAAAAGGAAATCGCACGCTCAACCAAGAAAGCGCTGGCCAAACCCACACAGTGCATAGCAGACAAGTAGATGCTAAGTGCACATCAGTTGTGTCACTTTTGCTTAGCAAATATCAACGTGACACACAGAACGTCGCCATTAATTTTGGCAAGTAAGGCCAGCATTTGGAGGCAAGCTATAAAATTCATTTCAAAAGAATCTGTAAAACTCTCAAGCCTGCAATTTAGCATTAATGGTGCGAACGTGCAAATAAACGTGCCCAGTGAATTTCATTGAGATCTATTGACTTCAAAAAATTGCTGAAGTTGGCCTTTAAGGGCCCTTTCCCAGTCCTCTTCTGTGCCGAACTTCGCGCTACGTAACGCCGGGCACCACCAAAGCATGTGACCTAGTGTGCAATTATCCGCACCACAGATAGAGCTTCCAGAGTTTATGTCTTCAGCTAAGTGTCTGAATGTGCTATGAATCTGGAAGGTAGCTGACTGCAGCATCTGGAGAGTCGATGATCACTGATTACGCGAATGGTGTTGATTACGAGTAGCCTTCACAATTACAGGGATGGAAAGGCCACATTTCCCAGAAAACACTATTCTAGTCAATTCGAAAGATGCCTGAGGTATCGTTTGAGGGGCTCGTTCTCGATAATATGTAAAACGCTCTTTTTCTTCGTTCGAACATAAAATTTTCTGCGCTCCCTATAACGCCTAATGTTTAAGTTACTTGCTGTAAGCTATGTTTAAATGGTCTATCTATGATTGTTGGTGTGCTGTAAAGCTCCTGGTTCTCCATTAGGAACTTTAGAAAAACTTAGCTTGTTCATGCGTGTACAAGACTTCGGCACCTTGTAGATTGTGTTCATGGGAGATTTTAATGCTCCGGGTATTGATTGGCAAACTCTGAGTTGCACCTATCATGATCTGGCCACTTGTAGAGAACTTTTATCTTTTTCATTATCCCTTGGTCTTACTAAAATCGTACATACACCTGTCCGAAACACATCTGTCCTTGATCTGGTTTTCTTAAGTTCTCATCTAGTAGAAACTGGCTTTCAGTGCAATTTGATCGATGGTATTTACGACCACAAAGCTGTGTTAGTTTTAATTCCTTCTTCACTGAGTAAAGTGCCGCCCAATATTGCTCGTTTCCTTGATTTTTCTCGTGCTGATGACAAGTCAATAACGGACACTCTTGCATTTGAGTTTGATTCTTTTCGAGACCTTGGTGTTCACGAAAACGTTGACAAATTAGTTGAAGAATTTGAGCACATAGTTAAACTATGCATTAATAGCTTCGTTCCCCTCAAAACTATACTAACGTTACTTCGATGAATCGCACTCTCTCTGCATACATCACATCGGGTTTGTTGTCTTTGCCGCCAAAAAAATACGCAAGATTCTGACAGTATCTTTCGTTTTATTAGTGCCTTGCTGCAACTACGTACCTAATGGCAAAAAGCTAAAGATTTCTATAATCTAGTTGTACTTACAAGATTACTTCAATCCTACCCACGCAAATTTTACGCTTCTATAGCACCAACTAAAAGTAATACCATATCGTTTATACTAGATGGTAAGGTTATTTCAGACCCACTTGAAATAGCCAACGCCTTCAATGTCTACTTTCAGCCTGTGTTCACGCACGTTAACAGTTCTCTGCCGTTATTCAGAAGCCCTAATCCTGAGCTCGCTATTGACGATGTATTGATTAATGAGGGCGGCATCTTGAAGATGATACTCAAGTTAGACACAAAAAAGTGCACTGGTCTCAACAACATTCCAAACAGCTTTCTGGTGCGATATTCACTCTGGTGTGCACATTATTTGTCCATCATTTTTCGAAAATCTAAACTTTCAAGCACGGTCCCCCAGTCCTGGAAACTAGCCAAAGTCTTCCCCTTGCATGAATCAAGCAACAAACAACTCCTGTCCAACTACAGACTGATATCACTAACTTCAAATTCCGGTAAACTGCTTGAGCATATCATTCACAATCATAAAACTGAATACCTTTAGTCGAATAATTTACTCTCGAACATTCAACATGGTTTTCGTCGTGGTTTCAGCACACTAACACAACTGGTCGAACTTGTACATGACATTTCCAGCAATCTTGACATTGGCAATCAAATTGATGCGTTATTCATAGACTTCTCCAAGGCTTTTGACACCGTTATACACAATAAGCTGCTAAGTAAAATTTACGCTACCCTAAACAACTCTGAATTAACCAATGGGATAGCTAGCTTTCTTAAATCTCTATCTCAATATGAGTCTTTCAACTCCATTTCGTCCTCAACTGTCGATGCAACTTTGGGTGTTCCACAGGAATCCGTTCTAGGACCTTTATTATTTTTAATATTTATAAATGACCTTCCGAACAATATGAAGTCAAAAGTCCGTCATTATGCCGACAACTGCATCTTATATGAAGTAATTTCATCTCTTGGCAATCGTACCATACTTCAGGATTCTTTCACCAGCTTTTGCACATGGTGTAGGCATTGGCAGATGCACATTAACTTTCAGATAACAGTAGTGGTATCATGCACTAACAGCCACTTCCCGTTGCCGCGTGTGTACACTTCGAAGAACACAATTATTCCCCGGGCACAAGAGTAAAAATCATCATCATCATCAGCCTGACTACGTCCACTGCAGGACAAAGGCCTCTCCCATGTTCCGCCAGTTAACCCGGTCCTGTGCTTGCTGCTGCCAATTTATACTCGCAAACTTCTTAATCTCATCTGCCCACCAAACCTTCTGTCTCCCCCTAACTCGCTTACCTTCTCTGGGAATCCAGTTAGCTAGCTGAGTAACTCAAGGGACGAATTGCAACTTATGATTACGGAGTTAGACAAGGAGAGCAGAAAGATGTGTCTTAAAATTAATCCGCAGGAAACGAAAGTAATGTACAACAATCTCAGAAAAGAGCAGCGCTTCGAGATAGGTAATAGTGCACTTGAAGTTGTAAAAGACTCTGCTTAGGGCAGGTAATAAACTCATACGCGCTATACTAGAGTACGCTTCGTATGTCTATAACTCGTATGAAACATGTGATGTTAACAAAGTTTAATCTGTATAAAGTAAGGCGGTTCGCTTCTTTTGCCATCGCTACGATCATTCTAACTTTTCACCTTCTTCAGCAATGAATTCTTTGAAACTCCCTCTCCTATCCACCAGACGGGATACCGATTCCTTAAAGTTATTGCATTAATTTCTTCACTCATCTTGTCGACTATCTTCTGATAATTACATCTCATATGCTAATACTCTTTCAACTAGATGTTACCACAGCCTCAACTGAAAGGCTTTCTTTATGCACATGAACATTTTTAAGAGCAGTTATTTTCCTAAATTTATTGAAAGATGGAACGAATTACTTGGTAGTATTCGCGAATTGTCGTCGGATTTTGTAGATGTACTGTTATAAGTAATTTATTGTTTCTTTTTTCTTTGTTATCATTGTTCAACCATGTAATCAGTGCACTTTGTTCATGTAAATGTACCCCACTCCTGCAATAGCCCCGTATAGGGCTGCAGTATTTGAAAATAAAAAAATAAACAAAAAATTCGCAGATCTCACGTACAGTGGGAATCGATGATATACGAAGCGTCAATGAGAAATGTTGATATGTCACTTTAAAATCAGCACAATGTTACGAGGTGGAGGTAAATGATGCTGCAAATGACTTCCGTGTAATGATTATCATGTTTGGATGTGTCATTTACCTTCGTCATCTATTCTCATCACATAATACCAAATTTAGTATAAGTGGAGCGAGCAAAACGGCCGCGAGCACGCTATGAGCGTGGTATGTTGTCATGTTCTTACATAACATGCATGTCAGGATTATCATGTTCGCACCAGTCACATATTTCGTCATCCATTGACGTCACGTAACAACCATTTTGGTATATGTGGAGCTTGCGAAACGGCCGCGAGCGCATTATGACGTCCCAACATACTCAATGTAGCGTTGACGTGCACGCACGCTGTGCACAGCGGGGCAACGTTAGCAAAACGCGAGCACTCTATAATCTGACTCCAGGTGCGACCAGGGTCCGTCGGCACGGCATGATAGCAACCGGCGCGAAATGCGACATGGTGCATTTCGCACTGATGCGTTACCGAGACAACACTGCGTTTCCCTCTTTTCGTGACGAAGGAACACCAGACGCGCTGAAACGCGCATGCGTCAAAGCAACGCAGCGCGGCGCACGCGTGCGTGCGAGTATATGGCAACACCGGTGCCTGGCGTGGCAGCGCCGGCGCTACGCGACGAAATGAACGCCAGCAAGCATGCGCACCGCGTCACGTCGAAATGTATTGCCGCCTTGACTGTGGCATGAGTCATGTTGTCACATGACATGCATCTCATAATTATTAGGTTTGCATCTGTCACATGCCTTCGTCATCCATTGGCGTCACTTAATACCAAATTTGGCATATGTGAAGCTAGCAAAACCGCCGCGAGCGCATCATTAGTGTGGCATGCAGTCATGTTGTTACATAACATGCATGTCGTGATTATCATGTTTAGATGTGTCTTTTATCTATGTCGTCCTCTCGCGCCGCGTAATACTGAGTTTAGTACATCTGAAGTTAGCGAAGAAGCTGCAAGAGCATCATGAGCATAGCATGCATTCATGTTGTTACATGACACGCATCTCATGTTTATCATGTTTGCACCAGTATCATACCTTCGTCATCCATTCACGTCCCATAATATGGAATTTGGTATGAGTGAAGCTAGCAGAACGGGCTACCAGCGCATCGTGAGTGTGGTATGTAGTCATGTTGTTATATGACATGCATCTCATAATTATCATGTTTGCACCAGACACATACCTTCATCATCCATTCATGTACTGTAATACCAAATTCGGTATATGTGACGCTAGCGAGACGGCCGCGAGCGCATCATGAGCGTGGCATGTAGTCATGCTGTTACAAGACTTGGATGTCATAATTTTCATGTAAGGGTCTGTCCCTTGTGTTCGCCATGCAATCTTGTCATACCATACCAGTTTTTCAACATGTCATGCGAACGAAACCATCGCAAGAGCTGCAGGACCATGAAATGTGAATCAAGACATTCATGACATACATGTCATGATTTTCATGTTATGACTAGTCAGATATGTTCTTCATACAATCACGTTATGCCATACCAATTTTGGTTTGGATCCCACCATACAAACGGCCAGGAGAGCTAAAAGTCGTAGGCAGATAGATAGATAGACAGACAGACAAATAGATAGATAGACATGCTCAATGTCGTAGAAATTCACTAAGAAATGCTTTGCATTTAATAAATAAAAATAATAAAGCCGACTAATGCCAAGCTTAGCATAGGAGACATTATATGCAGTTTCTTAACTGTATTGTAACAATCCTCACTTAAATTGAAAATAGTTAAAGTGGCCAAAACGTCGGCCCCCATTTCAGTTGAATGTGAATCCACAATAATGGCCAGCATCATTTTTCTACAAAGCCTTGCAGGACCCCTTTCAATCCAGCACTTTTTGTTTAGCAGTCTAGTTTGCTTTTGCGGGGAGTTGGATATTAAAGACGTATAACAGTTGGTGTTTTCAGAGGACATACGCACTTTATTTCGAATGTTGCGTAGAAACGCTCTACAGTAATGGCATCTCTGAATCTGTATCTGTTCCAGTACCCAGTGCCTCAACGCTGTTTTCAAAAGACACGTATTTCATTTTGAATGTTGCGTAGAAACCCTCTACAGTGATGGCATCTCTGAATCTGCATCTCTTCTAGTACCCAGTGCCTCGACGCTGCTTTCAGAGGACATACCTACTTTATTTTGAATGTTGCATTGAAACCCTCTATAGTAATGGCATCCCTGAATCTGTATCTGTTCCAGTACCCAGTGCCTCGACGCTGTTTTCAAAAGACACGTGTACTTTATTTTGAATGTTGCGTAGAAACCCTCTACAGTGATGGCATCTCTGAATCTGTATCTCTTCTAGTACCCAGTGCCTCGACGCTGCTTTCAGAGGACATACGTACTTCATTTTGAATGTTGCGTAGAAACCCTCTACAGTAATGGCATCTCTGAATCTGTATCTGTTTCAGTACCCAGTACCTCGACGCTGTTTTCAAAAGACACACGTACTTCATTTTGAATGTTGCGTAGAAACCCTCTACAGTGATGGCATCTCTGAATCTGTATCTCTTCTAGTACCCAGTGCCTCGACACTGCTTTCAGAGGACATACGTACTTCATTTTGAATGTTGCGTAGAAACCCTCTATAGTAATGGCATCTCTGGATCTGTATCGTTTCGAGTACCCAGTGCCTCGATTCTGTTACTGGGCACAAGGCGACCAGTTTGATTTCAGGTTGTGATTACAGCATTTCGGTGGCAATGGAATGCAAGAACACCAACTGTACTTGAAACATCAGAGAATCCCAGGCAGTCACAACTAATCATGTGCCTCCTGCTGCATAAGGCATTGCATGTTCGATCATTGTAGTATTCATGCTGCTATATTTGGATAACTTACATTGCATGAGTCAACATAACTACACTATTGCAAATTTTTTATGTTGCATTGCTGTATCACACAGTCTCATCATGCAGAAGAGGTTTCAATCCAGTTTCCATCTGTGGGTCTTACCCAAATATTACTAACCCGGACTCGCAGCTTGAACTGAGCAAGCCCGAGTAAGTCTACTTGTGAGTGAGTTCACTGACCTGTGACCTATTATGTCGATCTTGTGAACTGTACATTTGTTTATGGAAATATACTCCACCCCTACAAGATCCCTGCATAGGGCTGCAGTATTTAAGAATAAATGAAGACTTGTCAAGACGAGTGCAAAAAAGTAGAGACAAAACATTTATTGTGCAGGAGTAAACTTTAACAAAATATGGCTGAAAACAGTGCTCAGTGTTTACAATATATGACCATAGAGTTTCCTAATATACACTAGAGGGAACTCTGGTGCTAGTGTCTATGGAAGCTGCAACGCACGGCGTTTCAGTGAGCATGAGAATGATGGGTAGTACACACATTTCTCTAAACTTCGTACTTCTGGCCTGCTTTTGGCTTCGTGTGTGTTTGTGTGGCTTGAAGCTGTTTTCTCACGAAACAAAAATCAGCAAATGTTCAGCAATTGCGCTTCACCACCCTATTTCTTTCGAATTACCTTTCTAAATTGGGTCACGAAGTTCAAAAGAGTTGAATCTTTGTTTCAAAACAAAATCGAAACACAGCAATAAGCGAAGCCGCAAGTATGATTTGCCGCCCGCAAGTACGAAGACTAGGCAAATGTGTGTACTGCCCATCATTCCCATGGTCGCTGATCGATCGCAGCGCCAGAGTCCCCTCTAGTTAATTTTGAGAAACTCTATGTATATGACACTGTTAAATAACCATAAAAATAAAAAAAAAACACGCAATAAAACATTCTAAAGGAGTACAATGTGCTACCTAAAAAATTGGTAGAATGAAGTTTAATTACAGTAAGAGCCGTTTTGTTTCACGTAACAAGGTGACGGTGAAACATTCAATTGCTGACTTTAGAAGACTGCTCAATCAAGCATCTTTAAATCACGCGAGTGACTCACGTGATTTAATATACACATCACATTGCCAGACGCATGCTCTTGTGAGACTATCAGAACAGCTGTACACGACGATCACGGTATGTTATACACAATGGCCTGGTAGATATTGTTTGGTAAGCGGCACAAATTGCAACAACTGTGAATAGTGCTTGCTATCAACGAATGCTACAAACAGAAGGTACACAGTATAAACTTTCTTGAAGCAGCTTAAATTAATGAATATGTGAATACAATAATGCAATGAATGGGGATGCACACATACGTAACAAATAAAAGAAAGAAGTTTTTTAACAGCCACATCTGGTGTCTTTGTTTACTACACCCTCATAGTTAACAAATACCAAAACTAGTGTACATTGTGTGACACGTGATCATTATTTATGCAAGTGATGCTTTTAAATAGATCTTACAAATCTCTCTGTTTTTTTCTCTCTCTCTCTCTTTTTTTTTGTTTCCAAGAATTGAAGAAATAGTGTCTCTGAAACTCGACGTGCCAGGAAAGCATACGAGATATTATTTGTTGTCGTTAGTTGCATGGCAATTATGAGTAAAAAAAAGAAAAGCGAATGCCGAGCAACTTGTGGCCAGCAGGAAACGAACCCAAGGTGCACGGTGGCAGCAGCCATTTTTTAGTCTACTTTCTTGGGTATCTCTGCACATGTAACCTCAACAGTAACTAGCCCACAGTTCTCAACATGTTTGAGCTCTCACACACGGGTGCCAAGGGTGCCATCTTGTTCACATATGCACAACCAAACTGTGTTTGCCAGTAAACCGATCTACGTGATTGGCTACTGTTAGATCTCCACCAAGCCTGCTTCAAAGTTGAGTGCCAACTTACTATATTTTCTTGCGTATAACCCACATGACAAATACAAAAAAATTGAAACTGAAATCGAACTGAGAGTCGTGAAAACTGGCTTCGTGATACTGCTTCACGGTATTGCTAAGAAGTTTTCACAACAATGTAAGTGGCGATTTAAAAAAGCGTTATTTTCCTGCAGTTTATAGGTAGAGGTGCGCTTTTTATGCAAGTGTGGGTTATACGTGAGAAAATGTGACAGTAATGCAGACACTCGTTTGTCGATGGCTGGACATACTTAGATGCCTGCCGAGCAAATAACAACAAAGAATTTGTAAGACAGGAAAGGCAAAAGTACTGAGAACAGCGTCCCACTTGTAACCTGCTCACAAATACAAGAAGAGTTCAATGCATAACAGGCCTTGAGCAGTGGACAAGTGCCTCTTTACATGACAGTGTGGAATTTAGATAATTTGGCAAGCCGTTTGTTTACCACTGTACCAAAAGCAGAGCACACAAAAGAGTAAGTACAGCGACTTCAAAGCTTGTGTAGAGTAGCAAGCTGTTACTTTAACACGTAACATGGAAGCTAGGAATGCTCTAAAAAGAGTAATAAGAAAGCTTGTGACCTCTTTGCATGAATGCTTCTGTAGTGTGACACGGCAAACATTGTAATAATGCCAACCAATGCAACAGGCATTGTGAGCACGGGCACAAACTCAGTCCCTCGCACAAAGAATGCTTCTCAGTGTTGTTACTTTCTGAAAGTACATCGCAACTTGCTGGCTGCTTTCAGTAAAGCAGAGCATAAAATATCAGTAAAGCACAGCATAAAATAAACCTATGATCAAGGTTAGAATGACAATGATATATGAACAAAGTACGCCAGTGTAGAAGTATTCTCCACTCCCATTGCGCTGTTATCGTGTCTCTCTTGAACATGCCAAACCCTCCTGGGTTGTTCAGGACCGACCTGGTTATACTTGCAGGCTTTGTGTTTTCAACCAGGCATGGTACTTGTTGAGCATGTGGTCGTTGGGCTTGACCTGGGAGAAAATTGATGGGACAGGTGATCACAACAGTGCAAGTGATTAGAAGCAATAAGATTGCCACAATTAAAATGTAATGCTAAACAGTGCACCATGAGGATTGTATATGTTCAGAAAATGTATCAAGTTGAAACTTGATTTAATTAACCGATGGTGGCATTTAGATTATTCAGTTACTAAATCAAGATTCAGTTCTTCGAAATCTCAAACTGCGACGTAACGACATCCGCAAGCAACCGCTGCATTTTATATAGACTAGCACACACCTAACATACGACTGATATGGAAGGCAAATGCGTGAGGGGGAGACACTGGTATCAATGTGTCATTGATGACAATGTTGAACCCTATGGGTGACTTTTGAGCAAAGGAAATCTCTTTGCTAAACAGGGAAATTCGTAAAATCCATTTTTGTAAGATTGAGCTTAACTATACACAAGACTGAGAGATCACTTGATTGGAAAACACCCACACACACACAACACACACAGAGACCAGCTTTGTCTTCGGCCTCTTATGGTGTATAGGTGCAAGAGGAGAATGCACGACAAATGAATGAAAGCAATCAGCTTTGTAAAGTGCTCATGGAGTGAAACAAATCAGTATGGTACATATGAGTAACACACTTGTCAGCCGATATATATATATATATATATATATATATATATATTAGGAGACAGACAACTTCTCCGACGCGCTCGCACTTTCATGTCATTTTTCATACCCAGAGCACTTGTTCAATAGCGTAAAAAAAAAGGCAGTCAGTTTTAAGCAGCATGCACTGGGAGAACACGTATATGTTTGTTATGTATGATGCATGTAATAATATTACACGCGACGCTTCTTATGCTTTACTTCACAACATTTATCATGACTACAATTATGTTGATGGCGGCCTCCTCAACAGTTAATATTTTAACATTGAATGAAATTTTTGACTGAAACAGCTCACGAAGAATTCAGTCTTTAACTTGAGAAACCAAAGGTATTTTGAGCACTTATATCTACTTATTTCAGCTTCTCAATGAGCTCTAGTCTATGGCTTTATTCGTCACTGCTTTGCAAGCTGCCTTCATTGCTCCAAGTAGCCATAAGCAAAGTTGATCAGATTTATTGGATATTAAAATGGAAACCTTTTTTGCCACTTTCAGTACGGTAAAATTAAAATATTTAAAAAGATTAGTTGCGGTCATATGCTCACAGCAGCTTCAACAAAGCAGCGGTAATGGTAATCGTTTTTTATGAAAGAAAACTATTTTGCGCAAGCTGCAAATGCTTTGACCAGTCCACAAAGAGTGTGTTAGTTCCCATCTATAACTGCATCGGCAAGTTGCAGTAGTATAAAAACATAAACAAGTGCTGTAATTAATGGGGCACCTGTTCAGCGCTAGCCTGCTCTGCAGTGCTACTACACAGCAGAAAGAGTGGCAAAAAGCCTGTTGTGTTCTGGGTTTTCGGTTTCGGTTTCGGAATAACATGCGAGGATGCCAGGGGGCGCCGCTCTGGCATCTAGGATTTCAAGGCGACTGTAAAATAAAACGAGTGTGTGTTGGGTAACCGTGGAGTGCGGTTATTGTTCTTCTCTTCGGCGCTTTGCGCCAACCCGCGTGTTCGGGCTGGTCAGCGTCCCCGCCGGCCACGTACGTCTCCGTCGGCCGTGTTCTTCTTCTGCTTCGTCGGGACCACCCAGCCCCCAACACAGCTATGGCGACGAGGACGTGTAAGAACCCATTTCGTTTTCCGTGTTCGTCTTTTTCGTGCTTCTAATGGACCTACCCTGCTAACCCTAGACGCTCTTTGTTCCCAGCAAGGTGGCAGCTGCGTGCTGCGTCGCTTCATTTCTTGATTCAGCTACGCCGCCTCTGTCGTCTTCTTCAAACAGTGTACTGGCGTCATTTTCTTCTCGTCTGCACCTCTCTATTCTTCTTGCTTGAAATGGCGTCTCCTATTCCACCTCCCCTATTTCTTCATTCGTCCAGAGACCCGCCACTTCCAAGGGCGGACTGGAAATTGGTGTTCCAGGCCTACGCAGGCGCGGCCGGGGAGGACGCCAGCAAGGCCGAGCGTCGCAAGGCCCTGCTGCTCAACGCGTGGGGCCCTGCCGGGTTAAAGCTCTTCTATACTTTGGAAGCCACCAACGCGTCGCTGACGCGAGCGTCGGGCAATGCCTTCAAGAATGCTGTTGCTCTTTTCGATGAGCATTTTAAAGATGTCTCGTGCGATTATCTCGCACGCGTAAAATTCCAAGAAAGGCGACAATTGCCTGGCGAGCCAGTCGGCGAGTTCATTACTTCTCTTCGAATGCTCGCCGCGTCGTGCGGCTTCGGCGCGCTCGAGGGTGATATGATCCGCCATCAGCTTTTCACCGGGGTAGCCTCGCAAAACGTCCGCTGCTGCATGCTTCAAAAAGGCTCCTCGATTTCATTATCCGAAGCCCTCTCGATTGCGCGAGAGGACGAGCTAATTCGCTCCCAGTTGGAGCAATTCGCTCCGCATTCAGTGCAGCAACTTTCTGCTGCGGGGGGCCAAGGCGGCGGCTCTTTGTTTCACGGGACGCGTCAACATGGCGGCCCTTCATCTTCGTCTCGGCGCAGCGGCCAACATGAATGCCCGCCTGCACAGTCCTTCCGTGGCAGCCAATATGGCGGCCTCTCTGTGTCGCGGGGGCGAGGAAGCCGGCAATATGGCGACCCCATTCCGCCAAATTCTGGTTTTCAGGAACAGCACCGAGCTCCTAGCTCGCGTTTGCAATTTTCTTTTCCAAGCGCAACCGCGCATTGCTTTCGTTGCGGATCGGCTCGGCATTTAGCCAATTTTGCGCAGTGTCCCGCAAGAGGAACAGACAGACAGACAGACAAACAGACAGACAGACAGACAGGCTGGCAGACAGGCAGGCAGGCAGGCAGATAGATAGTTTTGTTGCTGATCGGCTCGGCATTTAGCCAATTTTGCGCAGTGTCCCACGAAAAACCGCACTTGTCTTGCGTGTGGAAAAATCGGACATTTTCAGTCCGTATGCAATTCCCGTCCAGCAAATCTTCCTGAACCAGTTTCTTCGTCCGCTCCTTCGAGCACTGCACAGACCAATACGGTCACTGTGTTGAATGTGGATGGCCTCCACACTACGTCCGAGCCCAGCATCGTAGCTTCAGTGGGCCATGTGCCCTTGTCATTTCTCGTGGACACTGGTGGCTCAGTCTCTTTAATCAGTGCCGCTGACTTTCATAGTCATTTTTCCAACATTCGCCTTTTGCCTTCACACGTCATTCTACAAACATATTCCAAGGAAACGATTGATATATTAGGTCATTTTACAGCTCAGGTCTCCTATCGCAGTCGCACTGCTTCCATTACTTTTTATGTAACTGCCAATGGCAGCTCGCTTTTGAAACGTGATGCCATCTCGGCTTTGTCCATCAACATCGTCGGTGCGTCTATGACGTGTGCTCAAGTCGACGTCCAAGATGATCTTCCGGCCAACGCGCCTTCTGAATTCCACCACCTGTTCACCTGTGAACTGGGTTGTGTGCACGGTTTTGTGCATAAAGTGATGCGTCGACCAGGTGTGTGCCCTGTGCGTGCCAAGCTGCGCCGCATTCCTCTTCTTCTCCGTGAGCAAGTCTCTGCGGAACTGTCTCGCCTTCAAGCCAGCGGAATCATCGAGCCTGTCTCTGCTTTTGACTGGGTTTCTCCACTGGTCGTCGTCAAGAAAAAATGGATCCCTTCGACTATGCGTCGACTTACGAGAACCGAACAAGGCGATCGTCGTAGACGAGTTTCCACTTCCTCACATTGAAGAACTTCTTCATCAGCTCTCCGGAGCGGTATGTTTCTCCAAGCTGGACCTCGCGTCTGCTTATCACCAAGTTGAACTTTCCCAGTGCAGTAGAGACTTAACCACATTTGTATCGCACGAAGGCTTGTTTCGGTTTCGCCGCGTGTGTTTCGGGCTTGCATCTGCCCCTGCAGTCTTTCAGAAAATTATGTCAATTATTCTTAAGGGTCGTAACGGCGCCCTTTTTTACTTGGATGACATTTTGTTGTGGAGACGTACTCGCGAAGAGCACGATGCTAACTTGCATACTGTTCTCAACCGCATCAGTGAATGTGGTATGAAACTTAATAACAAGTGCATTTTTTCTGTGAATGAGTTACAATTTCTAGGACATAATGTCAGTTCCCGCGGCTTGACACCTGTTGGATCTAAAGTTCAGGCCATTGTCAATGCCCCACGGCCTACTGATGCTAAAACCTTGCAATCTTTTGTAGGTCTTGTTGGTTATTATGCCAAGTTTTTTCCTCACTATGCTGATGTTCTTGAACCACTGCGTACTGTACTTCGTCAAGCACAGCCTTTTAACTGGTCAGCTGAAGCTGAGCAGAGCTTCATTCGAGTTAAGTCAATACTGGCCTCAAACCCAGCTGTTAGTATTTTCAATGAGAAGCTTCCCATCGTCATCACAACGGATGCGTCCGATGTTGGACTGGGAGCAGTGTTTCAACAACTCAGAGGTGATCAGCTGATGACTATCGCTTTTGCATCTCTTTATTCTTTATTCGAAGTATACCTGCAGCGCCCGAAGGCGTTATAGCAGGGGGGTTACAGATTCGAAAGAAACAAATTTTCATTTACAGCAGACACTTGTACACTTGTGAGCCCATTCCACTCATGTATTGTTCTGACAAAAAAAGAATTTGCAAATGTTCCAGTCCTGGGACGGTATTCCCTCAGTTTAAAAGGATGATTAATTCGATTTGATAAATAATACGGCGTCTGTAAATACATATCCTTATTGATTCCAGTTTTATTATTAAATATTAGATACAAAAGTTTTAATCGCAATTTTCTTCTACGCGATGAAAGCAGCTCCCAATTCAATTCTTGTTTCATAGCAGTAGAGCTTTCCCGCCATTGATACCGTCCCAGGACGAACCTTGCTGCCCTGTTCTGTATTTTTTCTATATTATCACTAAGATATACCTGCGCCGGATCCCACACAGCGCAGGTGTACTCTAAGACTGGTCGTACACACGTCAAATACGCACATTTAAGTCCCTGATGCGAACATCGTAAGTTACGCTGAATAAAATTTAACACCCTCGCAGCTTTCGCGACAACATAATCAACATGCACATTCCATGAACAGTCAGAAGAAACAGTCAGAAGAAAAAAACACACCCAGGTATTTGTAAGTTGTCTTCGTGGTAACTGGCACATCATTTATACAATATCTAAATTCGATCTTCTTTGTCTTCTTTGAAAAACAAAGGTTATTGCACTTAATAAAATTTAAAGACATTTTCCACGTTGTACACCAGTCATGAATACGCACCAAGTCATTTTGAAGTTGGGAGGAACCCTGCTCACTCTTAATTTTCCGGTAGACTATACAGTCATCGGCAAAAAGCCGGATAGACAATGAGATACCAACCGAAATATCATTGATATAAATTAAAAACAACAAAGGACCCAAAACGGAGCCCTGTGGCACACCTGATGTCACGTCAACATAACTGGATGCTTTTCCATTCAAAACAACACATTGGCGACGATGCTTTAAATAATTTTCTATCCAGATTATCACATTTAGGTCTAAATTAAATAACTTAAGTTTTTGCAAAAAGAGCGCATGCGAAACCGAATCAAAAGCTTTTTGGAAATCAAGAAAAATACAGTCAATTTGCCCATTTTCGTCAATACTAGAGGATAAATCATGATAAAATTCAACCAGCTGCGTGGTACAAGATAGTCCTTTACGGAATCCATGCTGATTTTCTATTAACAATTTGTGGTGCGTTATATGTCGCATTATTTCCTTGTACAAGATGTGCTCAAGTACTTTGCAGGCAATTGATGTTAATGAAATTGGTCTATAGTTGACAGCTTCCTTTTTGGGTTCACCTTTGTGGATCGGCATAACGTGGGCCATCTTCCAGTCACTGGTAAGACACCAGTAGATAAAGACTTCGAGTAAATTAAATGAAGATACATGGAAACAGGAGAAGCACAATGTTTGTAAACACACAGAGGAATTCCATCAGGACCATTCGCTTTTGTTTCATCGAGATTACTGAGAAAAGCTTGAATGCCGTCCACGCTAAGCTCAATAGGCTGCATTAAGGGTATGGGATATACACATGGGATATCACAGTATTCATCAGTCTTTGGCGAAAATACAGAGCGAAAATATTCATTAAGGCAGTTCGCCTTGTCTATATCTTCCGAGAACACTTGATTATTATATTGGATTTCGTTAATACCGGTAGCGTCCGACCCGCAACGTTTTAAGTACCGCCAGAACATTTTGGAATTTGTTTTCAGTTCTTCATTTAGCCTATTTAAGTAGCCAGCCTTCGCGTTTTTTGCCATAACTTTGTATTCACGCGTTAGGGCGCTTAACCTGTCGAAGTGTTTTTTTGCCTTCGTTCTTTTGAAGCTACGGTATACTCGCTGCCGGTTTTTAATTATTTTTAATAACTGTGAGGTAACCCAAGGCTTCTTGCGGCTATTCATTCCACGAGAATGCACACTTGGTATGTAAATATCTATGAGTTCCATTACTTTACTTTTAAAAGCACACCACGATTCTTGTGTGGTAGAATATTCGGCAAGGCATTCGAAAACAGGCAGATGATTTGAAAGCGCATGTGACATCGCTGAGTAGTCACCTTTACCAAAAAGAAATACCTTCCTTGTAGGTTGCTTCTTTGACTTGTTCTTTTCAAACCTAATACCCGCGACGACCGCGGTGTGATCACTTATACACGGAACGTTATCCACAGAAGTTACAATAGTGGGGACATTACAAAACATCAAGTCTAGAATGTTGCCATTTGGGGTTGGCTGATGCACATACTGGTAGAGCCCAAAAACATTAACGATTTTTTTCATCTCGCTGTTAACACGGCTACCAGTTTTGCACGTGCATGTGCTGTCATCCCAAAGCAGATCTGGCAAATTAAAGTCTCCAGCAAGAAGAAAGATTTCGCCAGAAATATCGGAAATAGTTTCATGTAAAAGTTGTAATGAACTAATGTCGGAGGCAGGTGGTCGATAAAATGCCCCGACGGCAAAAGAAGAATTATCCTCTAATCTGACGGAGCACCAAACTGATTCCAATTTCTCATGGCCAATATCAAACGCTGATGAATGCAGTGAGCAGTGAACGAGTATAAAGACTCCCCCGCCTAAGCTAGGCCTGTCCTTCCGATAAGCTATAAAATCATCTGGGAAGACTTCACTATCACGAATAGACGGGTTCAACCAAGACTCTGTGCCAAATACGATGTCAGCTTTGAACGAATGGATTAATCCAGCAAATTCTTCGACTTTGTTTACCAGGCTCCTACAATTGATTACGATTGCGCCAAGGTCGCAACGGGCACTGCTTTTGACAACAACTTGTCACTGTTTGCGCACTTTCACAACTTCTTCTTTTTCCTTATCCCAAACGAATGCTTGGCCGTTGATGACAACCCCGTCACTCTTAAGCTTTACTTCTTCTTTATTGGTCCGTTTTGCTTTCGCGAATTCCCACAATCGCTTAAGTATGTCCCGGATCACGGGAGAATAGCCTTGATCGACGCTGTAAGGCGAGCCCTTAAACTTTTTTGCCTTAGTTAGTACGCTTTGTTTTTTTTTTGTATAAAGAGAAATGGACAACAATAGGTCTTTTCCCACTTTCAGTATACCGGCCCACGCGGTGGGCCTTCTGTAAGGAGTGCAAATCGATCTGAAGTTCTTTTTTACAAATACTTGTGATCAAGTTTTCCGATTAGTCCCAAGTCTCGGCTCGGTTGTTGTCATCGACACCGTAAAACACAAGATTTTGCTGTCGGCTGCGATTTTCTAATGTGTTATTTCTACTTTGCAAGTCTTTAACACACTGTGTCAAACTAGTGATCGCATTCGCCTGCTCCGATGCTGATTTGTTTAGTCCTTCAATCCCTTGTGTAGTTTTGCCTATGCTGATTCGTACATTGACCCCTGCTGAACGCAGATATTCAGTAGGAGAGCGTGAAGCTCTCGCGTGTCTTTTTGCCTGTGAGAAATGGCATGTTTACTTGTGGGGCCGGCACTTCACATTACGTACAGATCACCAAGCACTAGTTGTTCTTCTTTCTGCAGGATCCGAAGGCCGCCGCCCCATTCGCATTTCCCGTTGGTGTGCCAAATTCATGTATTATAATTTCAGGGTTCAATATTGTAAAGGTTCTAATAACGTGGTTGCTGATGCACTGTCGCGCCTTCCTCTTCGGATACCGGTTACTGAACAGCGGGATGAGGAAGTTGTTTCATTAGTTACTTCCTGCATTACTAAAGCTGAGCTTCAGGCAGCTACAGCTGCAGATTCCACTTTGTCTCAAGTTCTCAAATATTTACGTGAAGGATGGCCTTCCAAATGTGCTCTTGCTTCTGAATTCTTGCCTTACTTCACAGTCCGACAGGAACTGTCTTGTGCCGAGGACTTGCTTTTCCGCGATGAACGCGTGATTCCCCCGGCTTCTTTCCGTAACAAGCTAATACAGCTTGCCCATGAAGCCCATCCAGGCATTGTCCGCACCAAACAGAATCTCCGAGACAGGTACTGGTGGCCAGCCTTAGACAAGCAGGTCGAGCATGCAGTTTACAACTGCCACATATGTCAGGCAGCTGACAAGTCTGCCAAACCTGCATTTTCTCCGTTGCAGCCAGTCCAGTGGCCTGATCGGCCTTGGCAGAAACTCGGCATGGACATCATTTGTCCTTTGCATAATGTTCTGCAAAATGCCCGGTTCATTGTTTCTCTCATCGACTATCATTCCAAATGGCCAGAGCTTTGTTTCACACATACGGTTACTTCTGAGGTCATCATTGAGTTTGTGTCTTCAATCTTCAGCCGGGAAGGTATTCCTGATGCCATAGCTACGGACAATGGTCCACAGTTTCAGTCCCAACATTTTGAGGCTTTTCTTTCACAACGAGGAATTCAGCACTTGAGGTCATCACTTTTCTATCCCCAATCAAATGGGCAAATCGAGCGCTTTAATCGCGTTCTGAAGGAACATATCCAGATCGCCCAATTAGAGCACCATCCCCTCAAGCAAGTCTTGACTGAATGTTTAGCTTCGTACAGGTTCACACCACAAGGCACCACTGGAGTGTCTCCTGCTCAACTTCTCCACGGTAGGCAACCGCGAGTTGCTCTCGACATAGTCTCTTTGCCTCGTAACATAGCAGTGTCTTCTCCTGATCAACACTACAACCCCCCTGCTGCCACAGAAATTCACACCGATGCAAGTGGCATTGGTCTTGGTGCAGTTTTTGCACAACGAAAAGGCACCCAAGCCGAATACGTAGTCGCCCATGCAAGTCGCGCTCTCAAGAAGGCTGAATTGAATTACTCCATGACCGAGAAGGAGTGTTTGGCCATAATCTGGGCATTGAAGAAGTTTCGCCCGTTCCTTTACGGTCGCCCCTTCGACGTGGTCACAGACCACCACACTCTATGTTGGCTATCCACCTTGAAAGACCCGTCCGGACGTCTGGGGCGTTGGGCCCTTCTATTGCAGAAATACGACATCCGTGTCGTATATCGTTCCGGTCGCAAGCATGCGGACGCCGATGCACTTTCCCGATCGCCATTAACACCAGATGTGGCTTCTCTGCCACCCCGTTTTACCACCTTGTCACCACTCAACACCACTGACATGCTTTCGGAGCAGCGTAAAGACCCATACCTTGCCCTGTTAGTCGACTACTTTACCAATCCGTCTGCAGTCCCTTCCACGAGAGCACTACGCCGGCAAGCAGCCCACTTTTCCTTACGAGACAACATTCTGTACCGCCGCAACTACATGCCTGGTGGTCGGAAGTGGCTCCTTGCTGTCCCAACTCATATGCGCTCTGACATTTGCATGAATTTCCATGCAGATCCCCAAAGTGCTCACGCAGGTGTCCTGAAAACCTACGAAAGGCTGCGCCAACGCTATTACTGGCGAGGAATGTATCGCTTTGTGCAGAAATACGTTCAGTCTTGCACCACTTGCCAACAGAACAAGACACCTCCGTGGCACCTTACTGGCATGTTACAGCCACTCCCGTGCCCGGCTCGCCCATTCGACCGCGTGGGTATAGACCTCTATGGCCCCCTCCCATATAGTAGCTCTGGAAACCAGTGGATTATTGTCGGAGTCGATCATCTGACACGCTACGCTGAGACTGCAGCTCTACCGGCAGCTACCGCCCACGAAGTTGCACTCTTCATTCTCCGCAGCTTCATTCTACGCCATGGTGCTTCGCGGGAATTACTCAGTGATAGGGGTCGAGTGTTCCTGTCGGAGGTCATCCAAGCTATCCTCGCTCAATGCAACTGTGATGGTTAAGGACGTTCGTCACTGTGTTTGTTTATAGCGGACGAAAAAGGATTAACATCAACAATGGATGCGAACAAAAGAAGCGTTATATTATACACTAGAGAACGAAGTGGCAGGTGAAAATAAAACTATATGTCCAACCCTACACGCCACGCGTCACGCAACATGTACGAGAGTCAGACCTCTAGCATGCGGAGAGCTCGCGGCTACGCTTACTCCGAGTCCAGCGCGTAGAGTTCTCAGTTCGCAAGAGAAAAACGCTGCCTCACAGTTTGGGTCCCCGTCGTCCCGACATGATGCGATCGTCGACGTGCGCGAGGGCAAAGGTGGCACGGCTGGAGCGGCTGGAACGGCTGACGGCACACGGATGCGCTACCGTGTGCAGCGCCGTTTAGTCAGACGTCGCGGCCAGCAGTCAGGGTCGCAACTCCTGAGGTTCAGGGTCAGGCCCCGGCTCACGAGGACCACGCCCGGTAGGCCTCGCCACGAACCTGCTCCCGGCCACTGCACCCAGGCAGGAGCCGTTCAGCAGGCCCCGTCCTTGCACCTTGAACAGGCCGGCGGACTCGACCCCGAACGAACACGCCGGAGCTCGACCTGGCCGACACGTACGGGTCCCACGTCCGGCTCAAGAACGCTCCCAGTAACTCGTCCTCTCGAGCGGCGCACTGCTTCGTCTGCCTTCGTGGCCTCCACGCTCGAGCTCGCTTTTCCACGTTCCTTCTTCTTCTCCTCTTCTTTTCCATTTCTTGTTATCGCCTTCGTGCCACCTGCCCTCCGCTCGTCTTCTTTAGTTTCGGTTTGGCGTTCCTCGGCGCTTGCAAGTCCTTTGAGCCACAAATCGTACCTAAACACAGCACTTTTGTGTCCATTCCTTACAAATATCCCCCTGCTCAAGAAAGTTGTTTAGGGGGAAAACAACTTTTCACAAGCGCGCGAGGTGGAGTACCCAAAAGCGAAAGCATAGCAAAAAAAAAACATTATTTACAGAAGTTCATTCTGTTAGGGAAAGGGTGAATTGACATGAAAAGAAATTGTGCCACCACTAAACGCTAACCAGCGGAGAAGTCAAATGCGGCTGAGGTAGTCGGCACCTACGTTGTCGGAGCCCTTAATGTACTCAACCACAAAGTCATACTCAGTAAGCAATAGGCTCCAGCGGAGTACTCGGCTGTTGATGTGTTTTGCGGAATTTATGTACGCAAGCGGCTGGTGGTCAGTTTGCAGCACGAATCGGTTTCCGAAGAGGTACACATGAAACTTTTGTATAGCCCACACAAGAGCCAGCGCCTCTCTTTCGATTGTTGAGTACCGTGACTCCCGTTCGAGCAGTTTACGGCTTGCGTAGGCTACTGGATGCAACATGCCGTCGTGACGCTGCATTAAAACGGCTCCAATGCTGGATGAAGATGCATCCGTGCGCAATATGAATGGCTCTTGTAAGTCCGGTGATCGCAGTACCGGACCAGATGATAGTATACGCTGTAGTGTTACAAACGCTTGTTCATGGCATTTTTCCCAGATGACCTTATTTGGACCTCGCTTCCTAGTGAGTTCCGTTAGAGGTGATACTACAGCGGAGTAATTGGGCACGAAATCCCGATAATAACCGCTTAAACCTAGAAAGGAGCGAACTTCCTTCTTCGTCTTCGGTCTCTTTGCGGCCTGAATCTTCTCCAATGTCTCAATCTGGGGTCGGAGAAGATTGTTCCCGAGAATGTGTCCCAAGAATTTCACTTCGGCAAACGCCACCTCACTTTTCGATGGCTTTATTGTGAGATGAGCTGCCCTGACACGTTGCAGAAACTTGGTGAGAGTTGTTATGTGCTCGTCCCAAGTTTGTGTCGCTATGAGCACATCGTCAAAATAGTGATAGATGTTCGGTATTCCATCTACCACTCGTCTCATTAGTCGGGTGAACACAGCAGGCGCTGTTTTGATGCCGAAAGGCATGAATCTGAATTGGTAAAGGCCAGAAGAGGACTGAAAAGCGGTGAAGACCTTCGATGCTTCGTGCATCGGCACCTGCCAGTACCCTTTGGTGAAGTCGAACTTCGAAAAGTAGCGGCTCTGACCTAGTTTGGCAAAGATCATGTCCACTCGCGGTATCGGTTCGTTGTCTGTAACGACGACTCGATTCAGCTGTCTGAAATCAATGCAAAGTCGGGTGTTCCCGTCTTTCTTCTTGACCACGACGATGGGAGCTTGATACGGGGACTCCGAGGGCTCAATGATACCTTGGGATAGCATGTCCTGTAGTTCTTTTTCTACAGTTTCTTGGATGGCGAATGGTATGGGGTATGGGCGTACCTTTACCGGTGTTTCAGTGGTAAGGCGTAACTTGCACTCGACGAGGTCCGTCTTCCCTGGCACGTCAGAAAATACATCATGGAACTCTCTGAGGAGTTCATTAATTTGGTCTGTCTGCGGGCTGTTCAAGTTAGGCGCTACTAACACATTTTTATATGTTTCCCTTTGGTGCAGGGCAACAAAGGGAATTTCTCGCTCGTCAACAGTGTCTGACTGCACAGAAACGGCAGCTTGTTGTGCTTCACTTTCGGGCTCCCTTTCGTGGTATTTCTTGAGAAGGTTAATGTGAAAAAGACTTCTCCGAGTTCCGAGATCTATCTCGTAGTCATAGTCACTGCGTTTTTCAAGCACTGTGAAGGGTCCCTTCCATGTCAAGATCAATTTATTCTTATCTGATGGTAGCAACAGCAATACTTTGTCGCCGGGTGATAGGTGTCGAACTCTTGCTTTCCTATCGTAATATTTCTTCTGTGTCATTTTCGCCTTCAGGAGTTCTTCGTGCGCTACCTTGCAGGTGTCTTGCAGTCGCTCCCGGAGATCTATAACATACTCGTATGTTGTTTTCGTTTCAGGATCGATGTTGGCCCCTGTCCACAGTTCCTTAAGGATCGACATTGGCCCGCGTACAAATCTGCCGTAGAGGAGATCGAACGGCGCGAATCCAAGGCTCGTCTGGGGAACTTCACGGTATGCAAAGAGCAGGGGAGCCAAGTACCTGTCCCAATGTCGCGGCCGTTCTTGACACATGCGGCGAACCATTTGTTTGAGAGTTCCATTAAATCTCTCCACAAGTCCGTTGGCCATGGGGTGATAAGGCGTTGTGGGTAGCTGACGAAATGAAAGTAGCCGACCGAGTTCCTGCATGAGACTCGAGGTGAACGACTTTCCACGGTCGCTCACTATCTCACGGGGCACCCCAACGCGGGAGAACATCTCTACTAGTGCTTCCGCTATGCGCTCTGTCTCGATGCTCGGTAGTGCCACCGCATCCGGGTAACGCGTAGCGAAGTCTACCATCGTTAAGACATACTTGTTGCCCTTGGATGACGTTGGTGACAGCGGCCAATAATATCGATGGCGACCCGCTGAAAAGGTGTGTCTATGATAGGCATATTTCCCAATGGAACTCGTCCGACGAGGTGTTTAGGCACGGTCCTCTGACATACGTCGCACGACTTCACGAACCGTATCACATCAGCCCGTACACCCGGCCAATAAAACTCTGTAAGGACACGGTCTGTTGTCCTTCTTTGCCCTTGGTGACCAGACAGAAGGCCTTCATGAGCCATCTTCATTACGGTGTTCCGAAGATCCTTGGGTACTACAAGTTGCTCCAAGTCTCGCCTTTCTGCCGTGCGGTGGCGCCGGAAAAGAATGTCGCGTACCAGCACAAACTCAGTGACTGCTGGCTTCTTAGATATGACCTTCCCCAATGCGGCGAAGCAGGTTTCCAGCGTGGGATCTGCGTGCTGTAAATTCTTTAGCGCTTCCCGGCTGATATCCAGGGGTTGGATCCGAGGAACAATCAGTTCACTGGGCTTTTTCCTTTCTTTTCCTGCAGCCGCCGACATGTCATCTTGTCGTCTTCTATCTGATGAGGTTGCATCTTCAGGTTCTTCTTCAGTGCATACTGGATCATGGTGAATCTGTGCTAGTTTTGGACGTCCTGCTGGCTGCTTCGGGGCTGGTCGGGCAGCTGACAGTACACCCGCAATGTTGCCAAGCACGACTTCATACAATGGATTCTCCATACAAACAGCAAGCACCTGACCTCTGAAAAACGGAGAATCTATGTACACCTCTGCTTCTGGTAAGACTTTTGCAGATCGGTCCAATAAGCGAACGGTACGGGTGTTGCCAGTCAAGTTGCAGTCAGGAACTAGCGATCGTTTCACCACTACTGTATTGCAACCGTTATCCCGCAATACGGTAACCCGTTTCCCTTCGAGATAGCCCTTTACAGTTGGCATTTGTTTTGACCCGTTGTCGCAAGTTGCGTTGCTTTGGGTCCCATCACACGTGTCATGACAATGTTTCTCATCCTGATTGTCAGGCGCATCTTCCATTGATTTCTCCTGCTGCGCTTTCTGGTATCCCAAGACGGAACATGATGCCTCTCTACGTTTTCCCGAGTTTGAGGGACAACTATCGGATCTGTGCCCTGACTTCTTACAGATCCAGCACGACGTCGACTTGGGCGCTCGAGACTTTGTCCAGCAATCGGAAGCTCGATGACCCGGCTTGTTGCACAGAAAACAAAGCGGTTTTCCTTTGCTTTCGCTGACAGTGTCAACTTTAGCTGTAGCCATCGGTTTCCCTTTTTCGTCTTTTCCTCTAGCGAGATTCACAATTCCCTGAGCTTCCAAATATTGATCAGCCGTCGTTGCCAACGTGTCCAGGTTATGACATCCTCGCTCCTTCAAGAAGACAGCCAACTTCTCGTCACACCGCCTGAGGAATTGCTCGGACACCATCTTGTCTCGCAGTGCATCATATGTTTTGGGAGTCTTCGCCAGCTCCTGCCAATGGTCGAAGTATCCACAGAGACGTCCCGCGAACTGTCGACCTGTCTCAGTATTCTCGGGCCGGGCATCCCTAAACTTCGTGCGGTATCCCTCCTCTGTATAACGGAACCGCTGGAGGAGCGTCTGCTTGAGCTTTGCGTAGTCCGTAGAGTCTTCTGCAGACATCCGTCCTACCACGGTCAAGGCTTCACCCGTTAGACACAAGCTCAGTGACAGGGCCCACTTGTCGGTTGGCCAGCCTTGGCTCATGGCAACCCTCTCAAATCTCTGGATGTACGCATCCAGTTCGTCCCTACTCTCATTGTAGGGCGGAATCATTTTGTGTGGGCTGCGAAAACTCTGACCACCACCCATACTATCGTCCGCAGAACTCGTGCTCGGCCGCTGCGCTTCTGCGACACGACGTCGCTCCTCGAGCAGGAGCCTTTCTGCCTCCATGCGAGCCATTTCACGCTCATGCTCCACCTGTGCTGCTAGCCGTGCCTCCTCTCGATCTTTCGCTCTCTGGTCCCTCATTTCTTTTTCCTCAGCGCTCACCCATGCCAGCAAAGCCTCACCACTCAGCCCCATCTCCTTCCCTAGCTCAACTAGCTTCCTCTTGTCGTCCATTCTCGTCCGCCACACACAAACAACGTGAGGCTCTCAGATGTAAGGCGAGAGCTTAGTCCTGTCTCGCGGACGCCAGAAATTGTGATGGTTAAGGACGTTCGTCACTGTGTTTGTTTATAGCGGACGAAAAAGGATTAACATCAACAATGGATGCGAACAAAAGAAGCGTTATATTATACACTAGAGAACGAAGTGGCAGGTGAAAATAAAACTATATGTCCAACCCTACACGCCACGCGTCACGCAACATGTACGAGAGTCAGACCTCTAGCATGCGGAGAGCTCGCGGCTACGCTTACTCCGAGTCCAGCGCGTAGAGTTCTCAGTTCGCAAGAGAAAAACGCTGCCTCACAGTTTGGGTCCCCGTCGTCCCGACATGATGCGATCGTCGACGTGCGCGAAGGCAAAGGTGGCACGGCTGGAGCGGCTGGAACGGCTGACGGCACACGGATGCGCTACCGTGTGCAGCGCCGTTTAGTCAGACGTCGCGGCCAGCAGTCAGGGTCGCAACTCCTGAGGTTCAGGGTCAGGCCCCGGCTCACGAGGACCACGCCCGGTAGGCCTCGCCACGAAC
This sequence comes from Rhipicephalus microplus, assembly GCF_043290135.1. Lineage (NCBI taxonomy): Eukaryota > Metazoa > Arthropoda > Arachnida > Ixodida > Ixodidae > Rhipicephalus > Rhipicephalus microplus. Next base: position 283,908 of record NW_027464753.1, on the reverse strand, counting down.
CTGCTCCCGGCCACTGCACCCAGGCAGGAGCCGTTCAGCAGGCCCCGTCCTTGCACCTTGAACAGGCCGGCGGACTCGACCCCGAACGAACACGCCGGAGCTCGACCTGGCCGACACGTACGGGTCCCACGTCCGGCTCAAGAACGCTCCCAGTAACTCGTCCTCTCGAGCGGCGCACTGCTTCGTCTGCCTTCGTGGCCTCCACGCTCGAGCTCGCTTTTCCACGTTCCTTCTTCTTCTCCTCTTCTTTTCCATTTCTTGTTATCGCCTTCGTGCCACCTGCCCTCCGCTCGTCTTCTTTAGTTTCGGTTTGGCGTTCCTCGGCGCTTGCAAGTCCTTTGAGCCACAAATCGTACCTAAACACAGCACTTTTGTGTCCATTCCTTACAGCAACATTATCCATCGGAAATGTACCGCATACCATCCACAGACAAATGGTCTTACTGACCGGTTCAACCGCACACTTGGCGACATGCTGAGGATGTACACCTCCTCCGACGACACTAACTGGGACGCTGTACTGCCCTTTGTTACCTTCACTTATAACACCGCGACGCAAGCGACTACCGGTTTTTCCCCGTTTTTTCTATTGTACGGCCGCGAACCTTCCCACCCACTCGACACTATACTACCGTACCGCCCTAATGCATCTGAGTGCTCCCCGCTTTCGGAAGTCACCAGATACGCTGAAGACTGCCGTCAGTTGGCTCGGTCTCTGACAAGTGAGGCTCAAGGCCTACAAAAGACTCGACACGACGACGCTCACTGCATAGCTCCTACATTTCGTGCTGGCTCCCCTGTGTGGCTTTGGGTGCCCCCGCACGTTCCTGGCCTGTCTTCTAAACTTCTGGCCCGGTACCATGGTCCGTACCGTGTCATTGACGCGACCTCCCCGGTGAATTACATCATCGAGCCATTAACACAATCACCAGATTTGCGCCGTCGAGGACGCGAGACCGTACACGTCGACCGCCTCAAGCCCTACTACGACCTCCTCATTGTGCCTACTCCCTGAGTCGCCACGATGGCTAACCTTCACCCCGGGGGTATTGTAGTGGAGCATACGCACCAACGCGTATGCGCCTTCGAAAGACAACGAAAAGCCCGTGCTCTGCTTGCGCGAGAGTTTGTGCCGCCTTTGCCAGACTTGCCGTACGCCCACTTTCCGTTGCGACCTCGTTGCGACTTCTCTGCTCCGATAAACGTCATCACAAGAGGAGTGATTTGTGTCTTAGTCAAAGCTCAAAAATAAAATAGGGCAGCATCAAATAAGAAGGACATACAAATGCCATGCCAATAAAGTTGTATAGAAGGACATAAAGAAGAGAAAAAACTTGATATGGTAAGTGAAGATGGTTTCTGCAATCTAGATGTCTAAGAAGATAATGAGTGTGACTGCATTCACACTCCCCTTGGAGTCTGTATGCTACGGGAAAAAAAATACTGGTCACTTGCTGGTATACCACAGGCTGTCGAACAAGAAGTAGTGCTATGTAAAAGCAGAAATTGCGGGGAACCCTAACGGTTCAGCTTTAAGTTCACTAAACATTGTCTAAAGTAGGAATGATTCACAATTGCATCACAATACCACTACAATGAAAATGGAGAGAAGCAAGCGTAGTTTATGAACATTCCTACCCACTGGAGTGTTGCATTAATTCTGGCCACACAATCTTGTCCAGCGTACATGTAAGGAAAAGGTTGCTGACCAAACACTAGGCTTTCGCGAATTTTCGAAGCATTCAAATATTCGATTTAATATTAAGGTATTCAAATCTGCTTCGAGCTGAATTTGAATTATTTGAAATAAACGAACAAGTGTACATGTTCCACATCTAATCATTCGTACAGGTGGTTTCACTGCAGTGGAGGGGTGCTAAACCATGAAACGACCTATTTAGGTGAAAATCAGCTCACATGTAATGACCTGCAAAGTGCTTTCACATCACTGGAAAGATGCTAAGCCGTAAAAGCATCTAAATACATAATAATTGTGATGACACCATTTGTAAAAGTAATTTCACTGCAGTGAAAAAATGCCAAACCGTGAAAATGCCTATCCAGGAAAAATTTGCATTGCGTGAAGCCTCACTTCAATGTAAAATGATCATATTACCCCCCCATTTTATCATTGTTTTAGGGACGAAGCTCCTTAGGGTGTGGGTCGTTCCCTCGTTGCATTTTGAAGTAGCCACTTTCAGTTAGTTTTAAGAATTGCTCGCTAGATGGTGTTGTGTGCATATGTCCTTGGAAATAGTATCACTAGATGGCATTAGTGGTTTTCGTATAGTTGACGATTGAATAGGATATATGGCGCTGTTATAATAAGAAATTCACAGAATGTCCACGGAGCGAATGATAATGAGTAGGGTGAAGTGTCCATTCGATGCGTGCTCTAATGTGATGGGAGCGGATGGACAAACAGACAGACGAGTGGACAGATGGACGGCCGCTTTGCCCCACTCATCATCTTTCGCTCCGTGGATATGCCGCGACTTTTTTGTTTTAAAGATTGTTGCACCAGCTTGTGTTCTCTAAGTGATTTTTAAAACCTAACATATTTTACATTTTATCATCTGCATTCTACTGAAAGTAAAATTTTGCTACTATTTAATGTTGTTTCCACTTTCTTAAAAAAAAGGCATTTGCACAGGTCTTCTTCCAAATTAAAAAAAAATAATGTGCAGGTTAGCTAAGGTCATGACACATATGCCCATTTTTATTAGTGTGATATATACTGTTTGAATTTGATTTGAAATTATTTGACCAAGACCACTAATCGCTTTGAATTCACTTCGAACCTGAAATTCACTATTCGCACAAGCCTAGAAAATATAATCTAACACTGCACAAGGGTGCTAATGTGAGGCAAAGATAGTTGATGACAGTTAAGTGAATAACTATCCTTGCTTATCTACAGGTTTTCCCGCTCACTTTAATCCAAGTGCCAGCCTAAATAATCTGCACGCCATTGAAATAATCTGAACGCCGAGCTATTTAATCCATGTGCCAAACATTTAATCCAAGCGCCAACATATTTAATCCAAGCGCCAACTCACTCAGGCTGCGTGCCATTGAGTTTAATCCAAGTGCCACCGTGTTTAATCCAATTGCCAATGCCTTTAATTCAGGTGCCAGTCAGTTTAATCCACGCACAAAAACCAGATTACGGGGCGTAAAAACGGCAGTGCAATTGAAATGCAGTTCCTACAGTATAAAAGACAATAGTCGAAAGGTAGAATAAATTATTATTAGTTGTATTCGCCGATAGTATTCTTGAAAAAAATTACTGCCATGGTTCGCTTAAGCCATGTTTGGAGTGCTTATACTTTGCTATGCGCAAGTTTGTATAAAGAGTGCTTGGCCCAGGTGGAATAATTTTAATGAAAGTGAAAGAAAACACAAGAACATGTTACCGAATATTTCACAGTGCAATGAAATTCAGTATCCGTCACTGAAGCTCATAATTAGCTTTGGTACACACTACAACATTACATGACCAGGATAGGTCATGTTTATTGGAGTGCCGGAACGCATACTAGGAGATTAAAAGCATGGTCGCGGGCAGTGGTGGGTCAAAGACAGCTACATAATCAAGAAATTAGGAAGCCGTCGCGCGGCACGCACTGTGAATTAGAGATAATTCCAATGTTTTTTTCCTGTAGTGAACATAAAACGTAAACTGATCATCCTGATGTGGCAATAAAAGTTTTATTTTACATTAATGTATGCTTTTATTTTTTATTCAAACAAAGTTAAATGACTCCGATGATACGAACAGTACTGATTGTTCGTTTAGCTTGTTAGTTTTGTGACGTACTTGACGAATGCGATGAAACGAACACAGAGGAAACAAAATGATAATAACATGCAACTGACCTTGGGCCTAGCTTTCTTTTTTTGTGTGTACGTCTTTTTTTTTGCGCGGCATTATGCCTCTCATCGCACATTGGAAGCTTGCGGATTCAGTGCAATCACTAAATTATGTGTTCTGTCCCCCCTCTCTATCTCTACACACACACACACACACACACACACTATGTATATTTATATATATATATATATATATATATATATATATATATATATATATATATATATATATATATATATATATATATATATATATATATATATATATATATATATATATATATATGGAAATTGGCTTGAGCGGACAAACGTGCGAAAACATTTATTGCTCCTACGTTTCGGCCGGGGTCCGGCCTTCGTCAATTCTATATATATATATGTGTGTGTGTGTGTGTGTGTGTGTGTGTGTGCGCGCGTGTGTGCGTACATACATACATATACATATACAGGAAAACAAGAGTGATTACTACTAATTATTCATGAAATGCAACATAGGCACAGGTTAGTGTATTTATTAAAACAGAACTGTCTCATAGGACTCGGAGACGGATGTTCACAAGTCATCTTCATGCAAAGCGGCAGGCACGAAAGAGAAATCGTGCCGATCAAAGGTCGCGCAGTCCAAGCGCTGTATTTGTTGCATGGAGTGGCGAGCCGCATCCAGCAGCAAAGAACGCCTGTGCTCCTTTTTCGTCATGCCTTGCGGTGTCACTAAAACTAAATTACGAAGTTCGCGCAGGTAGGCCTTCACGTGTGACTTGAATTTCGAGAAGGCTTCTTCTATAGGGTTAAAGAAGGGACTGTACGCTGTCAGGCGCTTAATAGAGTACATGAAGTTAGCCAAAGCCGCCTGTTCTGCTCGAGCGTGAGCAGGTGCATTATCAAAAATGAATACAGCTTCGGTATTTGGCTCATCACGTTCTACGCGGGCCGAAACATCACTGAGGAAGTCATTAAAAACAACCCAATGAACTTTGTCCACCACAGTCCAGTGAATAACTCCATTTGCGGACATGCATGCTATAATGTTCAAGTCCACTCCCTTTGTCGTTGTGGTCATGTGCACAGCTGGTTGTCCTTTAGCTGCCCTGCCGAAGTTCCTGGAACACCAGATATTGAAGTTAGTCTCATCCAAATAGAAGCGGCAAACACGTGGTCCATCAGACTGCAGCCATTGGGCATACAGCATGCGGCTGTGCTTGATATCGTAACGGTTGCGATCTGTGGGCCTCTGCGTCACTAGCTTCATCGAGTAGCAGTGGGCATCCAGCAAGCGGTCGACTGTGCTTGCACTGATTGTTACTCCTGGCATTTCTTTCTCCAGGGCCTCCTTTATTTGCTTCAATGTAAATGTACAGTTTTCGTCAACAATTTGTCTCAAAGTACTCACGACGTCATCTCCAAACTTCCTTTTTCAACCCCCGCTATGCTTTGATGTTCCTCTGTCGGTAGCGGCAATCCATCTTGCTGTTTTAATGTTGATGCCTAGAGCGTCGGCCAGTTGCTTTAGGTCACCGCCACGCCTGTAAACGTCCACAATTCTAGCCCTATCGACCACCGATACTCTGCTGTTTTTTCGACGAGGTTCGTCGGGGTTCTTAAAGTGTGGTCCTCGTTTGCGTCCAGCCGTGACTTTAAGCAAAGTTCTCTCTTCGTCTGCAAATGTTCCCGTATGAAAACACACGTTTCAAGTAAACACGCTTCAGCTACACTAAGCGTCGTCTGTTACATGAAAATCGGACTATCTGCTTTGATGCTTTTATAACAACTTATTTCCACATGAACCCGAATAAATGCAAGTTTGGTATTTTTAAGTGGTTATTTCTGATTTCAAGAACGAATGAATATCATCTGTCGGTCACTGTTCTCCCTGGGCTGAGCAGATGACTGTGGTAGCCTCAGCGCATAAGTAGCCAAATGTCGCCTGCTCAGCAGACGACACGAGTCTATGCATATGCGATGGTGTAGATGGTTAACCGGAATGAAGCAGTAGCAATGCAATAAAGACTAACATGGACTCTATGAGCAAATACATTCAAGTACCCATAAATGCAATTACTACTGACTGTTTTTTTTTTATTTTGAAGCTATGACACCAAAATGTTAAGGGGAAGTCGCACTGCGCACTTCATTTCATAAGCGCTACCATGTATAGCCGAGGGAAAAGTTCTTGCTGTGACGCCATGTTTACGTTATTCTGACATTTATACTATATATAGTGGCTAACTGTGTGTTTCTAGCACATGGATTAAACTGACTGGCACCTGAATTAAAGTCATTGGCAATTGGATTAAACACGGTGGCACTTGGATTAAACTCAATGGCACGCGGCCTGAGTGAGTTGGCGCTTGGATTAAATATGTTGGCGCTTGGATTAAATGTTTGGCACGTGGATTAAATAGCTCGGCGCTCAGATTATTTCAATGGCGTGCAGATTATTTAGTCTGGCACTTGGATTAAAGTGAGAGGGAAAACCTGTAGTTTTTTCAAGTACTGTTAAGTCACTGACAACTGCCGGTGACATGAGCATATCACCCCCATTGAGATCTATTAATTGTAAGTTCTTTGAGTTTCTCTAGGCACTTTTCTGCAGCCTACCCTACTCTAACCCAACCCTTACCATTTTGAGAGTAGCAGGCCTCGTTACCTCTTGCCCATCACTCTGGCTAAAACAAATTATACTGATAATAATGATTAATGAATAATGATAATATTGTTGTTTTTTCCTAATTTCAAAAGCTGGGAGAGCTGGTTAATGATAGATGATTGGTGTATGGTGTTTGACACAACAGAGCAATTCAGGCTAGAACAGATGCTGCAGTGGAGGAGTACGAACAATTTTGGACACCTGAGGTTTTTAGATGAGAAGCAGCTTTTTGACTAGCTTGTGTAACGCTGTCCCTCCGTCCGCACTGCTCCGCTCGCCGCAGGCGTTGGAGTGGTGCCAAGTAGCTCGCGCCCTCCTAACTGTGCGCGGTGACATCTTTCTTCCTCCCCTATCGCACGCTCGCCATGTGTCAGCTTTCTCTCCCTTTGCCCTCTCAACTGCTCGCAATGCTCGAGCCCATTTCTCACGTGGGTATCATCTCAACCGCGCCACCTCTCTCCATCTGTCGGAGAGAAGAAACCGTGAGCCAGATGGTGCGCGTGCCCCTCGAGAATCTCGCCGCGCCAACAATGTGGACAGTGCACCGCTGCTTGCTGCGTGATCACGCCGTCAAGCGGGACGCCGTCGCGGCATGCTTCCCGCTAGTGTGAGTGTGCGCGTACCTTTTCCAGCTGTCGCCGGCGTTGCGAGGCTTAGCGAAGCTAATCGCATTCGCGAATGGCGACGTCAACACTGATGAGGCGTGAGCCAGGGAAGCTGAACACAAGCGTCGGCAGTGGAAAACCAGAGAGACCGACGAGGTGCGAGTCAAAAACACCGATCACATTCAATATTGCCGCCAGCACGTAGTGGGTTGGCAGCAAGAGCGGCTCTAAATCTGGAGGAAAAAAGAAGATCGCGTTCTTCTCTGCTCGAGAGCCAGCCCCGACTGACGCATTGTCCTAGAGCTAGCCACCCGGTTGTTCAATAAATCCCCCCAGTACTTGTGACTCATCGTGACAAACTGGTGGAAGGTGCTGGGTAGCCTCACGGATGCTGCAGACCCCCCCAGGAAGCCGTAATACGAGTCCAGTGCCAGTCAACACTCCCGTGCATCGGACCAGCCGCCGAATCAGGGGATTGCCTCCGGAAGTCAACGATACTGCTCCCACCACGTCAACAAACATGACCAGCACTTCGGTACAAACCTTGGCAACCGGCACGGGAAGCACGGCGCCGAACCGCTATACGTTGGAAAGCCCACGGGCACCGCCGACGTTCCATGGTACGGAGCGCGAAGACGTTGAGGACTGGTTGGCGGACTTCGAGCGCGTAGCCAACTTGAATCAGTGGGACGACGCGGCGAAACTGGGTCGTGTCTACTTCTATCTCGAAGACGGGGCTCGCACGTGGTATCAAAATCGGGAGGAGCAGCTGACGACGTGGCCCGAATTCTCTCGTAGACTTCTGCAGACATATGCCAGCACTGACCGCCAAGAAAGAGCTGAACGAGCTATTCTTGCCCGCGTCCAGTCGCCAAACGAAACTGTGACCGCGTACGTCGAAGACATGACGCGCCTCTTCCGACGGGCCGATTCAAGAATGACTGAGGACAAGAAGTTGCGTCACTTGATGCGCGGTGTCAAGGACCAGCTTTTTGCCGGCCTCGTGCGAAGTCCTCCGAAGACGGTCGCGGAGTTCTTGTCCGAGGCCAAGACAATGGAAAAAATACTGCAGCAGCGATCCAACCAATACGACAGGAGAGTCAGTGGCATGTCTACTGCCGACATTTTCACCGCCACTAGAACCAACAACGACTGTCTACGTGAACTCATCCGTGATGTAGTACGTGAAGAGTTACAAAAGGCTGGTGTAACACCTCATCCTACAGTCAACTCTATTGCGACTGTGATCAAGGATGAGCTGCACCAGGCCCTCCGGGACACCTTGTCTCGTGATACAGCTGTGCCAGCTCCTGCTGAATACCGCCGTGAGACAACCTACACGGAAGCCTTGAAACGCCCTGCTGCAACGCCGCCATTATTCGTCCATCCTGTTCCTGCTGTTTCACTACAGTCAGCGCAGCACATATTGTACTACGAAGGCACGTACATGCCACCGCCCCTGCCCTTTGTCCCTGGTGCTTCTGTCGCCCATCGTTCAGTGCAACCAGTTCAGTACATCGACGATCGGCGCACGTCTCCTCGTAAGTCTGATGTTTGGCGCACACCTGATCGCCGGCCTCTGTGCTTTCACTGCGGAGAAGCTGATCACTTGTACCGCCAGCGCCCATATCGCCGTCTTGGGCTTCGCGGCTTCTCTGCGTACTCGCCGCCACCCCGTTACGGTCAGAGACCACGCGACATCCAAAACTACCTCTCCCAGCAGCATGCACCACCATCTGCCGGGCGCCAGTCGCGCTCGCCATCACCGAGGCGATTTTCATCAACGCCCCAGCGGTATTCTACCGCACGATCTCCCAGCCCCCGCCGGGAAAACTAGCCGAAGCGACCTCTGGGGGCGGGGTCGCTGAACGTCGAAGCGCTGAAGACCTCCTATTGACGCAGAACAATACAGAAACTGGTCCGACATCACCTGCTGCTGCAAAGGATAGCCGGCTTTCACTCGACATAGCAGTAACAATTGATGGTTGTGTAGTTAATGCGTTAGTGGACACCGGCGCAGACTATTCCATACTGAGCGGGAAACTGACAACGCAGCTGAAGAAAGTAATCACACCATGGCATAACTCGCAGATTCGGACAGCTGGTGGCCATGTCGTTACTCCACTGGGTGCCTGCACAACTAGAGTACAGATTCAAGGGTACACATTCGTAGCAAGCTGCCTTGTTCTACGTGAATGCTCCCGTGACGTCATTCTGGGAGTTGATTTTCTACAGGAAAATGGAGCTATCATTGATCTGCAAGAGCGCCGCGTCACGTTCTCAGCCCAGCGAGCAATCAACGTGCAGGATGACGAAATGCGTGTCGACGTACTCCGTATTTCTGAACAGAGCGTGACGCTTCCTCCCCGAGCCAGTGTTCTAGTCGACGTAACATGCTGTGGTTTGAGCGTTGGCGATGTGGTGGCCGAGACAAATTTAGAACACCTCCTGCAGCAAGGCATATGTGTAGCGAGAAGTGTAATACACGTTCGCGACGGCCGATCTGAATTGCTCGTTACCAACTTTAGCAATGAGCATCGACACCTTTTCCGTGGCACTTCGATAGCGTTTGCCCACGAAGTAGCAAACGTAACCAACTGTCTCACGTCAGAAGTAGTGGATAACGCAGACACATCAATGAGCAACATTGACATCAATCCTGATCTGTCCACCGATAACCAGACTGCGCTGCGAGCGCTCTTGTTCGAGTACAGGTCTTGCTTCGCAAGTTGCTCGAAGATCCGCCAGACGTCCATCACTCAACACAGGATCATCACGTACGAGGACGCACACCCAATACACCAGCACCCCTACCGCGTGTCGGCTAAAGAACGTGAAGCGATACGTTTGCAAGTTCGCGAGATGCTTGACGATGGCGTTATCGAACCATCCAACAGCCCGTGGTCATCTCCAGTCGTGCTTGTCAAAAAGAAGGACGGGTCGCTACGCTTCTGCGTCGATTACCGAAAGCTTAACAACGTGACCAAAAAGGATGTGTACCCGCTACCGCGTATCGACGATTCGCTAGATAGACTTCGTCATGCCCATTATTTCACTTCTCTCGATCTTAAAAGCGGGTACTGGCAAATCGAGGTAGATCAGCGAGACCGCGAAAAGACAGCCTTCGTGACTCCAGACGGCCTATACCAATTTCGAGTACTCCCTTTCGGCTTGTGTTCAGCGCCGGCGACTTTCCAGCGAATGATGGACACTGTCCTCACAGGGCTGAAGTGGCAGACTTGTCTTGTCTACCTTGACGATGTGGTGGTCTTCTCTGCCACGTTCGAGCAGCACCTTCAGCGCCTGCGCAGCATGCTGGAGGCTATCCGATCGGCGGACCTCACACGAAAGCCACAGAAGTGCCACTTCGGCTATAAAGAACTAAAGTTTCTTGGACATGTAGTTAGCGCCGAAGGAATCCGTCCCGATCCGGACAAGCTTGCCGCTGTTGCCGAATTACCAGCTCCTGTCGATAAGAAAGCCGTCCGGCGCTTCCTTGGTTTGTGCGCCTACTATCGCCGATTCATTCATGGCTTTTCACAGATAGCAGAACCTCTGACTCGTCTCACAAGAGACGACACACCGTTTGTCTGGGAAAACGAGCAACAAGCAGCTTTTGATGAGCTGCGACAGCGCATGCAATCAGCGCCCGTTCTCGCTCATTTCGACGATGATGCTGACACGGAGGTCCATACCGACGCTAGTAACATTGGGCTCGGTGCAGTGCTCGTTCAGCGTCAAGAAGACATCGAAAGAGTGATAGCCTACGCCAGCCGCTCTCTATCGCGTGCTGAGGCGAATTATTCCACTACGGAGAAAGAGTGACTCGCAGTCGTGTGGGCAATCACCAAGTTCCGCCCGTACCTTTATGGTCGTCCCTTCAAGATAGTGACGGACCACCACGCCCTCTGCTGGTTGGCAAGCCTGCGCGACCCTTCAGGACGGCTAGCACGGTGGAGCTTGGGGCTGCAGGAATTTTACGTCACCATCGTCCATAAGTCCGGCCGTAAGCATGAAGACGCTGACACACTGTCACGCGCGCCCCTTCATGTCGGCAGTCAGGAAGCAGAGGAAGACGAAGGCTTCCTGGGCGCCATTAGCTCATCAGACTTGAGTAAACGGCAGCGGGATGACGCAGAGATTCGTCCGATCATCGATCATTTAGAGGGCCAGGACACAGTCATACCACGTCATTTATTCCGCTCGTTGCCGTCCTGCCTTCGAGATGGTGTGCTGTACAAGAAGAACGCTCGTTCGAACAACCGTGCCTACCTCCTGGTGGTTCCTCGAGACATGCGAGACGACGTCCTCTTCGCTTGCCATGACGAACCCACATCCGGTAATCTGGGCTACTCACGAACACTTGCCAGAGTGAGTGAGAGGTACTATTGGCCAGGACTTTCGGCAAGCGTCAAGAAGTACGTGAAGAGCTGTCGGGAATGTCAGCGCCGAAAGCAACCATCTGTTAAGCCAGCTGGTTTGCTTCAGCCCATTGAAGCACCCTGCACGCCGTTCGACCAAGTCGGCATGGACATTCTCGGGCCTTTTCCTATGTCTGCGGACAGCAACAAATGGGTGATCGTCGCGACCGACTATTTGACACGCTACGCTGAAACCCAGGCGATCCCACGAGCCACGGCTTCTGAGGTAGCACAATTTTTCATGCGCCACATCGTGTTACGACACGGTGCTCTTTCCAGTGTAATAACGGACAGAGGGACAAAACATGGGACCGGATCTAACCTTACGTGACCTTCGCATATAATACCGCCGTGCAAGAGACCACGCGATTCACGCCATTTTGGCTTCTCTACAGCCGCGAAGTGCAGACCATGCTAGACTCAATGCTACCGTGTCAGGACGAAGACGAGTTGGCAACAGACGCCGAAGAATTCGCAGAGCGTGCCGAGGAAGCCCGGCAGCTCGCGCGACTGCACATCGGCCAGCAACAGCAGGCAGACGCACGACGCTATAATACCCGCCACAGAGAAGTGTTTTACAGCCCCGGAGATCAAGTTTGGGTGTGGACGCCCGTCCGCCGCCGTGGCCTTAGTGAAAAGTTGCTGAGCCGGTACTTTGGCCCATATAAAGTGTTACGCCGCGTCAGTGACGTGAACTACGAAGTGGTTCCGGACTCAACACCCCATGGACGGAGCAGGACACGGCTGATGCCGGACGTCGTTCATGTGTTGCGCATGAAGCCATTTATTGCGCGTTGTTCGTAACTTTTCCTTTACCGTACAGCGTTCTTTGTGTTTTTTGTTTATTTTGTGACCTTACTTTCTCGGTCATTGACGTTTCCTATGTAGGCACGCTCTTCAATTTTTACTTTCACTTCATCCGAATTTCCATTTTTTTTTCACGTGCCTATGTAGTACCATCGCGGTGCTGCTATGTACTTTCCTTTCCTCTTTTTGGTACTTGTTTTTTTTTTTCTTTTCGGAAGGGGGGATAATGCCGCCAGCACGTAGTGGGTTGGCAGCAAGAGCGGCTCTAAATCTGGAGGAAAAAAGAAGATCGCGTTCTTCTCTGCTCGAGAGCCAGCCCCGACTGACGCATCGTCCTAGAGCTAGCCACCCGGTTGTTCAATAAATCCCCCCAGTACTTGTGACTCATCGTGACAATATGCAGATAGTGTGCGGGTAACACCAATAGACGCGAGCCAAGAAAGCCGAGCGCAAGCGTCTTCAACATGACCCGCCTGCCGCGTCCATGCGTTTTAAACAAACGTTTACTCGAGTAAACGCTACACCAGGCTTTGCTTTAAATCATTCTTCCAGCACCTGTGTCGATGCCCGTTTCAACCGGGTCAGCGCTGTGCGCACCACTGCTGCTTCGCATCCCATCAGGGTTGCCTTCAGGGAGATGGTCCATCGTTTTTTTTTTAATGCACGCGACATCACACAATGCATTTCTCTAGTTTTTTGCCCCCACTGTAATGCGACCAATGTGACCAATACTACCAATGCAACCAGAATCAAACCCATGACTTTCTGATCGGCCATCAAGCATTGTAACCATCATGCCACTGCAGCACTGTTACTTCCATAAAAGAGACCTTTATAGTTAAAATAAAGGCCACAACTGCACGCAAGGTGTTTTAATACACTAGGTCACAACAGATATGATATTGCCTCACCTTCCTCCATTCGTTGACGCAGAAGATGCGGTACGAGTCGTTGCCATACTTCCCTATGCCATGGAGCTCATCCGGGTAGCGCCATTCTTTGGTGAGATACTCCTCTGCAGAGAAATCGTGCCCTCATAGTTAGATCATTATCAGTTGCAAAATGCTTCTGGCATAAGGCGTGCATGTGCTGACTCAATAAGGACGGCGTACAAATTCATCAAACAAAGTTCATGAAAGAGAAAAAAGATGGTTACCACCCATTCCCAGCGCAAGGCTACAAGAAGGTCTTGATCAATTTCACAGATAAAAAAAAAACTTCCATAATGAATAAGAATTCATCTTGGTCCAAAATATGAGCCAATAGCTAATGTTCTTTTGGGCTTGTTGTTCTGCTGTCCGAGCTATCTAGGAGGTCAACAGATTGCAGTGTGAGGACAGATTAATTGACAATCCAAAGCCCACCGAGACCGATGAGGTCACATGAAACTTCCTCCATCTTGTGAACTTTCTTGCAACAAAAATGTTGCTTTTTACGCAGGGAATTGAAGTAAAAAAGAAGACATGATCTGTTTTATTGAACCACAATACTAATAGAGAACTGCTCCCTTTACAAACAGAGCTGGAAGATACAGCTTACCTGGTGTACCTCGGCTGCTTCTCCAAATGACAAAGAAATGTACATTCGCACCTGAGAGCGTTGAAATCTTAGAGGTTTATCATCCAATGGGTGCTTTGCTGCACCTATAGTTTTATTACTCTTCAAATATTGTGGTGCTTTTTGTACTTTAATCACAATATAATGTTGCCAAAGGACATAATAGAGAGCTCCAGACCAATTTTAACCACCTGGCCTTTCCTAAGTGCACCCAAATTGAAGCAAACGAGCACCTGGAAAGCTCACACAGATGCAACTTTCCTGCAGCAACACTGAGAATTGGTGGCGATGCCGCAATTCTTTCTTATGATTTGTGAAAGCTGTCATCCTTCTGCTTCCGCAGGAGTTCATGTAACTAGAGTGTACTAGAACAGCAGAGTGGGTCCACTGCAGCGGTCGGCAAGCGGCACAGGTGAAGCAAGAAGCGCCGAAAATTTCCAGTGGCCCTCTCCCACCTTCCAAGAGCTACAGCTATATACTGACATGCATCGACCGCTGTACACGGTTACCAAAAGCTACACCCATCGCCGACATATCAGTGCTACAGTTGTGGCAAGCTTCATGTCGACATGGCGCTCAAGGTTCAGCTGCCCATCTATTATAGTCACCGATCGCGGCCGGCAGTTTGATTCGGCGCTCTTCAACGAACTCCTCAAGTTTCTCGAGACATGCCTCCGCATGGCCTCTTACTACCAACAAACAAATGGGCTAGTCTTCTGAAGTCCTCCCTGGCATCCGATTCTCTTCTGTGGTGATTTATGTGCCCTCATGGCACATAAATCACCACAGAAGAGGATCGTCCCACTACCACTCGTCTTGCTTGGCCTCAGAGCTGCCATCAAAAACGACCTGAGCTGCTCATGTCCCAGAGCTGGTCTACGGCAGTTCACTACGCCTGCCATGCAACTTATTTTTATCCCCCAGCCAAAAAAACTTGTGCCACTCTTCAGACGCAACGTTTCTGAACTGCTAAACATCTTTCAGCAGATACGCGCTGTGTCTACACACCCGCACGAAGCGCGAGCTTCTTACATGTCCCTGCAGCTCACCTCAGCTACAAACGTTTTCGTGCGCAACTGTGCTACAACAACCACGCTACTCCAACTCATATGAAGTTTTGGAGCATCATTCGTCAACATTTGACATCAACTTCAACAGCCAGTCTGACACAATCACTCTTGAACAACTCAAGCCTGCATTCTTCAAAGAAACGTTGCCATCAGCCCCGCCGTCACGCAATGTAACCGATGTAACACTACCGCATTCTGGATCACTGCCTTTCTATGCCACACCCAGGACATATCATGCCTCCTGGAGTTCTGATCGTTTGTCAGATTTTCCTCCTTTCTAGGGAAGGGAGGCCTCAGTAGCGGCAGCTGCATCACAATTGCAAAGAAGGCGAGCCGCTTGCTCTTGCACAAGGCCGCAGCGATGAGCCTGCGCGCACTGCCGTTCGATTCAGTTATTAAAATACTTCTGATCGTGGCGGTCGTGTCCAAATCACTCTCTCTCTCTGGGAAAACCGAGACTTCACGAGTTTGCGAGGTTGCTCACCGCCGCAACCTCATTAGGTGTGTCGTTGAGCAGTCTCTTCAACAAAGCACAGCATGTGACTGAAGTGGTACAAAGACCCGCATGACCATAAATGATGACATGTAATGCCACAATGATGCAACGGATTGCAGGAATAGGTGATGTCATTATGAAGGCATCGTGACGCCATATGATTACACCATCACATGGAATCGTCACTCTGTCAAAAGTAACTGTTTTCAGAGGTGATGCAACACCACATGAGGTGCGGACAGCTTCAGGTAGGGATGAACTGTGCATTAGAATGACTGTCACGGCAGTTCAATGCATGTTTTTGTTTCTCACACTGCAACTCACACTGTCTTTCAAGAATTTTGGTCCACAATTCTAAAACTTAATGTATTACCAAGTGTGGAGCAAGTTTTGCATTCAAGTATTATGGAGTGTCACTTGCTGCCAAAGATTTTTTTTCCCTCTTTCTGCGGAAAGCTCATGGTAATTCTTCAAGGCTAGCAGTGGCCACTAATAAAGGTACCCGCACATGTCTAGATAGCGGTGACAAATGGGTGTGATGTATTAACAGCCATCTTGCAAACTGATATGGCTGTGCATGCATGAAATAACAAAAAGAGTGGTTGTACTGACCGGAGAACTTCTGTATGATGTCTGCACGCTTCCTGTGCAAACCAAGTGGCTGCAGCAGGTTTGCAATGTCTTCGGAGTTCGCATTGACGACAGCGTGCGCAGTTGGATAGAGATCGAGGAACTGCCACAATACAGGAATGGCTGCCTTGCCTGTAATGTCAACACGAAAATCTGTTGAGCTAGCAAAAACAACATTACACAGAGAGGTAGAGCACCACAAAAAGTGCTGACAGTTAGGTCATATGATGCGCTATAATTGAGGCAATCAGAGGATTACATACACAGCAATAAAAGTACAACACCAAAATGCACATTTCATGAAACAAACAAAAAAGCAAGCTCTTCAATTGTCATTAGCACTAGTTAATGGCTTAGTGATGCAGTCATTTAAAAATATTTTGTGTAGAATTTCTTGTCAATTTTGTGACGGCGCTGTTCGCAATGTTAAGCTTAAGGAAGGAGCATTGGCAGTTCTGTCAAACATTGGTAAGCTCTGGCAGTCAGCACGGTGTGCCAACAACAACCCAACTGTAGCTTGTCACATGTCGATTCAACGTTTTAGTAAATTGTTAGTGCTTGATTATGTTGCATCACCTTTCTGTGATGTGGCTCACCTTTCTGTGGTGAGACTGAATGTGGCTCTGATTCTCTTTCAGTTGTGAGAGTTCCTATGTTCACACTGGCCAACAGTAATCATCATCATCATCATCCTGACTACGTCCACTGCAGGACAAATGCCTCTACCATGTTCCGCTAGTCAACTCGGTCCTGTGCTTGCTGCTGCCAATTTATACCCGCTAACTTCTTAATCTCATCTGCCCACCTAACCTTCTGTCTCCCCCTAACCCGCTTGCATTCTCTGGGAATCCAGTCTGTGATCCTTAATGACCAGCGGTTATCCTCCAGCGGTTATATCTATGCCAGCGGTTATATAATGACCAGCGGTTATATCTATGCACTACATGCCCGGCCCATTTCCATTTCCTCTTCTTGGTTTCAGCTATGATATCCTTAACCCCCGTTTGTTCCCGGATCAACTGGGCTCTTCTCTTGTCTCTTAAGGTTACACCTATTATTTCTCTCTTCATTGCTGGCTGCGTTGTCTTCAATTTAAGCTGAACCCTCTTTGTAAGCCTCCAGGCTTCTGCTCCTTAGGTAAGTACTGGCAAGATGCAGCTGTTATATACCTTCTTCTTGAGGTATAGTGGCAATCCACCAATCATGATTTTAGAGTGCTTGCCAAATGTGCTTAACCCCATTCTTATTCTTCTAGTTACTTCAATCTCGTGGTTCGGCTCTGCACTTATTACTTGTTTTCAGTACCACCTAACAAAGGTATTTAAAAATAAAGAGTATAAGCCAGAGGGTGTGACCCGGGCCTCATGTAATACATCCTAGCCAGGTCTCTTTGAGGTGGAAATAAGTCTGTAAAACATTTCCTAACATGAAGTTTCCCTCAGCACTCACTAGTACATTTTTACAAGCAGCAGTTCTGTGGACTAGGCCTTGGCTGTGCCAGATCATGTTACAAATATTTCAATCCATGCAAACATGATTTGCATACATTCCAACATATTAAAAAAAAAAGATACAACTGACATTCAAATTGAATTATGTTTGGTCACTGCTGATGGCATTAAGCCTCTATATATTCTTTAAAGCTCTCTTTCGTTGATGTTTGTATAGCAGGACGTGACACATGTTTTTCTTTTGAATCCTAAGGACCACAGCAGTAGACCTTTAAGTTGGCGTCACAACGCAAGAGTCATGTGACCTGAGCACGAAGATCATGCGTAACGTCAGTGGCTGTGTTATATACTGGCAGGTCAAAACATCTACTACTTCAGCGACACTGTACACTTCTGCTCCAAGGCTTTTTCGTCACTGGTATAGTGGCGCGTTGCTGTTTGGCTCTGGTTCTCACCGTACTGATACTGCTGGTACAATGGAGAGAACCACAAAGCGGCATGACATAAGTTATTGACTACAGAGGCACACGTCAAGCACACTGGCACTGGCAAAATAGTGACATCTATGCAAAGGTGTTATGATGTTAAACTAAGCTTTTGCTCGCGTCACACGAATCTCTAGCACGTGATGGCGACTTGCAGTTACACTGCTGTGCTCTTCAGGCTACAGAAACATGTCAGCATATAACGCTGCACTGTCGGTACAATCTAACGAAAATTCACATGAGAGTAGGTTGCCAATACTTTTATGTAAAAAAAAAGAGCAAGGGGAGAATTTTTTTTTTACAGAAGACTTGTTTTTGTTTTTTGTTAGATACAACCTTCACGAAAACCAAGTGACAATGAAGCCAAGAAGCCAAGACAAGTATGCAAGGATGTATTGGTTAGCTGCCAGCTTGAAAAAATTCACCTGCTATGTGATGCCAGCTGGAAAGAAAGAGCGTTCCGCACTCGCTGTCATGGCTACAAATAGCACTGGCTAACACTCCCAGGTGTACGTCCACAATTACAACTGTGGCTAAATTGGCAGAGTACTGGATGCATTATCCAAAGGTTGTAGGCTTGGCTGCTACTGACAGCAAGTCTCCCTTCGCCCACTTTAACTGCTTCACAATTACACCATAATTGCTGCAATACCTCCTTCGGCTTCATTGTCATTTGGGTTTCATTAAGGTTATGTAAGAAACAACTAGGGTGGTGCAAAAAATAAGTGGAGGACATGAAATCATTACTTGCATAACCATACACCACATAATACAGAATTTTGCAGGCTGTTTCAAGCAATCAGGGTCTGTATACACAAATTCTAATCCTACACATACATATCTCTAAACTTAGCAGAGATTTTTCCATAAAACAGTTCAGCTAGATCAATGGCTAGTGCATGGTATCTACCACGAACAGACCACTGTCATGTGCAAGCAGTGTGGCAATTAGTTGAACATATGAATTTTATATTTGTGTTACAGCTTCTACAGATCCACAGACTTAGCTAAGCACAGTGCAGATTTTTGTTGGAAGACTTGAGAGTCCGAATTGCAGCTGTGCAGTGGTTCTCTCGGAATTTCAAAAAGCTGCGCATGCAAACACAGACACAAGAAAGAAGTTACAGTAAAGTAAAGTCTTTTTTTGCACACCAAGTCTTTTAATATGAATACTTACCCACTAGCTCAGCTCTCTGTTATCCTAATACACTCAAACCTTTATGTAACAAACTCGGATATAACAAAATATTGGTTCCAACGAAGCAAAGGAAGACTGGTTTTGCAATAGATACAGTGTTATGAATACACATTTATAACAAATTTTCTATTACAGTCGAGTCCACATATAACGTCCCCACTTAAAACGAATTTTCACTTAAAACCAATAATATCCACGTGACCGTGAAAATATACATTGGTTCAATGACACAAAATTGCACTTACAACGAACTTCTCCGAGCGCCGCTGATCGGTTACAGTGAACGAAGTCAGCGGTCTGCTGAATTCCCGGGAAACCAATATCGGCCACCGATCAGGCATCGGCGAGGTGCCCATATATTCTTATTGTTGAACACCGACCCTGCCTTCGCGACCCTCTAGTTGTCGCTCTCCCCAACTCATGGAGGAAGGAAAGCTGTTTCCTTCCTCCATGCCCCGACTTCTTTTTGTTACGCGCCCTTTTGTCCTTTGTCCCCCCGCTACTCTGAGCACCCCGCATCGCCAGACAAGGCCCGTGTTTTCACACTTTCACCGATCTTTCGAAGACCGGTCGGCCATCTACCCTGTGTTTGATCGCTGGTAGTGTCGTTGGCGCCGCCGGCATGGAGTGAACAGACCATTTGCCAACATGGTCGGCCACCGACTATATCCGATAGTCTGCGTCTAGTGCACGCGCATACGCTACCCCACCGACTCTGATAATTTGTGATTCGTTTCGTGTTTAAGACTTGTTTTCGCTCACTTCGCACTCGGCTCAGCATGCTTTCCGCGTGCATGCGAAAGCGCGAAGACGGCTGTTAATTTGCCCGGAACAAATCGCGAAATATCGAAGTTCGTGAGGCCACACAAACTTGCTGGCGCAACAAATAAATTTTTTAACCACAGCCGCCGATTTTTCTAACACCGCCGCGCGCACCGATCCAGGTGGACATGCTTTGACTTCTGCGCACGCAGGCACTCTTTCCAAGTTTTTCTACGTGCGAGCTTCGCGGACCTTTCAAGCAAGCTACCCAACCTGCCTTCTTCCTGTGTGTTTTGGTTTTCAAGGTTGCCCTCCCGCCGCATCCTCCCTTCTTTTTATCGCAACTCCTTGCCGTTCTCTCGCAAGTCTGCTCTCCTCTCTTGATCGCAACCCCTTTGCCCGTCTCCGCCGCTCCGGGACGCCCACCACGCTGGCTCGAATCAGTTTCGTTTGCTGGCTGGAAACTAGCCCAGAGCTGTTCCACGCGTTCTGACATGTGTGTCGTGTGTGCCCGTCTTACTCGCACTTGGTGTGCGTGTGTGGTCATGATGGCCGACGGGAGGACTAGCACGCTTTTTCCTGCTGCTCAACAAAACGTCGGAAGTGTGACCGTTTGGCTTGAGCAAAATCCGCGCGTTAAATGCCGCGTTTTGAAGCGCTTGCTCATAGCTCTCGACCACCTGGCAGCCAACTTGCCGCTTCGGGTGTCCCGGTATTCAGCTGTAAAGATGGTGAATATTTCGTGCGCGGCGGTGACGGCTACATACGCACGAAACTGTTCTTGCGAGGCCGACTTTGTCGACGTCGAGCCCGATGCCGAGCCGGAAGCTTCCGAACTGCGGCGGTAATTTGTGGCAGCGCGTCGTCGACTCCGACCTGGGAGAGCGAGTGGGACATCTGTTGGGATGGTTTCATTACGGCCGATGATGATGCCGACACTGCAGAATCGTGCATGGATTAGGGCATTGTGAATGAAGTACATAACGAGAGCGCTTTGGAGGAATCTGATTGCTAGAACGACGATACTTTGGAGCCAGTGCTTAGTGCAGCTTATGCCACGGGCCTCGGCAAACGAGCACCCTGCCATTTTAAACGAACTCGAGACCGCCCTTATCGCTTCTGCTCTTCGAAACACGTGCATCACGGACTGTAAGGGGCAAAAAGTTAGTGTTTTCACTCGCAACTTTTTTAAAAAGCTGTGTTTCATTTACTACGATTTTCGGGATACAGCGAATGGATGCCGCGTCACGCTCAGGTTCGTTATAAGCAGGCTTGACTGTATAATGAACATATTTTCATGTAAAATGCGACTTTACTATAATGAGTTGTCAGTGTACTTTCTCAAATAAGCATTTAGAGCAGTTACATAATGCACTGAATAATGTTAACACTTTACCTGTAGTGCGATTGAGGAATATAGTTGCTATCAGGACTTTCCAGGGATCCTGATACAGCTTTTCTTGCACGAGGTTGTACGGTGACCGTGGGGGCACCCAGGGCCTAGATCCAATCCTGATACCTAAAGAATGGCCTGCTGCCTTGAAGTAGGGGCTCTTACTCAATTTTGCTTTTTTTCTCTCGATCTGTTCGCCTGTGGCTACAGCGTCCTCACCCAGTGGTTTTTTGTCTTCGGGCTCTTCGCTTGAATGCCTTTTGAGAGCAGCATTTTTCCTTCCGCGCCTTGGCGAATTGGTGGAGTTTCCACTCTTCCCCGAGCTGTGCGGATGTTTGTTGTTCTTAGCTAAAAGAGGTGCCTTTTCACGTGCATTACTTGACTTATCATCTCCCAAGATTGTCTCGTCTGCAGACGGGGTGCCCTCCTCCACATGTGGCTCGTCTGGTTCGCACAAAACATCGCCTCTTGAATCTTTACATCCTGCGATGGTTGCTGTAAGCCTGTTTATCATGTCTTCATCGCCACAACAAGTTGTTGTGACAGCTTCGGGATGATCGTTCTCCTGCTTTACGTTGAATGCCTGACCTCCACTTGACGACAAAGCACCGACAGTTTTTACGCAGCCAAGATGTTCTTGTGTGCTGCCACCTAATGCACGCCTTCGGCGTTCAGCCTGCAGTCCTTCATAAACATTCCTGAAGGTCGAACGACTTTCAGGAACAACCTGATCTTGTTCGCCACCTGCGTCCTTGAGGATGCCGTAAGATTTGAACCTCTCGCACAATTTTGAAAACACCGATGATTCTTGTGGTTGGTCACTCCAAGAAGGCTTCGGGCTGACCGTTGTGAATGCTGCATCTTTGTGCAACTCTTTTCGATCACCTGCTTGTGGTGACTCGTACATGTAATCGTGAGTTGTTTCTCTAAAAATGCGGGAGGACCTTAACCTCGTGCACAGCTTCGAAAAAGAGGTTGACTTTTGCACCCTGTCAGACAATGATGGCTTCGAGCCATCTGCCAACGATGACTTGCACTTCACTGGAGACTTCATGGACCTCAGCGACTTCGTTTTTTCACCATCCCCATTCGCATGATCGGGCTCTGTCAGGTGTGAGGCAACTTGCTGTGGTGATTCGTCCCGATTCCTCGCCTTTTGAGAGACCGCGTGATTGCCGAGCTCCTCGAAGAGCAAACCTTGAGAGAATAAAAAAATAAAAGTATTACTGCAAAACTTCCATGCTACGTATGCTGATCACAGAACACACTGAGCCATGGCATTTTATGAAATAATTAATTAAATATATTGTTTACACAATCATCTCAGCCACATAAAATATCAAAAGTACATTTTCAAATTGTTCTACTAGAATCTAAATTCCCTGATAGTGCCACCGCTATGTTAGTAAGCCAGGACTTCTGAAGTTTGAAAGATCTTTGCTCACAGAATAAAGTTTTAGTGCTGGCAATCCTCAAACTGTTCATCAACACTTGGAAGCAGATGAGTTGGTTAGCATTTGTTTTTTGCTTTAAACCATTTTTTATGCACTTATATCAAGCAAAATTGTAACATTAGACATTGTGCTATCATTGAATCGTGGCCGTATTTTTTTTACCAATGAAAGCTTACAAATTTTAGCTTTCTAGAGCAGACACTCTGCATAACAGTGGTCTCTAAAGTCACTTATTCTCTTTGGCCTTTGGACAAAGTTGATAGCCATTGTAGGCAGTCATACTGTATTTTTGCAAAAAATGAGCTCAAGTACAGTCTTGGCAATATTATGACACGGGGAAGCTGGTCACTTTAACAGGTAAAAAAAAAATGGTCAAGTACAAATGACAACAGAGACGGACTATGTAAGCCAGTTTCAAACAAAGGTCACACAGATGCAAAAAAAAAAAAAAGAATTTCTTAGGCACTTGGCTTTAGTAAGCCATCTTTAAAAGCACCACCATATACAGATTGCATCTTCCAGACAAATGCTACTCAATCTGGTAAAACTGCGTTGAGTATTGCTATAACATGAGTGTGTCCACCACCTAAAGTATTTCCCTTTGCTGATAAACTAACCATTTACAAAGGTAAGATCAGCCGCTACAGGAGTTCACAATTTAGTGACATATCAAGAATCCGCAACAGGTCTGCACGAATATCTGTGCAGTAAAACTGAACTGCTCGTACAACCCGGCTACACAACAAACTGTGCGTAAGCCTGCAGTAGAAAGTATATCGATAGGCACGATGCTGAAAGCAATGTCAAAACTTAGGGCTTTGAGAAAAGAATTCCGCAAATGACAAACTTATCATGAAAAAATTGGGAGTGCAATTTTGTATTTAACAAACACAGTTCACTAGCAGGCAACTATCGACCCAGTGACAGAAGTGCTGATAAATACATTATGACAACATGGTTACAGCTGATTGTCGCTTAACTCTGTCCTGTTAATATTGGGTACCAGGGAATCCCTCTCTAATGTGCCTGAAGCTCCTCCTGATCTGCCTAAGTACTAAGTCCATGGCAAATGTTTCTGTCGGGACTACAAGGGGAATGTCACGTGGTGCGAAATGCGCTCACCCAGCGAATGTCATGCGATGCTCCAGAACATGGTCAATTCAGCACAAATACATCCCCTGTGACTGAAATGTAATCTTGTGCGGAATCTGCATTCTGTTTGGCAGCGAAGGCTAGAGAAGACCCAATTGGCAAGCGTACTATATTAAGGTAAGATGAAGTTTCGGAGAAGGTGGAATACTTAAGTAAGTCACAGCTTTGCCGCAAAGACGAAGAAATAACGTGATAGCAACAAATTGGAACGCCATGCACAGATTGGCAAGCAGACTGAAATGTGCCCAGTGTTTCTCACGCACAAATGACGCACCAAATGTACTCACAGGCACAGATGGACGCGAATAAGCGTCTTAGTTGTTACTTCGCTCTGTCTGAAACCTTTTCGCAAACGAAGAATGTGTAACAATGGCAGTGACATTTGTGCGCCCGGTAATTACAACAGAATCGTTCTAGTGAAAGCCCAAAGCCAGCCAAGACGTACGATCCTTCCCACCGCGAGATAAGGGCGTGCGAGTGAGCGTCCACCCTCCTTCTCTCCGCAGGGCAAAGTGTGCGTGGGAAATGAGAGCGCGCGCCACTGCGTCGTGACAATGTGGCATCGCGCACTCATTGCGCCATCTTGTTGGTAATGCTGAAAACATAACAGTTCCCCTGAAATGGCCGTCACCAGTGGTAAGGGGTAGATATGAATAGCTTGCCGTTCGAACGTTGATGGAAATGCTCTTTCGTAGATCAGTGGTTAACGCCTCGCACTCACACTTCAGAGGCGACAAGTTTGATTTCGTACTCCGCAGTATTTTTGTGGATTATTTTTCTTCTTTGAATATTAATATATATATAAATACGTATACATATACGGTGAGTGACGCCGATGTCGATGCCGACGGCAAAATCCAGCTGAGAGTGTCCATATAACTGCTATCGCAATAATATGAAGACGTAAGGCGAAGCTCCAGAGAAGAAAGGAGGCAACACTGCTTTGTGGTGGCTGGTACAGTCACTGTTTCAGCGTGCTGCTATATAGATGTAACAGTTAAAAAATGCAGAAGCCGAAATTTTAAAGGAGCCCTGCAACACTTTTTGAGCATGGTGAGAAAACGCTGCCGATCGGTAGTAGAGGCTTCCGACAACACGCGAGCCAAACATTATAGCGATGCACGCGGCCTGGAATTCACAATAAATTATCAAAGTCAGCTAAAAATAGCTTTCTTTTCTCTCAACAAATCATGAAATTAAGCCCAATAGGCCCACCTATTAACCATTGACTGATTTGAACATGGCGCACTCGGTTGTAACAGAAGTCGCTGCAAGAGGCCGTCACTTGTCCACGCATGTGCGTGCGATTGCACTGAAAAAGCCGCGTTTTTGAAGAAAAAAAAAGGAAAAATGCTCAAGGTCACGAGGCACAAGTAGTGTTCTTTGTTTGCCCCTCCCATCCCTCCCTGCTCATCTTCCAGCACTTCCGTAGGGACAAGAGAAGAGAGAATGTGATTAAAGCGTGCGACAAATCTTTGCAATTCCGCTCGTACTGGACAGATTTTTAAAACTGTTGCGGCGTTCAATTTGTGAGGTAATATGCCTCCCAGTGAATTCTATGGTTACTCAAAAAAGTGTTTCAGGGCCCCTTTAAAGATCATGACCGTGGGGCAAAGTCCAGCCTAGAAATACGAGAAGTTCACAGTGCAAAGATGGTTCCAACTACTGTCGTCAGACATATATAAATTTCCCATACCGTAAATTACTTTCATATATGCTTCGCTGAACATTTCAGTGCTATTGCTGGTTTCGTGAAAGTTTTAAAATGTACTAAACTATGTGGACTGGGCATGCCATCTTATTAGATCAACCAAATCACATGAGATGATGCTGATACATTTTGTAAGGCTGACACGAAGTAATAACACGTGACAGCTTTCACCAGTCAAACCCAGACACAATGAAAACAAAAAAAAAAGAAGTTCAACTGCGGTAAGTTTGCACCAAGTCGTGCAAAATTTGGCACAGCAAAGCTAGTCGTCACCTGCTTGTCATGTTGACACACAGAAATCACAATGCCAGCGACGATTGGGTCGAGCGTGCTAGCCAGAAGAAGCAGCAACCAAAAGACGGGAGTGAGCATGTCCAGAATATATGGAAAGCTTGCCACTCTGAATGTATTCAAATTGCTGTCCTTGAGACCGCCGTCCTTGTTTCCCCTAGCTCTGCACGTTCACCATTATACAAGGCTAGCTGCATGGCAGCCGGTTGCTAGGCACAGCGAAATTCCGCTCTGTCCTGGTGTGACCTGCTTCAGATCAGCGTAGACAAGGCGCAACTCGATTTGACGTGGTGACGTCATCAGTAAGGGCGGCTTGGCTTTGTCCATGCGCAGATATGCCAGGTGTTGTCCAGATGTTAATTGGCTGGTTGCTAGGCAATGTGAGGTGCAAATACCTGTTCATAATGATGACAGTTTATTGTGGTCATCCGGTTTACCTCAAGCTTTGACATCTTAGCTGTTAAAAGGAGATGCATGTCAATGTTGCCTTTAATTAAAGCAATATTTCAATGTAGCATACAGAACATATGGCCGATAATATATGCATTAAATGTAATCAATGCAGCAGGACAAAAACCAAGTCTCAGAATCCATTGCCGCAAATAGAAAGGTTCAAGGAGCTCTAGACGGGCAATATCAAGCCATTTTCAGCACTCCTGCAATTGTGTAATGCTATCAGGTACAAGATTTCGAGCGAGCAAAAACGAAGGAGTGTCTTGCACTGCCTAAAGTATTGTTGCAAAAGTTTCTGACAAAAACACATTGACATACTGACACTCAGACCCAAACACAGTTGCCGGGTCGGGGTTTGTATTCCAATAAATTTTGTCTAAAGTCATCTGAATGGATGTCGGTCCTATGATGGTTGATACGGAAGCGGGTGAGCTGTGCAGCTTCTTCAGCATCTTGCAGATGTAAAGTTTTTTTTTTGTTGGTTATGTTCGATAGCATGGCAGCAAGTCATTGCAGTGTTCCTTCTGTAAACCAATTGCAAAGTCAGCACTGTTCTCTCACTCAGCCGAGTTGTAAGCACAGGTTACACATGAGAGGACAGTGTTCCTTTGTTACGGATTACGTGCGGCCCCGCGTGATGAACTCGTTCAAAAACCAGAGTGTCCAAACAGTCCATTTATGAAGAAAGGCCGTCATCACTGATGCTAATAGGTCCCTTTCGGTCAACCGTCACTGTCAACTGCTTCCCCTGGCGTGACGTTTCATTGTTGACTAGGCACTCCGGGGATTGCCTTGTGTGGCTAACTTACGAGGGGGGCTTGCGCAAGCAATACTCGTCCTTGCAGGACGTGTCTGCTGTCTTTGAGGAGACTCCTTTCAACCACCGTCAATTTTGCCAGCCACCTTAGAACGCCCGCATCTCAGGCAATAAATTTCAACGCCTGTTACTCTCGTCGGTGCGTGCCAGCGATGCGACCTTCCGCCTCGGAGTTCACCCCAACAATGCCAGCGCACCACCTCCTCGTTCTTCGAATCAGTTCTCGTGCCTTGAGTTCTCTCGAACATTCCAAGCACGCGCCTGTGCTACTTTGAATGCTCGCCGTCTTCATCTTCCAATCTCATGACTGTCGCTCCTGACACCCCTATCTTGCTCAATGTTATTGCACCTGGCTGACATGTTGGTGAAAGTCTTCTTTAGAGGTTTAGTAAAATGATATTGTCACGGGGTCGTGATCCACTTGTTTCCGAAAGCCGACGTCGGGAACGGCCCCAGTAGGTCCATACCAATCTGCTGGAAAGGTCGGCAAGGTGGATAAATTGGCTGCAGAAGTCCCGCTGGCCTTGTCGGCGGTGTCTTGCGTCGCTGACAGTCCCGGCATGTCCTCACATAACGAGTGACGTCGGTGGTAAGACGCGGCCAGTAGTACCTTTTTGTATCCTCGCGAGCGTGCGAGAAACACCGAGGTGCCCTGCCGTCGGATCGTCGTGCAGGGCCTGCAGGAGTTCTGGTCGCAGAGCTGAAGGCACCACAAGGAGATACTTAGCCCGAAGCGGTGAAAAGTTTTTCTTTTGTAGAAGACCGTTTCGTAGAAAAAACGACGCAAGTGCGCGCTTGAATACCTTCAGGACTTCGGTGGTCCTGCCTTCGAGGTATTCTATTAGGGCCTTAAGTTCCGGGTCGGCCCGCTGTCGTTCAGCGAAGTCGTCGGTAGTTATCGTTCCCAAGAAGTAGTCGTCATCCGGGTCGTCGGGTAGCGGTTGGTCGACAGGCGCACGAGAGAGACAGTCGGCGTCGGAGTGTTTTTTGCCGGACTTGTAAATGACAGTAATGTCATATTCTTGAAGTCTCAGGCTCCATCGTGCGAGGCGACCTGAAGGGTCCTTCAAAGTGGCTAGCCAACACAAGGCGTGGTGGTCACTCACAACTTTGAAGGGCCTGCCGTAGAGGTATGGACGAAATTTCGACGTAGCCCAGATGATGGCGAGGCACTCCTTTTCTGTTGTGGAATAATTTGCTTCTGCTTTGGATAGCGATCGGCTGGCCTAACTAATAACCCTTTCAAGTCCGTCAGCCCTCTGCACAAGAACGGCGCCAAGACCTACGCTGCTTGCGTCAGTATGTATTTCTGTCTCGGCGGATTCGTCGAAATGGGCAAGTAACGGAGGCGTCTGGAGGCGATGTTTAAGCTCCTGGAAAGCGTGTTCCTGCGGCGTTTCCCACTTGAACTCGACGTCGGCCTTGGTAAGGTTAGTGAGAGGATCGGCGATGCGGGCGAAGTTTTTCACGAACCGCCATAATAGGCGCACAGGCCCAGAAATCGGCGCACGGCTTTTTTGTCAGTGGGCGGCGGGAATTCCGCGATGGCGGCTGTTTTCCGTGGATCAGGACGAACTCCAGACTTGCTGATAACGTGCCCCAGAAACAAGAGCTCTTCATACGCAAATCTGCACTTTTCTGGCTTCAGTGTGAGTCCGGAAGTCTTGATGGCTTGAAGTACAGCTTCAAGGCGCCGAAGATGCTCGTCGAAACTCGAGGAAAACACGACGACGTCGTCCAAGTACACAAGGCAAGTCTGCCACTTCAAACCTGCCAGTACTGTATCCATAACGCATTGAAAAGTTGCAGGCGCTGAGCAAAGGCCGAAGGGCATCACCTTAAACTCGAAGAGGCCGTCCGGTGTTATAAACGCCGTCTTCTCTCGGTCTCTTTCGTCGACTTCGATTTGCCAATAGCCAGTCTTGAGGTCCATTGACGAAAAGTACTTGGCGTTATGGAGCCGATCAAGTGCGTCGTCTATTCGTGGGAGAGGATACACGTCCTTTCTTGTGATTTTGTTCAGGCGGCGATAATCGACGCAGAAACGTAGGGTCCCATCCTTTTTCTTCACTAACACCACGGGGGATGCCCATGGGCTCTTGGACGGCTGGATAATGTCATCCCGCAGCATTTCATCAACTTGTCTCTTGATGGCCTCACGTTCTTGCGTCGAAACCCTGTACGGACTCTGACGGAGTGGTCTGGCATTTTCTTCGGTTATGATGCGATGTTTCGTGATTGGGGTCTGCCGAATTTTCGATGACGACGAAAAGCAATCTTCGTATTGCAGGAGCAGGGCCTTGAGCTGTTCTTGCTTATCGTTCGGAAGTCTGGGATTGACGTCGAAAGCTATGGGAGGGGCTTGGTTCCTCTGAGCAGGTTCCGCAGAATCGGCGAGGGCGAAAGCACTGGTGGCTTCGACAATTTCTTCGATGTATGCGACCGTTGTTCCTTTGTTCACATGTTTGTACTCATTGCTGAAATTTGTGAGCATAACCGTTGCTTTGCCTCCCCGCAACTCTGCAATTCCTCTTGCGACGCAAATATTTCGGGTGACCAACAGATGCTGACTGCCTTCAACGACGCCTTCGAAGTCAGGTGATTCAGGAGCGCCGACTGAAATAATGGCGCTTGAGCGAGGCGGAATGGTGACTTGTTCTTCCAGCACATTCAAGGCATGGTGTCCAGACGGCGTGCGCGGCGGTAGTGCTTCTTCTGTGGATAACGTTATCGACTTTGTTTTTAGGTTGATGACAGCACCATGGAGGCATAAGAAGTCCATGCCAAGGATGACATCTCTCGAGCAACGCTGTAGGACTACGAAGTCTGTAGGATAAATACGGCCGTTAATGGTGACTCTCGCTGTGCAGACTCCTGCAGGCATTACGAGATGACCTCCGGCTGTGCAGATTTCAGGGCCTTTCCAAGCTGTCCTAACTTTCTTTAACTTCGCAGCGAACGACCCACTGATGACAGAATAGTCGGCTCCAGTATCGACGAGAGCGGTCACACTATGGCCGTCGATAAGAACGTCGAGGTCGCTAGTTCGCCGTCTCGCATTACAGTTAGGGCGTGGCGTCGGGTCACGGCTGCGTCGGCTTGTTCCGCTGCTTTCAGGTTGCGTCGTCTGGCCACCTTTGGTAAGTGAGCTTTTGCCTTCAGGGCTTTTCCTGGTTGGGGTTGTGTTCAAAAAGCTCCGTCGCGTCGGCGTCGTCGTCGGAGGATCTTCGGTAGTTCGTCGCACAGCAACCGCACCTCCATCGGTTGCTGCCCTTAGTTTCCTGGATACGGGCTAGGAGACCGGCCCCGCGTTGGGCCAGAGTACTGCCGGGGGTGTGGTGACATGCGGCGGCTGGGCGACGGCGAACGGGAAGGACTTCGTGGTGTCCATTGAGTTCCTGCCAGGTAGTCGGCGATGTCACGTGGCCGATCTCCTGGCTGCGGACGCGGTGCATTGACGGCGAAGCCACGCAGTCCCATCTGTTGGTACTGGCAACGGCGGTATGTGTGCCCGGCCTCGCCGCAGTGGTAGCAGAGCGGGCGGTTGTCAGGTGCACGCCAAACGTCCGTTTTCCTCGGTGCACTGCGCTGGCCCGCTGGGGAACGGTAGGACGTCGGTTGGGGTGCTGGTGGCGGTGGCGTCTGGCGACGGAAGTGTGACGGGGCGGCGTTTTGGCGTGGACGGGGAGGAGCGCTGTGGCGCACTGCAGCGGCGTAGCTCATAGTTTCTGGCTCGGGCGGCGGTGTTTCGGGAATTCGAAGCGATTGCCGGACTTCTTCTCGCACAATGTCGGCGATTGAATCCACTTGAGGCTGCGCCGAAGGCAACAGTTTGCGCAGCTCTTCCCGCACGATCGCTCGGATCGTTTCACGCAGGTCGTCGTAGTCACTGGCTTGAGCAGCAGCGCATTCTGGAGTCAGGCGACGATTATACTGTCTGGTGCGCATGTCCAGCGTTTTTTCGATGGTGGTCGCCTCGGATACAAATTCTTGGACGATGTTCGGTGGGTTCCTCATTAGTCCCGCGAAAAGCTCCTGTTTGACCCCTCGCATGAGGAAACGAACTTTCTTTTCCTCAGGCATGTCTGGGTCAGCCTGACGGAATAGGCGGGTCATCTCCTCTGTGAAAATTCCAACCTTTTCGTTTGGTAGCTGAACCCGGGTCTCGAGTAGAGCAGCGGCCCTCTCTTTGCGAGCGACGCTTGCGAACGTTTGAAGAAATGCGCCGCAGAAGACATCCCACGTTCGGAGCGTGGACTCCCGATTCTCTATCCAGGTCCTTGCGGTGTCTTCCAGGTAGAAGTACACACGACGGAGCTTTTCTTCGTTGTCCCAGTGGTTGAGGGCGGCCACACGGTCGTATGTTTCTAGCCAGGTTTCCGGGTCTTCAAACGATGAGCCATGGAACGTTGGTGGTTCCCTGGGTTGATGAATGACGATCGCGGGCTGGGACGCTCCGGTTGTCATTGTCGCTGCCGTCGAGGTCATGGTCTTGGTCTTCCGCGCCTTGTCTTGTAGCAGGCCGTACTCCGGTGGGAGACCTTGCTGTCGGCGGCTCGTTCGCTGCTCTTGGTTGGTGTCGGTGTCTTCTCCGCGAAGGGGGCTGGGTTCACGGCTTGACGGGGGCGTCCGGTACATGAACGAAGCAGCACCTCCACCAGATGTCACGGGGTCGTGACGAGGCCAAAGACAGAAAACTTCGTGTTGGGATGTAACTGTTTATTTGGGCGAACCTGTGCCCGGTAAAGGGAAAGTCTAATTACAGCAGCAGTCTTGCACAGATAGCAGTCTCGGACTGATAGCGGCGAACGCAGCGTCGGCCTTCGATCAACAACTGACTAGCGGCGAAGCGCGTCGGCATTTATACTCCCGCCGTCGAATGCTCTAGCGCTATCGTCGGCGGCGGCGTACGTTCCAGAACAATCTGTACCATTCGCACAGTGGGCGTGATCTTATCGAAATGATCTACTACAGTCCGGAACCCTCTCGAAAACTGCAGGCGCGGTTTGCGCTGAGAATCGTGTGGTGTTTTGGGACGATAACAAAAACTTGGGAAAAGGAACGTGGCAATATGTCTGTTAATAATGGTGGTTGTTCTCAGGTGTTAGCTTGGCTGTAGTGCAGGATCACTTAATTAAGCTGAGTTGTAAATACCATTTCCATGTCAATAATTAGGACCTCCAGGTGACCGATTATAGTAAGGTGTTCTTTACAAAGAATTTTGAGACTTTAGTTGCTCTACTTAGGAACAGGCTTTCAATATATTGGGGCAACAGGTAGCCACAACAATCCACTTATGACAACAATGAAAAGAGCCTTAACAACTTCATCCTGATATGTTGAAATGCTCAGCAAGGTGGTTCGACAACCTACGAAAACTCACCAGCCCACCTCAATGACCTCGTGAATTTTCGAAAATCAGGAAAATATCTTGACTTAATGGGCGGTGTTGGTGTTCAGGCACTGCCAGTAGTATTCCTCTTGAATCCTAGCAAGCACATGGAAAAACCAGAAGAGCTCAGCTGTTGGATTATCAAGCATGACATGCAAAACGTCTGACGGCTGTGCTGATTCTAGAACTAGAATGTACTATACTTTCTCGCATATTACCAACCCCCACATTAACCAGCACCCCGAACTACAACAAGCGGAATATATACAGAAAGCTCCTCACACATTATCTATGCACATCAACTGCAGAAAAAGGTTTTACACCACTGTAATCATATATTGAAAAAACAACACTTTCATATTCAGTTTCAGTCACCAGGGTCATTGCCCTGCCCTCATCTCACTTTCAGGCATCCCAGTGCCTGCGACCTCGATCGCATTGTCAAGAAGCCATTTTTGTAAACCTAAATCAGTATATAACCAGCAGCACTGCTTTTGCACTAAATTTTATATATTCTTTAAGGATTCTGGGTGTTTAGCGTGGCACTAATGCACATTTTGTAGATAGCTTTATAAATCAAACAGACCTTCGGTTGCCGACTGGACTGTATTGGCTCAGGAAGTCTATACCGAGAATAATGTCTTTCCAGCCTACTTGTAAGATTGCTAAGGTTGCTGGATCATTACAGCCATGAATAATTGCTTTTTACATACAGGTTCCAGTCGGCATTATTAAATGCTTTCCATCTGAATGAATTTATGGGCCCTTTAATGAAGTCTGCAGTGCCCGTGTCATGGCTTTGTTATAGAATTTTCATTGCCTCTGTTCACCAAAGGTGACTATGTGGCCACCGAGAAGCATATTGTATTTGGTGGTTAACATTAAATTAACGTGTTTACTGCATTGTGGGTCATCGTTGGGTCATGGCCTGAGCTCCCCATATGCGGCTGAGAATGCTTGTGTATTTATCTGCTCATGGCTGCGGTAACTTTATGACTCTTGAATGCAGAGCTATAATTTTTGCTGCAGAAGGATAAACATGCCCAGGATAATACTTTTCTGGTGTTACAGGCTATGACCGACCAGTGACCCACGACACACTCGATAAAAATATTTTTGTGCTATCTGTGGCATGATCCAACGATGACCCACGCGCCAAAGCTCTCGATCTTGTGCAGCTGTCTGAAGATTGAAATTACAACTAATATATATTGTCTATTGCATTGGATGCAAGGTAACACGATTGTTTCTAAGAAGTTGAGTGGCGGCACGTTTGTCCATCGCATTACTTGCAAAATTTTCCAGTAGCTTTTAAAATACTAAGTGTAAAAGTGTTCCTGACTGCTCCCAAACTCTACAGCACGCCTAATAAAGGTTCGTGCCTTTTACAAACGCGAACGAAAGCACAGCATGAAAGAAACAAACCAACATATCACAGAAATTAACTTCATGTGTTTCTTAATGGCAAGCACTTTGTATTTGAACACTCATTTATGAAAAAAAGACAGAAAACAGTTTAGTATTTCTTAAATAAACATGCCAAACATCTGCTT
Organism: Rhipicephalus microplus; assembly: GCF_043290135.1. Classification (NCBI taxonomy): domain Eukaryota; kingdom Metazoa; phylum Arthropoda; class Arachnida; order Ixodida; family Ixodidae; genus Rhipicephalus; species Rhipicephalus microplus. The sequence continues at coordinate 249,690 of NW_027464753.1, read as the reverse complement.
CAAAGGTGGCAGCATTAAGTCGTTTGTTAATGCTCCTACTAAATTTCAACTCTACCTACCTCACGAAGAATTCTATCACAGAAACGAACTTCATGTGCTTTTTTAAAGCAAGCATTTTGTATATAAGCATCGATTCACGCAAAGAAGGCGGAAAACAGCTTTGCATCTTATAAATAAATGGCCCAAAGGTGGCAGGACCACCTCATTGGAGCAAAAGGTAAGAGGCATAGTTACATGCCCCACTCCAGTGGTAACTCCGCATATAAAACCAGACCAACAAAAGGCATGCCATAGTGAGCGTGTTAAGATTAGGTTGTGGTGACGAGTGATGGCTGCATTGTGTTGTCCTGTTCTTGTAACATTGTGCCATAACATCAAGTGGTGAAGTTTTGTTGTTTTCACGTGACAAGAACTACTGCCTGTCCATACTGGAGTTACAGCGTCAAAGGAACAGTGTTATTTGATGTTATATTGCAACGCTAACTAAATGTTGTTGCTGTAACAAGCGAGAAGGTTCAGCACATTTTGTTTCTTACGTCTTGCATTAGTTGCAGAAGGAAAGTTCTGCAACCAAAAATCCGCATGTTGTGAGACCACCTCACTGAATAGATATCGTGAGAAGCCTCCATTTACGAAATAAAACCTGGATTATGCGCTGCGCTTAACTAAATCTTATTCGAGAATTTTCCATGTGGCCACAAAAGTATGTTCGAGAGTAATATCCTAAATCTGGTACGTGTTTTCACACTCTACAGAGTTCCTACTCGCCAACAATACTGCGAGATGGAGGGCCACCGTAGTGTCGTTCAGTGATACCGAGAAGACACGTGTTCTTAGCCTGTTACTCATACATGATTGAATAATAACACTCCATTTTTCAAAAATCTGTGCAGTAGGGTGCTGGGTATAACAAAATTGAAAACCTCAAATCAATTCAAGTTTATCATCCACGTTTCGATGTGTTTCCGAAACATGGTATGTATGTGCTTGTGATTTCAGCCCTTGTAGGTATGTGTTTAGTGCACCTAGACAATCCAAATTTTGAGCTCAGTGACATAAGTGACAGCCAGTGAGGGTGAACTAGTGGGGTTGATCTCTAGCTGTCCCTGACATCGAGTGTCTTCAGAATTATTATTTTCAATTCAACATTGTGTAATTTCACCAATGGTGTAGTGGATCGTTTATTATAGCAGTGCCACCGTGGGCCTTTTGGTATGGCATCATTAATTGTAAAAGTGAACAAAAAAGATTAGCGCAGCTTGCGCTAAATCACGCAATGCTGCATCAGAACAGATCAGGTGGGCACCCAGCTGCTCTCGTCTTCACTAGGCATTTACCCACTTACCTGTCCCTCTCCTAACCCTTGCTAGAGACATACCCTAAAATGCCGAGCAAGTACCCCCCTCCCTTTTTCATGAGATCTGAAATAAGCAACAAATAATTGCCAATGACTGGTCTGAGAAGTGACCCCTCCCAAATCTGGCCAGATTATTTTTCACCATAGTGGGGGCGCTGGCTCAGCATTGTACAGTAATCCATGTTTATAAACAGCGGCAGGCGCCGTCGGCATACTGAGGCACTTGTAGCAACGTTGCAGCGCGCAGGCTCCGCCCAGACCATAGCCTGCCACTGCCTACTACAAACACATGACAACAGGCACAGCAGGTGCAAAGCTGCCTTCGAGCCCTGCGTGTCATGGCACATTCCACGTGTTGATGGAAGAGGCTCTTCCTGCATTTTACGGTATACTTGGCAATGCTGGCTGTTGGTTGGTTGGTATGTTCGGTTTAACGTCCCAAAACCACCATATGATTATGAGAGACGCGCTATGCTGGCTGTTTTCTATATCTTCAGTCTGTGTCTTTCTATAGGTCTCTGTCTCTCTATGTCTATTTGTGTATCTCTTTTTACATATTTTCCTGCCTTTTTTCCTTATCTTTGTCTTTCACTCTCCCTCTCTTCGTAGTCATTGTCTTCAATTCTATCTTTTTTAACTCATTCTTATTAGATGCAAAGCAGCTCTTTGACTAGCCTGAATAACGCTGTCCCTCCGTGTCTCCGTGCCACCGCACCGCATTACCCCACCGCAGTTGTTGGAATGATGCCAAGTAGGTCAAGTTGCAGCTGCACGTTGACGTCACTCTTTCCCTCACCCACGGCAGCTGCTGGCTCCTTCCAATGCAACTAGGTGGTGTTGCTCCTCCGTCCGCTCGCTTCACCCTCTCCACTACCCACAACGCTCGACCGCACGTTCAGTGGAAACACACTTTCGGCTCGTTTATCTGCAATGAAACTTACACGAAATCCAACCCACCTCCCGTGTCTTTGCATTTCAAAGAAACGTTTACTCGAGTAAAGGCTACACTGAGTTTCGCTTGACACCATTCTTCCAGCACCCGCGTCGATGCCCGTTTCAGCCGGTTCAACAGCGTGTGCACAGCTGCTTCTTCGCATCGCACCATGGTTTTCTTCGAAGAGATAGTCCATAATTTTTTTTCTATTGCTTTCTTTCTCTCTCTGTACTCATTCTTCTTTCCACTTCACACTTGCAACTGTCCTTTTGGCCCATACTCCCTTTTCCTACCCCTGTGCTATGCTATATCGAACAAGGCTATGCTATGTTCTGCTGGTGTGCCTAGATAGTTCAGTGGTTGTGACGCTAGCATGTCGAATTGTGAGAATGCAGGCTTGAATCTCGCCTCACCAAAACACTTTTTCGTCACCAAGAATTTCTTTCTCTATACTCGTTCCCTCCCCTGTCAGAGTGATTGTATAATCTCTCGCCACACATATCGGCGCACATGTCCTGACAGCAAAGCAAAAGAGGAAAGCGATGAAGAAGAATCAAAGGAAGCGAGCGTTGGTTCATGACCCGATGATAATTTTAAATCTATGACACACTGCAAACCTCGACCACAACTCTGCTGTAAAAAGAACCTAAGTCCTATCTTGGCACTACTGGAACTGCAAGTGACAGAGCAGCTTATTTCTCTGGTGCCATGTTAGAAGATGCTACACATATCTGGGCTGGTGAAAGGCGCACCGACTAAAATTGGTCAGCTGATCGCACAGATCGCACCAAAGTTTACAAGAGTAGCCAGGATCCATGTGTGGCCTCTGAGCTTGTTCAGACAATGGGGCAGAAGGCGCTTGATCTTAAATTTAAATCATTTTATCGATTCATGCTTACAACATTAATGCATCTAGTCCCTCTGCCTCAACCACCCATGTGTCAGCATCGCAACGAGATCAGTACACTGCTCACTTCTGCTGCACTGTCTAAAATATTTATATCACTGCAGCCACCTTGTCATGTAAACTTTCTGTAAAAATGAAAAGGCACTGAATATAAGAACAGTGCAACAGACAATGACTGACGAAGATAACAGACACCAGTGCTGCATATCTCATATTTAAATTGAAGCGCCTGTAAGGGCTCGTTTTTGCTTTGCTGTGTCCGTTAATATTTGTCGTTTACGCTGTTCTTATATCCAATTATGTCTCACCAGCCTGTCCAAGTTTCCACAATAAATATAAAACTTTTGTTTGGAAAAAAAAACAGAAAGTGTTCCATATTAAAAAAAAACTTCCTTATATACCTGTTTGTTTGGAGTAAGCTTTGTCAAGAACCGTGGGAAATAGTTTATACTGACTGCCGACAGGAAATCAGGACGACGAGAAGGAAGCTTACAGAAGAATGTAAATGCTGTGAAGAGCATTAGGATCAGCAGCTTAGTGTTATCACTAACAAAAAGAAAGTAAAATCACTGCTTTCTAGCAGTTCTTACATAAGGCAGAGTTTTAAAGTTTATTAAAATAAGAGCTATGCACCCAGTGGTGGAATAGACAGTGTTATTTGTAAAATTAGCATATTCAGTGTTCTTGCTGAACATGCACGGTAGTTTTCTGTCCAAGAGTGTCGAAGACGTACTTTTACGACAAAGACACAGCCGTAAGGCAACTTTTCCACCTACCAATTCAAATTTCATGCCGCAATGACAATGGATGCTCACAGAGAAGTGCTGCCACCTCCCAGGACTTACAAGCATTAAAAATGATTCTATTTTCTTGTGGAGGTAAATAGAACTCATTTCTAGCGTCGGCACGTCGTGCCATCTGCTGCAACGCCAATGGGCAACGTCCTTTCATGGCTTAGGTTTTGCAGCCTGTTGGCAATAAAAGCGTGCTCCCCCCCCCCGAAACCTGAATTTTATTTTTATCGGCATTTTCTAGCAGAGGCGGTGGAAGTTGATTTCCATGTTCATTGGAACTGCTCTGCTTCTTTTATTGAGATAAACGATGCATTTCCCTTCTCCTGGATTACTGGATTTACTCTGGCCATGGCAGCCACATGCAGAGAAGATGCTGTGTGTTTGTCAGCACAACTCATGGCTCCAAGAAGAGAGCAGCGATGTATGTTAGGTGTGCAAACGGCGATAAGGCACTTTGCATAGTTCTGTCTTTTAAGGAACACCACGTTCTGAAATACTTGTTACAAGTAAAGGAGAAAGAAGCGGTGGCGGGCACGTGCTTGAGCCAGAGGCACTGGCTTGAGCAATTGTTTCGTTGACCATGGATGTAGGCAGACGATCGAGTCCGGGTCTCCTTCTGTTTCTTACACTGCGTTCTGGTGCCAATACCCGCTTGGTCGTCTGGCCCTAAACTCTCACCTATAGATCGACTCGACATCAAGCGCTGCTTCTACCGGGCCGCCATCACGGAGGCCATTTGGTGCTCGACACTCTTCTAGCCGACTCAACGATCCCCGCTCTCAGGCTCAAGGAGCTCCTCACAATTATCATCGCAAAAAGCGCCCACCTGATGAACGTCGACAGAGAGATCTGGGCTTACCTTCACTACGAAGACAGACTTAGAAGCGGACCTGATCGTAGCTAGTGATTTTGAGGACAAAGTCAAGGGAGAGCTCGCCGCACAACCGAGCCGTGGTCGTGAATCCCACCAGCATCAGCTGCCGTTACTACCACTGCACCCAGCAAGCCTCTCGCATCCACATCGGAGCCCGCTGCGGCGGCGTCTTCGATCAGCCTTTCAACCCCTCTCGCCTCAACGTTGAAGCAGGCAGCAACTTCATCTTTGTCCGGCATATTGACTCCTCTCGCTTTCACAATGGAGCAGACCACAACTACACATTCGACCGGCCTCTCGTCTGCTCTCGCTTCGACGCCGTAGCGGGCCGAGACTTGACAGTCAAACTCACCTCAATGTCATAGCACACTGCGACTTCGCCTTCAACTGGCCTCTCGACTGCTCTCGCTTAAACGTGTCAACAAGCCACGACTTCACCAACAACCAGCCTCAAGACCTCTCTTGCTTCATCGTCCCAGCAGGCCGTGACGTTACCTTCTCGCGGCCTCCTGATTGCAATGCCAGTACCTCACATCACACTAACCCAGGCTATGCAGTTCGTCCCACACAATCCTGTAGATAACTTGCCTCGAATCAAAACACACCGGCTGAAAGAGTTTCTGGTACATGCCGCAAGATCTGTTGCTTTCCATGCAATTTACGGCGCTTCAGTGCGAGGATTCGTCCAGAAGGCACGCTGTGGAGAGTTCGATGACCAAAAGAAGCCTCAACTGCGCCATGCGCACCGACTACAAGGACCTGGTTTCCCACCATCTGAGCTGCAGTTCGCCACGGCAATTCCTTATCCCAGACAAAGAGGACAAACGCACGGACGGCCTGTTGCGCGGCCCCTTCCACCTGCAGAACAGCTCTCGTGAGCAACGACATGCGGAGCCCTACTACTTGCCCTAAAGGCTCCTCAAGCTCGATCCTGGCGGTAGCGTCTCTACCCAGCCCAAGCAAGTCGATAATCGGTACGGCGAGCAGCAGCGCTGGTACGAGCCACACTCAACTAAGTATATGTACAGCACGACCGCTTACGACATTGCCAAATACCAGAAGATGGCGTCTCATGTCAGAGACCTGCGCTGGATGTACCATCACTACACTACATAGCTCCAGCGCTACGCCATGTACATTATGCAGAGAACCAGTACAAACGAGGACTATCGCAAAAAGGGACACTGTGATCGACAAGTCGTCGGGATGCTCCCGCAGCGATGTTTCCAAAATCACCGCCATGACTCGGAGTCATGCATCTGAAAACGTCAGCTCCGTGTGTGCCATTGTTTGCGAGGCCCAAACTGACGAGACTCCGCTACCAGCAACAGCACACGTCGACGAACCTCTGCTGCCTTCGAAAAAGGCCGAAATTCCCGTCCTTGGTGAGGTCACTACTGAACAAAACAGGGATGCTTCGACATCGTCGCCAGCCTCATTAAGTAAGGAAAAAGAATAATTGTTGATCCCAGAGTAATAATTAAGCTTGGATTCACCAGCAGACCAAGCTCACGCTAAAGACTACTTGACTCCCAAAGTGGTCAAGCACGAAATGATTGTGCAGCAACTACAGAGGCATCATAAGCAATGCCATCTACGGCTCACGAGCATGAATCTAAAGAAGTATGAGATTTATAGGGAAACCTTGCTAGTCTATGACAGCAGGCCAAAATCAGGCACCTCCGACTACAAAAAGCCATGCAAGAAGTGCAAAATTCATGAGCAGGAGTTTTTGCGTCATTCTAAAGCAACCAGTAGTGCCAAGCAGGGATGCGAACTCATCTGGTCACATGACGAAAACCTCAAGATGGCTCACAACGTGACCCCTAAGTCCTATGACCATTACAGCGATGATGGACGACTTCTCCCACAAGAGAAGCCATCGCCTCCTTCCATGCTTCCCATCGTCATTGGCAAAGCCCTTCAGTCACCGTTTAACAACTCCTGCAGACTCACTCAATGTTTTCTAAAACGTGTGCAACTTTGTCGACTGAGGGAGTGTTACAAAGATGAAAAAAGGAGTGGCGGGCACGAGCTTGAGCCAGGGTCGCTGGCTCGAGCAGTTGTTCCGTTGACCTTGGATGTAGCCAAACAATTGGGTCCGGGTCTCCTTCTTCGTTTCTTACCATACTTATACAACATTTTGAAGGTCTCAGTAATGCTGACATAAAAAGAACTGTTTCTAATTTTTTGTACCATTTTTTTGCAACTTTACACATTTAATACATTCCAAAACTGCAAAAAGCGAATTGACAATCTAAGAAAGTTTTTTTTCCCTAGAAAAATTGAACACTCAAAGAATTAACAGACAGGAAGACAGAGATATAAAAAGAAAAAGAAGGTTGATATCCTATTTCACTGTAAGAGACTAATTACCAATATCCCGTTTGACACGAGGGAGTAGCGAGGCAAATACAAAAAAAAAGGTTGTGTGAAGAAACTAGAGAATTTGCAGACACATCTTCGAATCAGCTAGTTCTGAACGGGCATAGCTGGAGATTGCTGGGAAAGGCCTTTGTTCTGGGAGTGGATGCAAAAATAGGCTGATGATAAATTCACCGTTATGTAACCTGTTGGGTACATACGATAGATTTGGCTGGTTCTTACCGCACTCCAATAAGGACTTACGCAAAGCCTGCTTTTGAATGAAGATAAAGTGTGACCAACCCAAACGCACGCCCAACTGCTAGCTTTGCAACTTAGCTAATCGAAGTGGTCCCCGTCTTTTTTGCTGTCCCTGTTTCCTTCCGCGGAGCTTTAACTAGATCTAGGCCAGATTAACTGACATGGGCAGCAAGAAATGTGCCAGCAGCCCTTTTTATAAATAAACAAGGTGAACTAAGGGATTGCCACAGCAGACAACAAACTTACAACGAAAATTGCAGGTGATATGCGATCGCAACACTGCCAGATCTCAGCCACGCTCCCAGACTTTTTTCAGGCAAAAGGAATGAATAGGAAATCTTTCATAAGGAGCATGCTAAACTCGCAGATGTTTGTTCATTTATGCATGCTTGCAGAAACTTATCGAAAGAACAAATAATAAAAAAGCATGAATTCAAAACGAATGAAAGTGTAAGTAAAGAAACTAAACGATAATACTTGTGTAAAACTGCCAATATTGTCAAGCACACTCCTCATGCAAGAATTTGGAATGGGAAGCTTCTTTCGTAAAGTGTACCTCATGGAATGCTTTAAACTGTCTGCTTAGCAAGGCTACGGTTACAGAGTCTCTTGGCATGCTCAGCTCATTGATGTCAAGTGCCCCAACATTCAACCTCGGAGCATGGTTGAAATCTGGCAGAGTTCCGGTCTTGTACTTTTGCGGCAGTTCCAGTGGCGGTGTGGCAGCCCGCATGCCAGTGCCTCACTGCTTCCTTTTCGGGCCTGCACTTGCCCTGATGAGTGGCAGCTAAATCGACTTGTAGGTGCTTTCTTGTGCTCTCACTGACAGCGGGCTCTACATGGTTGAAATCAGAATTGGAGCGATTTCTAAAAAGTAAGGGACACGATATCAGAGGCTCTCATTTTTGTGGATCATGAAAGGTAGAGTGCGCAGCAATTAAAAGTCAATACTTGGAGCATGTAGCTACGGTTGGTAAGCATGGGAGGTGAGGGCGAGAGAAATTGTGAGGCACAGTGGCTGCATCCGGTAAATAGTCATTCAGTGTGTGGTTCTCGTTGGCACCAGTGGAATGCCGAAATCCTTTGTAGCATGCACTTGCCAGCTTTAGCAGCTTCACGAGGCAGGGCATGCAAGTGCTGTGTTTTGAAGCTATGGTAAGCAGCACTTGTCTAGTACTGCCTGAATGGGTGTACTGGCGAAGAAGGAGCGGTTGAATACGCAGCTTCTGCAGCCCTAGTTGGGAGCACGGCTCGGCGCCTGTAGGGGAATAGGGTGAGGGCATTAAAGAAGTGGACAAGAGAGAAGAAGAAGAGAAACGATGCCCATGACCAAAGTGTGACAGGTGGTTGTCCAGTCCAGTGTCCCCAAGGAAGTACATTATGCTTTTGTTCTCATTTGTATGCCACTGCTTGTGACCCATTTATTTTTAGGTAGCGGGAGCTAGTCAAGCTGTTTTAGTGCAGCTTTTACTCCCGCCATCCTTCATGTTGTACCAGACATGAAAATAAAGATTCAATTCAATTCAATTCAAGTGAGGAATGGTCTTGAAGACCTGGGTGTGGGGAACAATAGGTCCCTCTGTATATGGATAGATCCTGGTGACGGAGCGTGGCAAGCCAGGAGGCTTGTTGTGCTTCAAGGACTGGGAAACATTTAACAGATGCTAAAAGGCTTCCTCCGCCCTGCACGCAGGAGATTAGGCTCTGCCAAGCGGATGACTTTGGGCCAGAAGCGGCCAATGCATAAACACAGTTGAAGGGTCTGTACCAAGTGCAGTCACCATGAGTCAGAAAAGCTCTCACCCTCAATTTCACCACCATCAGCCACATGCACCGAGCATGGTGTTTCAATCACTGAAAACAAGTCCCAAGCGCTTACTTAATTGCTGAATTCCGCTTTTCTTACAACTTCAGAATGAGCCTCAAGGGAGGGGGGGAGAAAACAGTATTGTGGCGCACTGCTTATCTGATATAAAATGCCACTTAAATTGTAAAACGGGAATGAGCAAAATGAAGGTGTCCAACTGAAACCAAACTGAAGAGTATTACTTGTCAGTTTGGAACAAAATTTAAATCAACCTAAATCTGTTTGATTACTTCAAAATGATTTATGATGCTACAGCCTTGACTAAACAAGCATGGTTTATATTACACCCATATATAATTTTTATTAATTTCACCACTTGCACACTAGATGTACCATGTCACAAGCGGTATACAATTGTCAAACTATATATTGTTACGATGAAAGATGTTTATTGTACAGGCGGGATGATCAATGGTCGTAGAAGGAGAACTGGCCCAGAACACAGTCACTTCTTTTTCCTTTTTCTCACTTCGACGAAAGTCTCGTATCATTTCCCCCATTGTAGACGATGCCCACTAGGGGAGTTAGTGTTGCGCGTGGTATGGCTTCAACTGGGCGACGTTGTCAGTTTTCCTGGAACGACGGCCAGAAAATGTGAGGCGTGATATCATGTATGTAACGTCACTAAGGCGCGACAAAACAATGAAGGAACCTGTATAGCGGGCCAGAAACTTTTGATACAAGCGACGCTTGTGGTATAGAGTCCACAGCCACACCATATGTTTTTCGCTGTACGCTACATTTAGATGTGTACGATACATTTAGATGTCGCTTATCATAGCGAGCCTTGGAACGATCTTGAACTGCAAAAGTCCGGAGATGCATGATGCGTCGTGCCTCCTCAGCGCGATCGAGTGTCTCTGCAAGGGATGGGTTTGCTTGCTCAGAAAACGGAAGAATTGTGTCAAGGATAGTACATGGCTCACGGATGTCTAGAAGGTAAAATGTGTTAAAGCCAGTGGTCTCTTGTAGCGCAGTGTTGTAGCCGTAGGTCATAAACGCTAAAACTGCTTCACAGTTCTTATGCTCAATGTACATAATGAGCATGTTAATGAGTGTCCTGTTGACACCCTCAGTCAGACCGTTGGTCTGTGGATGGTACAAAGTGGCATGATAAAACCGGGAAGCAGACCGCTGAAGCAACTATTCCACGACGTCGACTATGAAGTGCCGGCACAATCGCTGATGATGGCACGAGGGGACCCATGCTGGAGGATGTAGTGTAATAGGAAGTCTGAAACGTGATTGGCTATTGCGGCAGAGATTGCTGCAGTTTCAGTATACTGAGTGAGGTGGTCAACACAGGCTTTAGTCCAGCGGTTCCCAGTGATCGATCGTGCAAAAGGTCCCATCAAAACAATACCGACGACCTCAAAAGGAAAACATCGAGGTGGCACGGGATGGAGAAATCCTTGCGGCGCACTTGTTGAACTCTTGTACCGTTGACAATGCTCACAACTGGTCACGTATAGCTGTAGCCTGACGCATGCAGGGCCAGCAGAAACGTTCCAGTGTGTGGTGATAGGTCTAGGCAAACGCCATCTGCCCAGATGTTGGATCGTCGTGCACAGCTTGCAGCACATTGGGGGTGGCAAAGATTTGGGGACAACCGAAAGTAGGTGGGCTCCCTTTACAGCGATTTTTCGCTTGGTAAACAATGTCATCCTGCATGAAAAATGGGGACTGATGTGGCTTATCTACAGCAGATGAGAAAAAAGGAGCCAGACTACGATCTTGACGTTGTTCTGTACGGAACGTTTCCAAATCTGGAGTCAAGAGCAGCGAGACAGTTGTTTAAGTTGTCGGCGTAGCATTTAGTCATGGGAAGGAGAAGTCGCAATAGGCAGTCGGCATCCATGTGACGGTGGCCACTCGAAGCACACATCCGTCGTATTCTTGCAAACGGAGCGCCTATCATGCAAGACGACCAGTTGGATCTTGTAGACCAGTGAGCCAACAAAGTGAGTGGTGGCCTGAGACGATAGAGAATCGGCGGCCATAATGTACAGGCAAAACTTGTGCATGGTGAAGACAGCTGCCAGACATTCTTGCTCTGTAACAGTGTAATTGCGCTCGGCTTCACTCAAAGAACAGCTCGCGTAGGCAATGACACGTTCGGTGGCTCAGTGACGCTGAGCTAATACTGTGCCGATGCCGATTCCACTGGAATCGCTGTGCACCTCAGTTAGGGCTGATGTGTCAAAATGATAAAGAATATGCCTAGAAGTGAGTAGAACCTTTAGCTGAGAAAACGATGACTCGTACTCTTTCGTCCACTTGAAGGGTACGTCTTTGTTGAGCAGATGAGTAAGAGGCTCAGCAAAATCGGCGAAGCTAGTAACAAAACGCTGGAAATACGAACACAGGTCCAGGAAGCTTCGAAGTTTTCGTAGCGAGCGTGGTTGAGGGAAAGTGCCGACCGCGGTGATCAGGCCGAACACAGTGTTTGTCTACAAGATGCCCAAGAACTACAGTTTCACGATCACCAAAATAGAACTTTTTGGAATTCAAGGTAAGTGCTGCTTTCTCAAGGCACGCGTGAACGACATTGTGTTCTTCAAACGTGCGGCCAAAAATTACATCATCAAGATAGCAAAGATATATTCCCATTTTAGGCCACACAGAACTGTCCATAAAGTGCTTAAACATGGCTGGAGCGTTACATAGACCAAACGGCATGACGTTAAATTCAAATAAACCATCTGGAGTTATAAACGTCTTTTTTTCTTCATCGGCAGAGTGCATAGAGATTTGCCAATATCGAGACCTCAAGTCTTAGAAAGAAAGGTATTAGGCGGAGTGCAAACAATCAATAATATTGTCGATTTGGGGAAGGGGATATACGTCTCTTTTTGTGACCGAGTTGAGCCGCCGGTAATCAGTACAAAACCTCCAGGAACCATCCTTCTTTTTTACAGGTATAACTGGTTCTGCCCGAGGGCTAGACGACTCGGGTATAACTTTCTTGGATTGCGTTTCTTCCACCTGCTCAGCAATAGCTTTACGCTCAGACGGAAATACTCTGTATGGTCTCAGGTGAATGGGATGGGTGGAACCAGTATCAATCGCATGACGAATACGTGAAGGTGGTGCAGGAATTTTGTGGCTATTCAGTGCGAAATCAAAAATAGATGCATGGTTGGAGAGGATCCGAACTACAGTGCCTTTTCTCTGGCGATAGCAACTTATACACCATACCCATGAGTATGTTACCACTAGGACAAGCCGTATCAGATGCATTTTCCTTTTTCCTGTCATCGCTAATGACTGCAATGTTAAAATTGCTCCTGGCATTGAATTCAAACACATCCAGTCTCATTCCACCAAGCTGTACAATCAGCTCAAAAAAAAAGAGTTCACTACCCATACCTAAGGCCCCTAAATGAAACAAGTTTCCAAGGTAGCGACATCTTTCCCTTTTTTCCTCGCCTATGTTCCTGGAGCGCCCCCTAGAAGGTTCAAAACTCTCATGAAAAAGCGAATGTTTGGGCTCAGTTGCTACGGTGAATGAATAGGTGTAAACGAAACAAAATAGAACAAAATAAGTCGTAAAATAAACAGTTACCTATATGAACATAAATGGTACAACACAAGAGCAAGTGGGATGTGCGTTACTCAACTGGCAACGCTGTGCAGTGCTATATTTTACACCACTAGTCATGGCGTCTCGCCTCGTACATCGTAGTTCCGCAGCCATGGTAGTTCACACTTCTCCGAATGTGTTTTGTTCGTGCTGTGACACAGTGAACGCACTTCTTGCTGGATCATGTCAGTGGCAACAGGGCATGACGTTGTAACGATACAGCCGGCTTGTGCACACGCAAGAAAAAAAATACGGCCAGACTGGTACGAACGCCTGACAAGCAGCACTGCGATGACCGTTTCTTTTTTTAAATGTGCCCATTTGGACAATAGTGATGCCAGGTGATTCTGATGCAGTGCTTGGAACTTCCTGAAAAGTGAGAGTTCTACTGGTGCGGTGTCTCGAAGCAGCGCGTTTCGGCTCAAGCGTGAAATGTTTCAGAAGGTGCATTGATTACAACCTACAGCTGCTCTGTATACGTGCATACGCACAAGTATTTGTACCAACTGGCATGCCCTACTCGCGCATTAGAAGCATGCCTGGCATTTTAATAAAACCGACAAGTAAACTCCCTTCGCAGATATGCGTCGACGTACATTCGCGTGAAATGTTTCGTAGCTACACTTTACGGTGTGCTTCATCTCAGAAAGCACGAAGTAAGTTGGAAGAGAGCGAAACCGTTTTCTGTTGTTTTATGGCAACGCAGCATTGTTGAAAAACGTGTATGTTGCATTGAGCGAGCACCACGAAACAATCATGGTCCACTTGGCGCACAATAAAACGCTCCTCCTCTTCAGTTTATGTTCTGACTACGATTTCGTCTTTGGTCACGGCGAGAATCCGGCTGGAGCCATATGCGCATGCACACTCGTTTTGAACCTTTTGCATAATGATAAATAACACCACCAGCCATTTGCAAGATCACGTGCAAGGAATCCACCAATTACAGACGCGGATGGCAGAGAAAAAGAGGGGGTAATCGAGAGAGTGAGGAGGACGGCTTGAGAACAATCAGTTACACTACTTTAGAAACTTGTTTCATTTAGGCACCTAACCCAAACTGAGGCTTTGCCAATACTTGCAGAAATCGCACAATGTGGTACAACCACATCCCTCTTCGCACAGCTCAGCTAGATTGGGTGAACTAAAAGGTGAACGTTACCTGCTGTGATACCACAAACATCAACAGGCACTTGAACTATCGACGGGGCCAGCAAAGTTATGCTATCAACGACTGCGATGGCCTAATCGCAGCGCATGGGCTCCCCACAAACACCAGACAGTAATATTTCACCAGCTGAGCAATCCGCAGTGGCTCCACATTTTTTCAGAAAGTCCATACCCAGGATAACGTCGTGAGTAGAATTCAAAAGAACTGCAAAATCTGCCTTAAACAATTTAGCGCCGAGAGTAACAGTTGCAGTACATTCTTCCACTGGGTGCAACGGTTCTCCACTCACTGCACGGAACATTGTCTGGGTTTCCCAAGAGGACATCACTAACTTACTGAGACGACTCCTAAAATTTCCGCTCATGGCAGGAACAGTTGCTCCCATGTCAACTATAGCTGACGTGGGCACACCATCTATAAGAACACTGACCTTATTCTGTAGCATAGATACTGGCGGAGGCATATCTGCACACAATGAAGAATGTCCGGCGACCTCACCTCCATCGGCTGCGGCGTCTAGTTTCCCAGCGGAGGAGGAGAAGTGAGACGCCGACGACCTGGTGGCGGTGACCGATGCTGGCGGGAGGAGGAGGCTGGTGGCGTCACACTCCACACAAGAGCCAGAGAATCACTGCAGAAGGTCTGTTGAAAGTTAATTCTGTAGTAGCCGTTCGGTGGCAAGCGATAGTCTCCCCGAGTACTTGCACGCTGTGAGGATGCTGGGGTTTGTTGATACTGCGACAGAGGTGCCCGGCGCCACTCTGAGCAAAGCTGGCTATATATCCACAAACAATACAGTAAAAGCACACAGGTGATTCACGCCCCACTCGCTGCTGAAGATGGTCAGCGGGATAATCTTGCCATGCTGCCATATCAGGGGGTGACCTTTGTACGGAGTCGTTTCACGGATCAGACATATAGGCACGACGATGTGACTGTACCGGCGTCCTTGAGTTGACGAAGCCCGTAGCGTTGATGGGCACAGGTGCGTGACCGCATGACCTGACAGATCTGTGGCCATGTGCTATAGACTGCGCAGCAGCGTCCCGCCAATCAAGTTCTTCGCGCACTATTTGTCGTATTGATGACGCCAGGTTGCTGGGTAGAGGGACAACATCGATGATCGCGACCGTAGTTACGTTGGGGGGCTACCAAACTTTGCTGAAATGCGTCAAGCTTTGAGGGCCTCAAATATTAAGCAATGTTGGATGATGTCATTCGCCTACTGTTGCAAGTCATCATTTCCTATAAGGTAGTGGTAGATATCCTCCGCAATTCCCTTAAGGAGATGCCCGACCTTATCCTCATCAGTCATTAGTGGGTCCACACTCTTGCACAGCTTGAGAACTTCCTGAATATATATCGTACACATTTCCCCAGGGACTTGAGCATGTTGGCTCAGCACCCTTCTTTGTCATGGTCGTATCTCCAAAACACTTCTTAATCGTCGACGAAGTTCGCACAAGCGGTCAAATTCTCCTCATGGTTCTCGTACCACATCAACGAGGTTCCCTCAAGGAAAAGTGGTACATAGTTGTGCTGGCTGGCAGTGTTCCAGTGGTTATACAGACTCACCCGCCGATAGTGCTTGAGCCATTCCTTGACGTATTCGTCAGGTTTCCCAGAGAATGGGCGCTGTTCCCTGTAATGGTGTCCAGAAGCGTTAGGCGCAGCTGGTTGGATTTCACCGTCAGGGTTCATGATGACTAGTAGCGGCGGCAATCCTGCGAGTCTGCTGCTTCGGCAAAGCTCCAGGGATGCATCTTCTGCCCTACTTGTCCGGTGCTCCAAGGTGTTACCTAGCACTCTCCATCAATGATGTTACGGTGAGAGATGTACAGGCGAGATAACGTATGGCCGCAGAAGGAAGGTTGGTTGGTTGCTCAACAGCATGGCGCAACCCACCCAGGGGACGGGCCATGAATCAGACTGTGCCTTGCTTTTTAAACTCCTGGCCCAGAACGCAGACACTTTTTCTTCCTATTTCTCACTTAAACGAAAGTCCCGTATCAATATTAAGCTTCACTCCCTAATGGACTCCCAGAAATTTTCTATTTAATTTCAATCGATATTAGATGGTCCTTTTCCCCTAAGATTCCTAACTGAGCAGAATTGATACTTTTACTGTTCAAATAGTTAAGCACATTTAACTCCATCACTGTGCACAAGGTGCCGAAGACTAAATTTACTGAGCCACACCAGTTCAAAAACTGCTTTATTTTTTCGAACAGGACTAAAAAGAAGTGCAGCAAACATTGTTCAAAATGACACTCCTAATTTCAGTCAGTTGGAATGCTGTTGTCTGCTCAAAAATCCATTCACGCCGATTTCGATGTCAAGGACAAGACGATAGAGAACAGGCGAGAACAGAACTACAACAAAGAGACAAGAAGGACACGAGCGCTCGTGTTCTTCACGTCTCATTGTCGTCGTCGTTTTTTTTTTTTATCATCATGTCATACCAACTAGCCCAAACTGCCACATGTCAAGAACAAGGTCGTAAATGATCCTCAAAAAGAAAATGTTTTCATAGTTACCTTGTCTGATTTTTCCTCCCTTTCATCTTTTCGACATTCTATCCATGGTGCTGTTGCCCACTCACGCAGATGCTATGCCATGGCAGGAACCGTCTCACTGTTAAGTGAAAAGGGGGTGGTTCGCTTTTGACCACTGAGCTCTACTTATAGCAAGATACTTGCCTGCTGAACAGCTCGCTGTTTACACTCAGTGGAGGATGGTAATGACATTCAGTGGATGCGTAACGCCTCTTTGCTTCCATTCCCAAGTCTCCCCCAATAAGGTGCACACGCTTGCTCTGTGTCATAGGTCGGTGAACTCACTCATGAGTCGAGTCCCTCCGACTCGGAACGGGTATGGAGCCAGAGCGAGTCCAGTGGCGGAAGACTTTAGTGAGAGTGTCCGAGTGCGTCCGGTCGAGGAAGATATTCGGAAGTCTAGCCTGAGTGAGCCCCAAGCGCAACAGATACTTCGCGAGTTTATCTGAGAGAGCTCCAATTTTTCCGCCGACCTATGCTCTGTACTCTTTTCTTTTGTATTCTTTTACAAACGCGCTAAAATCTTCTTCACTATTCCGGCCCCTGTGGGCCTGAATTTTATGACTGCAGCCCACAAGCCAACTCGAAGTTTGAGATCCCCGTTTTAAGCTAACCAGGATATTTTTGTAGTCCTCAATATGTCCACACAGCATGGTATTAATTTCTACAGTCATGTTCACCGCCAACTCCCAAATGCCATATCGGCCACAATTGTAGATAAGCTGCCAGCATTGCATAAGTGGTCTCGGAGATACATCAGCCACTTCGATACAGAGTAGAGCTTGGGCAAGTAAGGAGACTTGGAACGGACACATTTAAAAGTTGAGAAAGACCGGACGTGACCTTTCTGAAGACGGCCTTGTGAGGTGGTGCAAGTTCTGAAAGTTGTCACGTCATGTATGGGAAACTTCTGCTCTATAACAGGAACTGATATTTTGCTGAGAGAAACAATTCTCACAGATACTACAGACAATAAAACACAGGACAGTGTGCCCCCATCAATGTAATGCAAGAGCACTGTGCAGATCCGAGGTCGTTAAGCACAGCTAGCACTAGAGCAGAAGAGGGCGAAAGGTGTGGGAAAACAGATGCGCTCCGTTGAACTCCTCCGACAGCTGTGATGGCACCCGTTGGCTACTGCATCACTCCGAGCTCGCAAAGTGAAATGTTGATGCAAGTTTAACTGGCAGTGGGACTGAAATAAGGTTCGAATCACTACCCTTGATCCCAGCTATGTGGAAAGAGAATGTTCAGGGAATTAGTGCAACATATATTCATGTTTGCTTGTGCGAACAGAAAACACAGTGGCTAACTTTAATAAGAACGCGATTGTTTTCTCACGCCACCCACAAGGTTCCTTGCTCCAGCAGCAGCAACTTTTGAATGGTTGTTGCATGTTTATGTCAATTGCAAACTGGGCAACCATACTATCTGTGTTCCTACATGGTCATGTTTCTGGTGCCAAGTTTACTATTAGTGCTTGTTTTTGGTTCCCAGGTATTTCTTTTACAATGCTTTGTTGTCTTTCTCCTCTACTTTGCTTCTACATGCCACTGCTTTGTGTGGATGCAATTCACGACACTAATTTCGTAGACTGGAGCATATACACTAGTGTGCACTTTTTTTTTGTTGTTGTTGCAATAGATAGCTTACGACCTACTAATCACGGCTGGGAAGCTTGTTTTGCACGAACTCATGATGATTATTTACTTAAAACATTTCTAGAGTGCTCAGTTGCAGTTTCGGTTTGGAAGGGCAGTTTTGGGGGCATTGTAAAAACCGCTGGCAATGCGAAGCCGTAGGCACAGAGGAGGAATTTAAAGGTAGTGCAAGTGCAAGGCGTCCTAGCAAACAGCCAACACAAGCTTGTGAAATAAGTTTTTTACATCGTTCCTATGTTGTAGTCGGCGTCACCGGGGGCTCCACACCTCGTGAAGTTGTGCAGCATGCACTTTAAATTGATTTTGATTGTGTTCTATGCTATATTTGCCCTCGATGATACCTCGTAGATGTTGCGCATGTCTCCATATAAATCTATCTCGCTCATTATTTCACCTTCAAAACTTTGTGTGAGTGCTCCTTTAGATTCATGTTAAAGAAATAACATCGCAAGAAATTAATCTACCTAGATTGTCAAACTGCCCTTCAAAGAATTCCGCACAACAGTTTTCATGTACAAATCATCCTAAAGGATGGCTTAGCTACAAAATGATGACTGAACAGCTCGCACATTCATCCGCAGTTCCAACCAGGCCACCTGAAAACAATGTGGTCTGTTACAATGTCGCACCTGTGATTTCAGAGGCCATGCTCTGCCAGTCGTTATCACCTGCTTTGAATTGGTGGCTCAGCAAGAGAATGCATCACAATCCTACGAAAAATTTAAACAGACCAAAATGTAAAAACTGCCCAAATGACTTCTGTGTCTAAAATAAATCCTCATTACATATTCTAAGCTGTATTTAATTTGCATCATAAACACTATCACTAAATGTTTCAGTTGTTGACCAAAGAAACTAATTACTGAAATGTATTTTACACCTGAAGTTCCTGCCACAATTGTAGTAACAACACCAATACCTTCCTACATACCTTCCTACATTTATCCCATTTCTTCATTAACGGAACGTTTACAAAAGCACAATACTTATTGCTACGTCCTTAAAAGGGTACCGACAAAAATTTTTCAAAACAAGCTAATTTGTGAGGTGCATTTCTACACATCTATGAAACACACACACACATGGACACACACACATGAACACACACATCTATGAAATGTCACCAGTAAATGCAGCCCAATACACGAGACTTAGCGCAAAGTAGAGCACCTTGAGATATTACAGTTGTTTAGTTCTTGCTTGCTAGTTAAATGGTCGTTTCCAACCTAGAACATATGCTCTTTTAATGTCAAATAAAATTTTTTATGCCAAAACCCATATTCGAGTGCTATGCTCCCCAAAAACGACAACAACTATTTGTGGACAGCATGATAATGAGTTCTTTATTGTACTGAACAATGATTTGTCATGAAATACTACAGTGGAATTATACGGAGAGGGATAAGCAAAGGGAAGGCAGAGTGCCAGTCGTAGCAATTTACAGTGGATTTGCACAATTAGGGAAACATGAGACACACAGCACTTATGCAGTTTGTGTATTTTTTTATAAAACTTGTGAATCATTTGTCGATAAAACCTCCTAGGGAATAGCAGGGCGTGATGACCTTCCTTTTTTTTCTCCTCTCTTTTGGCCTCCCCTTTTGCTTGATGCAAAATGTGGTGCCATGCAAGCTGAGACTATGAAGAAATGATACAGGTATCCTCAAAAAAGCAATGCCCACACACACATTGGAATGACCCATTCCCCGAAACTACGGGGACTGTGCATTATGTCTAATCACACAAATTATTATATCACAAGCTTTTTTTTTTTTTTCATAGCATTTACCACTGTGAGCGTAGTACTTTTCACATAGGGTTTGTTTTCAAAGGAAAGCATGAACGCGAAGAAAAATCATCACAGCCAAGTTCATCTCCCTGGAGATTTTTCTGTGTCTGCCCTGTGTGTGTATTATGTGATCAAAATGGCTAAGGAAGTTTTAGCTTTTGACGGTGCTTAGTTGTGCGACGGCTCAAACAGTGGTTTCGTTTCTGACGGCATAAATGCTTTGATGCCACCCAGTGCAAATACTAAAATCACTGGTAAACGAATTCAATGGCGCAAAGACGCAACTTCACGCAAAAAGATGTTCAGGTCGGCACTCCCCTTATATTTTATTGGGCGTAAGTGTGCGTGCCTTCAAAACACGTTTCAACAGAAATGTCACAGAGCTTCTCACAATTGTACTACTGAGCGATTTTGCCGACACGATGAAAGCCGATGAGAGAAAAAAGAGAGCAGCCAAGGCCATTCGACATCAGCCAAGGCCATTCGACATAAATGCCATAAATGTACAAAACCTTTACTAAAACAAGCAAATTTTCAGTTAGGTTGTGCCACACAAAGAAATCAGCCCTCGAAATTTTCTCTTCCTTCACTCATAAATTTACAAATAGGCTGCAAACTGTAATGGGGGTGTTGTATACGAAAAAAATGTCATGACGTTTTTCAAGAAAAAAATAACAAAAGATATATGGGTCAAAAAGCACTGACTTGATGAAAAAACAGCCATGCTATTATGTACACCTTTGTACAATGATCTCCTTTTTTTCTTTCCATGTTGCCTCGGACCTTTTTCTCCCTCCCCTTCAGTGACGAAGGCGTGAAGACATTCGTAAACGATAAATCACTGTGCCGAAATAGTGCACAATAGCCAAATACTCCTTCCTAAAGAGTTGTACCAATCATGCCAGCCATCAAGACAACGACTGCACTAACGACTATTCCCAAATGCCTCGGTTTAGTCCTCAAAACAACGCCAAAACTGCACTGCACAAAAGTAGCCTTGTTGCCAGTTGTAGAGCAATATTTTTTAGTTCCGAAACACATGTTCAAGGAAGGTGTTAAAATGACCGTTAGAAACATCTTACAGTCGGAACTCCGCACAAGCCCGATTCATTGAGGTGGAACAAAAAGATGCGCACCTTTCAACAGCGTCTGTGCACAAGACAAGAATAAAACACGTCTGTAGTCGCTTAACTAAGATTTATAAAGTCAGTACAATCGAGGAGCTACGTTTAACGAAAAGTTTCACGGTTTTTATGCACTACAGTGTTTTCACAAGCGCCCAGAAGATGTGATCTTTTCTCACCCTCGGGCGGCGTAACTGAAACATCTAAAAGGACGAGCTGTTAAATTTGCAAGCATCCCATCGAAAAGGTTTCAAGCTCCATATGAGCTAACTAAACATCTTTTTTTTTTACAGCCAGGACCAATTAAAGGTGCACTTGATGGTCGACAATATCGTCATTGCAAAAGATGCAATCTTGTTTGCATTCAACACATCATAGAATTGTAGTATTGGCTGCGACGTCTCATTCGTTTTACGCATTTTACGAAACAGCCCCCCCCCCCTTTCAGCAGCAGACCATTTCCACTGACCAAACTATGTGCGGCCCGTGAATGAACACTGACGATACAGTAAACACGGCCATGAATTTATGACACGTCTCATTACTGTACATGATAGTCCATGGTCGAACAAGGTACAACTTGCTATGAACAAATTAATGCGGCA
Organism: Rhipicephalus microplus; assembly: GCF_043290135.1. Taxonomy (NCBI): domain Eukaryota; kingdom Metazoa; phylum Arthropoda; class Arachnida; order Ixodida; family Ixodidae; genus Rhipicephalus; species Rhipicephalus microplus. The sequence goes on along the minus strand of NW_027464753.1, from coordinate 227,844 downwards.
CCTGCTGCTTTATGCACCATGCATGATACAACCTAGTAATGACAATCCAGAAATGCGTGTACAAAAAAAGCCCCCCCAGATTTAAAACAGAAAACAAACAACAGTCCCACCTCTCTCCTCCAACCAAACAAACGATGTTCGTAAGCCTCAGTGCCGATTATTAACCACCATAAGAACATTCCAAACAGGTCAGAAAAAAAAAAGAAAACAAGAAACTGCTAGATTAATGATCAACCACCCTCATTTCTCGCCTTTTTGAGAGCTTTGCATGATATAAAGGTCACCAATAGGACCCAAAAGACATGTATGCCTAAGGCCATAATTTCCAGCGACAGAAAGAGGGAGTGGAGCTTTTTTTGCTGCAATGGTTCAGTCTTTGATAAATACAGGTTAAAGACCTCGGAGCAAAAGAGCCAAGGCAACAATCAAAAGTGTGTGAGGCACGAGTGAGCCAGCCTTTCACACTGTTCAGCTCTGGCCCACAATAAGGGCTGCCGACTTATCCTCCTTCACTTCGTGCTGCACGGCATTCTCGCCGACTCCCTTCTTGCGCCGCTGCCGACGTCGTGGCGAGGGTGACTTGCCCGCCTCGTCGAGCTCGGCTTCGTTCTCAGACACTAATGATCGGCCCCTTTTGCGGGAAGGCGACGGCGTATGCGGTTTCTCTGCGGCATCCGCATCTTCGTCGTCGGGGATCTTGGTGTAACTGTGTTCGATCAGGTGCGGGCTCATCTCGAACAACCTCAGCTCTCGCTGCGACATCTCGGTCGCAGCCTCGTCAACAGCCATGTCGTCCTCTTCGTCCTCATCTGGTACAGACGGAATGTCGATGGGAGGGGGCAGCGGTATTTCGTACGGATCCACCGGTTTCTCGATCTTGCTTGCTAGTTTCGCACGAGCAGCCTCTCTGATCTGCTCCTCAGTAGGAAACTGCGACTCCGGTTCTATGCTGGACAGTTGGTCGTCGCTTTTGTTGCTGTTTTCGTCACGCTTTGCCTCCGGAGACTGCACCTTTGTGCCCCGCCTGGATTGCCGATCTGAGATGTGCTTCGCACCAGGAGAGAGCGTCTTCTCAGCCTTCTTACCTTTTCTTGGTTGCCGTTCACCATCACGTTTCATGCCTGGTGACAGCGGCTTGTCTGCCTTGCCAGCTCTTCGGGATTGCCTCTCGGTACCGTGCCTGGTGTCCAAAGACAGTGCCTTCTCAATGTCATGTTTCCTCGACTGCCGCTCCGCTTGCCGCTTGCTTTTTTCCCGCACCGGCTTTGATTCGGCTGCATCCTTTTCCTTCACCTTATCTTTTTCACCCTCCTTCTTACCTTTCTTAGGTGAAGCTTGTACCTCTGGCGTGTGTGTCGACTTGGGGGCAGCCTCACCCGGCTCTAATGCCGAGTCCTGCCTATCCTTTTCTGCACCATTTTCAGGTGCACCAGTTTCAGAACTTTCTTCTGTCTCCTTCTTTTGTTCACTGTCCTTTCTAGATCTTTTTGCTATGCGGTTAACAACATCTTCTTCTTTCAGGCGCTTCGTTCTTTGTTTCTCCTGAAGCTTTGCCTCCGACTTGCCCTCTGACGGAGGTTTTGACTCGGCCTTGGGGTGGGTCGTGGCTTTAGACTGAACAGGTGTTTCAATAAGGAGCTTGGACTTCGAGTGGCCATCGAAGTCTGGCCGGGCTTCGAGCTCAGCCTCGGACTTTGCTTTGTCTTCGAACATGGATGAAGCTTCGGGCTCTGCTTGAACATCAGGCTCAGGCTGATCTTCTGATTCAGGAGCTGCTTGTGGCTCGGGTTGGCTGCCAGACTGATCTGGGGCCTCAGAATCAGCCACACTTTCAGAGTGGGCTTCAGGCTTATCTGCGGCTTCTAACTCTGGCTGTGGTACTGGCACAGGCTTTACTTTAGACTTACGCTCAGTATCATTCTGATTTTCCGGCTTAGCATGCGATTTGTCCTTCACTTGAGCTTTGCCCTTTTGATGACCTTTAACCTTGGGAGTCTGCTCTTTTACTTTTGGATGGGATTCAGATTCTTGTTTGGTTTCAACTTTCATTTCTGGCTCTGCCTTAGTCTTAGATTTGCCCTCCACTTTCTTGATCTTCTTTCCCTCATGCTTTTCTTTCGCTTGGTCTTTCCTGCTCTCATCTGGCACTGGAGCAACCTTAGCGTCAGCTGCTTTGATGGCAGCCACATCATCTGCTATGCTGTCTTTAGACTCGACCTTCTTCTCCTCAGGTACTGCTTTTGGCTTCACTACTGGCTTCCGTTCGAGCCTGTCAAACTCTTTGAAAAGCATGTCCTCAACTTCCACTATTTTTCGTTTCCGCATCCGGCTTTCAGGCTTCTGTGGAGCTTCCTTTCTCGCAGTCACAACTTTGTCGGGCTTTTTTGCCGGTGCCTCCTCTTTTTCCTTCTTCTTTTTCTTTTTAGTTGAGACTTTGTCTACGGCGTTTTCTTTGTTCTTCTTCGTAACAGGCTCGCTCTTGGGTGTGCTATCTGCTCCTGAAACAGCGCCAGAATCCACTTCTGGCGTGCTGAGCCCTGTCTCAGTCCGCTTCTTCTCGTCCGTTGCTTCCGGTGGCACTTGATTTTCGCACTTTACCGGAATCGGGCTTTCCGAACTATCATCCGTCCCGCCCCCCGTGTCCCCACTTTCAACCTTATTCTCAGAGTAGTTTTTCAGTATTCGCTTTTTCGGGGAAGTGAAATTGAGTCTGACCATTAACTTACGACCTGTTCGTGGCGCTGGTGAAGACACTGGCTTGGCCCCGGAAGAAGACACCTTCTTTTCGGGGGCAGCCTTCTTTACCGACTGTGTCTTCTTTTCTGCCGGTACCCTTTTTTCGACAGGTGGCTTCGTCTCAGATTTCGACTTCTTGCTGGACTTTGGCTTTTTCTCGGGTGACACTTTCTTTTCCCGCTTGACTGGAGTTGGCGTTACTGGCTTTAGTGCCGACGGTGGTGGAGGCAGTCCAGCTGATTTGGCCTTGGACTGCTCACCCTTGACAGTAAAGTCAAAGTCCGACACCGTGAGTGTGCTCTTCACCTCCTCCAAATAGGCTGCCAACTCGTTCCGTGAGCGGAACTTCTTCCCCTGCGGGCTAAGTGAAAAGGAAGCAACAAGCACACAAACATTAGACAGTGCTAAAAAAATTGGCTCTCCCCAAAACATCTTTTACAGAACCCACAAAAATGCATTGGTTACTTTAATACGTTGCTGTGTGACATTACAATATAACCAAGTGTTACATCTGTTAGAACTCTTTCATGAGCGCACACATGCCAAGAAAAAACATTGAGAAAATAGTAAAAATAAAAGTAACCACAGACACGAATGATTACACTATGTGGTCAGGACAATGAAGGAGGTGACGATATGACTGTTGAAAATGAACCTCTTTATTGAGCAAGGTTGTGCCTGGAGGAAGGAGAGGTGATTGAGAGGGAAAAAAAAAGAAAAAGCAATATGTGCTATAGTACAATAAGCACAGCTGTTGGTTGCCGGTAATTTGATCACTGGCAAAACACTGTCTTTTATACATCAGTGACTGAACTTTCCAGGGTTACCAGAGGCACTCGTGAAAGCTCTTCAGTGAATTTGATGAGTCATGCCCTGTGCCGTAATTTTAACAAAAAAGACCAAAACAATTCTGAACCTTCCCAAACGTCACTGAGTAGTCTGTGCCGTGAAGCGCTATGGTTTTGTTTGCGAGTGAAGCCTTATAAAAGTCAAGAAAAAAAGAAAGAGAGAGAGAAAAGGTGGGGGAAGGCGTGTGAGACAATTACTATACACCTTAATTTCACATTTGAGCACAGCTGTTAGGGTGCAATGTGCGGTTCCATGAGATTACATTAAATGAGACAGACAATTAGAAGACTGATAAATTCCTTGGCTGCAGTGATGTGAAAGTCTACATTTACCATGGCATCCTTCAGCCCTACTTGACTCATTCACAACAGCAGCCGATGAGACAATACCATTATTCGCATTGCTCATTCTGAAAAGAATGCTATGAATAGTGCTGCTGGCACAGAAACCGTAATCTGCAAATGGCCACTGTTTTAAAGAAAAGCTGAAGCAGTTGGAAAAAAAAAAAAAAAAAAGATCTTGGTGTGTATAAGAACGGCTGTCGGTTTTATCCCTTCTGAATACGAAAAGCGATGCAAGTTCTCAAAAGATTATGCAAATAGCACATTTTGGCAGGAGAGGCTATGGCCACACAAGGCTTCTCGAGATGCTGTGCAGACATGATAACATCATCCTCATTACGCCACGTTATTTACAACAGCAGTGCTGCAGAAGCGTGCTTATTCAATTAGCTTCGTCAATGGCACATCATGAGTTTGTCATGGAGGCCATGGCTGAAGATACGAGAGGTGCTTGCACACGTAGCACTTGGAATATGGATCATATTTTTTGCTCCACTTACAAAGCCGACTGAGCGGAGGGTGATGGAGCGTCCACTTGGTTTTGCCATCATTTTGCAGCCAAGTTCATAGCATCTCGACAAAACAAGCTAATCAAAAACACGAAATCTACGCAGTTCCCTGCACTGTCTCAGTGTGCTACATATGCACATGGCTGAGTGAAAACGACAACGAGCTGAAGGTGTCTAGTGAACAGGGAACGTATTACAGTGTAAAACAGCTTCGCCAGGGAACCGAAAACGACGTAGATTTCCACACCGACAGTTTCGGTGAGCTGGCGGGATGAGCAAGACAAATTTTTCTTTCAGGAATTTTGAAGCTCCTGCTGCAACAAGTGCGAAAGCAAATGACAAAATTACCGACAACAATGTTGGTCCTTGATAACTACGAAGTTCTATTGAGTTCTACGACCTCTTCAGCTTCCTTTAAGGAGCTAGTAAACAGGCTCCGACCTCTTTTTTTCCCACCACCTATACAAGCTTACCAATCCGTACAGTACAGCAGTGATTACGTTTTTCGAATACTACAGCATCGAGCAGCGCAGACCCCCCCTTTTGAAAAACAGTTGCCGCAAATGACCAACCCTCCTCACACTGCAGAGAAGCAAACAAGGCCCATGGCCAACTTGACATACCATGCTCGCTGATTGGTCCTTCGCTTTACGAACCGGCACCTTGGCCTTGCGATGGTGCAGTTTTGGCCATTCAGTCTACATTTTGATTTTCCTGCGCTTCCCTCTGCCATTTCGTGCAGCCCGAGACTGCCGTGAGCAGCGGTATTGCCAGAATTAAGGAGGAGATAGAGAGGAGTCTCACAACTTTACCGATAGAAGAAGGGTGCTCCTTGCCCTGCACTTCCTCTCCGCGCAACTATGAAACGTGCTCATGCGTGGGGGAAGCCCTGCGCAATTGTTGGCTCCACCCCAATGGCATATCGCTGATGTGGTGTCATGCCTTCTCTTCCTTATGGTTAAGAAGAATGCCCATGCCACACGAAAATTTGACACCAGCCTTAACGAATGTTCTGACCCCAGTAACTTCTTTATAAAAGCACGTATTCGTGAAATTCTCGCGGCAGCATGTGCGCATATCTCTCGTCATTACAATTTTCAGATCTTGGGGTTGTTTACTGGTCCTTTAAAGGGTGGCGATTTAGGCTTGTTGGTATGGTATCATGATAAGTGATGGTAGCACAGACTAACGACACGGGCAAAAAAAAAAAGGCATATCTGAGACACTTCGGTGTCTCAAATGTACCTTCTTTTGTCAATGTCCTTAGACTGTGCTACCCTCAAGTATCCCTGCAACACCTTCTAACTGTGGTAAAAAAAATCCTGCCGATCGAAAGTCGGGGTGCTGAGAAGCAAAATATGACAGCACTACACGCAGAAAGCAATTTATAAGACAGAAATAGACCAATCTTCTCTAGGCAAACTTCATGATACACTGGCCTGTCTTTGTCATGGGTTGATTTGAACATTTGTGTGCTGTAGAGCTACTGTGGCTTTTATAAGGTACTGCCACGTACGCACGCCCCGCTGTGTTCTATTGAGTGGCAAACTAAAAATTTACACTAGCCGAAAACATTAGAATGCATTCACGGCAAATGACTCTCGCATTGCTTTTCTCCGAAACCACATAAATTACATCATGACGTACGCTCGGTGCAAATTAGGAAATTTTAGATGAAAAATAGCAGGGTGTGTCAGGTTTGACATCTAGGCACAGCTTGGCACAGCATTCTTAATATTACTGACCACAATAAACAAGGTACGATACATCAATGCGTTTTCATTTTCTTGATGAATCCAGTACTTATTCTGCATAAAAGCAGTGTAAAAGTAGCAATTTCTATCAATTGCAACTTCATGCCTGATTTGACCGGTGCTCAAGACTCCTGTGTTTTGAGAGAAATGTGCTCCTATCGCATCCTTCATTAAGTGATGCTCCCAACAATACTGTCAAGCTCATGTGACAGTGACGTTTTCGGTGGAAAAATGGTCGGCAATCGATTGTCCATAATATTTAGGGCTCCGTGTTTTCAGATAAATCCGGATAAACACTTACCGGTACAATTTTTCACAATTCGGAAGCTCCAATTTTAAAAGGGCATTTTCAATGTTCAAAGAACATTTCCAAAGCTGACGATCATCAATCGAAAGAGGCGCAGCTAAATAAGTGGCAGCAACCTCGTAAAGTATGCTTGCGTCTATTACAATGAGCTTTAAAGTTGCAATACAAATGTCGGTGCTTTGTATTCATTTAAGTACGTATATGTGATTTCGCATTCAAAGCTTTAGACAAAAAGCTGCCGTTACTGTGTTCACATGTTTTTGCGTTCAGATATCTTATCATCTAAGATAACAGAGTATCGAGAATAATAGATTATCAGCAACAATTCAATGCATCTTAATTAGAAATAAAATCAATTAGAAGACATTTCAACAGCCTGTAAAGCAATATTAAACAGTCAATTTTAAATCATTGGAGATTCACCGAGAAATAAACTTCAATAAATGCCAAATTTCCTTAAAAAGAGAAAGGGAGAGCAAACTCTGTAAAACAGCCTCTGAATTTCAAGAAAAATAAAATAAAAAGAAGATTAACTTTCAGAACATGGAATCATAATTATGATGTAGTAAACGAGCTTTATGCCAACAAGCAGACAGGGGCTGGAGGCCTTAATGTTTAGCTGCTTTTCTATGTTTTTTGAGTCTTTTGACATAGCATGTGTAATGACCGAAGTCAAAATAAAGCAACAGAGTACTGCATCTACTACAGACAAAACCATGATCGCTAAAGGCACAATTGCAGCGTGCACCCAGTTCTGAAGGCACGTGTTCGGCTTATGTTTGGAGCCGGAATAAAACTGCCATGCAACACTTCTCTAATGCACATTTATGTATGACACCTACGAGTAAAAAAAAAATAGTTGCAACTTTGACTCCAATCACTATCGGCACGTTTATAGATAAGGGCTACACAGTTCCCATATGCCGGGCCAAATTGACAACGAACATACTTGCCGCAGCCGCTGAAGCCCTTGTCACCAATAAAGTGACTGCAGTAAGATCGTGGATAGCCACCACGCCTTTCTGAAGGCCCACAGCCATTTTGGTTGTTCGTGAACCCTATTTTCGCTCCTTTGCATCACACATTTGCGGCACTTCGAGCTTAATGTTCCCATAGAATCGTCTGAATTAACCTGCTTGTGGCCAAGTATAACCAAATTAATGGGAGCTTGATGCCATTACACAATACCTATACCTGCGAGGACCAGAAATAACACCCGAATTGTCTGATTTATTTAATTAATGAGGGTATATTTAAAGAGGTTATACTATACACCTCGAAAAAAAAAAAAAAGGTCGCAAGCCTGCCAAGGCTGTCATATAAATCATGCTGTACATGATACGCATTTCATGATTGGATGGTAACAACCTATCGTTCATGTTCGTCATTCAGTCACATCATGTGTCAGAAACTCATCTCAGGAGCGCTTGCAAAGGATGGATCTGAGACAGACGGGAAACGGGCGTGGCAAACAAACACACTTTATCACACTACACAAATACAAGAGAAGTAAAAAAGGTGAAAACGAAACACTCAGAGTACACAGAAATACTCCGAAGACATCCCGTACATAGTCAAACCAAAATTGACTGTAGTCCAGTCTATATCTGTCTCTAGCCCTAGCCCCAAGCCAATATGGCGTCTATAAAAGAATGTTCTTACGACTTGTCGCGATGAGTTGCCCCTTGTCGTGTCGACGGTTAGTCGAGCACTGTTTTTGAAGTCGTCCCTAAGGTCCTACTGTTGTCGTCCTCTTTCGCCGAACAAGCCACTCGACCTAATTTCCGGTTGGTTCCGGTCTTCGTCATCTTCTCTGGCTTGGTTAGGCCACGCCTAACTCTTCAACGGTTTATTGACTGTTGTGCGGGCCCCATATGTTCTGCCTCTAAGCGGAGGAGCTGTAGACCACCCAGGAACTGCTGTGACAAGTAGCGGCAAGTCTAGACAGCCTCACTCGATTCTTCCGATATTGACGGCTACTCCCCGAGCCTCTTCATTGACAGCCTCAGAACCGGGAGGTTCTACTGTCTCCGTTGCGGTAGCGATGCTCGTTTCTCATGTCTTCGCAGCTCTGCGCCCTAGCAACTAGTGTCGACTCGTCCTCTAGGATTTTATTCTCGGCTTGGGTTGCGTGCCACGCGCATTTGTCCAACCAATCTCCGGCGTCTACATGTCTGGTGCGCCTGCCCTCGGGCGACTCTTTTCCCCTCGTGCACCGTCGCTGCGCTTCCAAGTACGGCACGCACCTCATGCCCCTCCTTTACTCTTCACATCATGCAATACCAATTTAGTACATCACGCTATCAAAAGGGCCATGAGATAACCCTGAGAATGCACGTAAATCATGCCCTACATGACATGCATTAAATTAATTTGATGATAACACCTGTAATTTATGTTCATCATACGGTGAAGTCCTCCAACAGTAAGGCACCTGTTGTTTTCATACACAGACTCCCCGCTGAGGCAAAAATGCTTTGTCACAGTTGAAATTACATTGTTGCGACTAATTTGCAAGGACTTGTCAAATGTCTTTTGAATTATTGACTTCAGGTCAGGTATTTATATTGTCACATAAAATGAGACGAGACGTGACTATTGGCGAGTGTATCAACACCGAACAAGACTGCGCATAGCACACAGGTTGGGCAAGCCAGTCCAATTCTTTGCTGTCATCCTCTGAGCGCTGATATGTCAGCTACGTAGCATTACCCCATGATGATTTCATTGGTGGTGGCAACGTTAGTGTTAAACAAGCAGGTTGAAGGCATCGTCTGCGATGCCTTTGAGCACATGCGATAGATACCTTCTCAGTCTCGGGCATGTGTTCGTCAACCTGGCGGCAAAGGGCGATGACGTCTACGTCTATGCCCAAGTAGCCAACTGATTTCGCGCTGTTCTGCTGCAGTGTTACCAAAAAAGTCGTGGATCTTCTTTTTGAAAGTGTCACAGCTGGTAATGTCGGCTTTGTGCGTCTCGAACCACACCCACGGTGGGTAATAAAAGTAAAAAAGAACGTTGATAAGCATGACTGTCGGGTCCTACGTATACATGGCGCTGATCCGTTTATATGCGTTAAGCCACTTGTCAACGTCAAAGCCATCCTGTTCGGAAAATACGCCAGGACCACAAGCACGAAGTAGGACGACGTAAGTAGGAGTCACAGAAGAGGCGGGTGGTGAAGACAATGTTCCTTGAACCTGCGACATGGTTGGACCCGTGATGGTGCGTCCGCTGCGGAGCTTAGTGATGGTACAAAGAAGAGCCAGCACCTCCACCACAAATGTTACGTAAAATGAGACGAGACATGACTATTGGCGAGTGTATTAACACCGAACAAAGCGCACAGCAGGCAAACCAGTCCACTTTTTGTTGTCATCTTTTGATTTGTCAGCTACGTAGCAATATTACAAAGTTGTAGCACATGCCAATTTATGGCACACTTATATTTTAAGAATCAGAAATGAACAGCCGGGCCGGAACAGCCCTTCACAAGGAAATGACAAAATTTGAACAAAGGGGCACTGTTTTTAGAACAAACCATGCTGTTTCTAGAAAAGCTGCAGGTCATCTCACTAGTGCCAGTGCATTACCTTACTTTTGCGTGTATTGTTTGAAGCTTACTGATTTCTTTTGAACTGTGCACAAGGAAAACTGCAATATCGATCTCTTCCTTGTCTGGGAAGCATAAAAGTCAGGGGTGAGAAATTTATCATTTACCTTTTATAACAACCTTGGTCATGTTTTTACAGTGAGTCATCTGCACAACAACTCAATCGCTCAGCCATGCAAAAACTTGCCACGTTTAGCAGACTGTCCACGTCTCCCACGTATCCTCAGTGTTTTTCCTAAGTGATGTTGATCTTGAAGTCGGTCTTGACCTTGAAACAGCAGAGGGCAGCACAGAAAAATGAAAATAAGCCCTGCATCGCCACAATGCCAAGGCACCATATCGTAGGGCAAAGAACGCAACGCAACGCTTGCCTATGCGCAACGTTGCCCATAGGCAAGCTTTCGTCCGACTGCGCTGGTGAGGGACACAGGTGCAGGACTGTTTTCCGAAATGGAGGGTATGTGCGGTGTGTAGCACTGTAATATTCGGCGTATGTGATCACTGCGGTCTACTGTACAAATTGGCAAGCATGTTTGGGGGTGAGGGGGGTACAAAAAACGACAGAGCCTGTTTGCTGGCCCTTTATGAAATGCTGTGTCAGCGATAAGATGAGATTATATTGCCGCGCGTATGTGCCAGTGGTGAGGACAATGAAGCAGCACGAGTGTCCTTGGCCGAGGAAAAAAGACGAAGAAGTCGCTGCAGTCTGTTTCCTGCAATCGATAAATCGTATTTGTTTGAGGCGCTTTGTGTGCTCGTCAATCTCGCGTCGTCACACTGGTGGAGGTGCTGGGTATGTCTTCATGCTTGACACCCCTTCGCGGACCCGACATTCGAGCCCGGAATCACTACCACCCGTCGACACAACAGTCCATCGTTTCAGCCACCATCTGGGAGGCCTGGCTCCTGAGCTCAATCCTTTGCCAGAAACTGCCAGCAATCGCTTGCCTCCTTCAGCCACCATGGCTACTGCAGCTCCATCGCACATGACACTTCAGAATCCCATGATTCCTGACTGCTTTCATGGTGAGACCTATGAAGACGCACAAGACTGGCTGGACCAGTTCGAACGCTGCACGGAGTACAACCAGTGGGCCACCCCAGAAGACAAGCTCGCGAATGTGTACTTCTGCCTGAAAGACAACGCCCAGACGTGGTACATCAACAGGGAAAGAAGCATGGCTACATGGGACGACTTCCGCAACAAGCTGATCGACACTTTTGGTAGTTTTGACAGAAAGGAGAACGCGCAACGTCTCTTGGAAGCTCGAATTCAAAAACCAAATGAGAGTGTCGCTATGTTAGCCGAGGACATGACCCGTCTTTTCAGCAGGGCAGATCCCGAGATGCCGGAAGACAGGAAGCTGCGGTATCTAATGCGAGGCGTGAAGGAGCAGCTGTTTGCTGGGCTTGTGAGAAATCCGCCAACCACAGTAGCCGAGTTCACGAAAGAAGCCACAGCTATTGAACGGGCCCTACAGCAACGGTACCGCCAGCAGAACCCGGTCAACGTTCGAGCGAGTAGCCCTGTTACGACTGCGGCGAGCCTCTGCGACGACAGGCCTCTGCGGGAAGTCATCCGGGCGATTTTGAGGGAGGAGACCCTGGCTGACATGATAAGCATGTACGTAGATGTAGAGCACAAGAACTGGGACGTCATTTTGCCCTACTTCACGTTCGCGTACAACACGTCTCGTCAGGAGACCACTCGGAAAACACCCTTCAGTCTCCTTTAAGGACGCGAAATTACAACGTTAGACGCAATGCTCGCTCATGAAAATGATAGCAATAAGACGGACGCCGAAGAGTTTACCCAGCTAGCAGAAGAAGCCAGACAACTTGCCAGGTTGCGAATCACCAAACAACAAGACGACAATGCCAAACATTCCAACCTCCGGCACAGACCCGTCATATTTAACGCGGACGACAAAGTATGGGTCTGGACACCTATTCGTCAGCGTGGGCTCTCCGAAAAGCTGTTGCGAAGATACTTCGGACCCTACAAGGCTCTGCGACGCATCAGTGAAGTCAACTACAAGGTTGTTCCGGACGGCATGCAGTGTTTGAAGCGGCGCAGATATTCACCAGAAATTGTCCACGTGCTTCGGATGAAGCCTTACTTTCAGTGACTAACTGTGCAGTTTTGGTTTCGCCTTGCTTCTGGAACATTTAACATCGGGATGATGTTTTTTTTAAAGGGAGAATAATGCCGCGCATATGTGCCAGTGGTGAGGACAACGAAGCAGCGCAAGTGTCCTTGGCCGAGGAAAAAAGACGAAGTCGTTGCAGTCTGTTTCCTGCAATCGATAAATCGTATTTGTTTAAGGCGCTTTGTGTGCTCGTCAATCTCGCGTCGTCACAATATGTTCCTGCCTTATTTTTGCTTACTGGATTGAACAACCATACAGCTTTCTTCAGTGCATTCACCCGCACAATTCACTTGTGTTACAAAAGTGAGTGCTAATTTCTCAGCCGCAAATGGATCCAGCAGTGACTGCTTCAAATTGCCACTCAACTGCTGGATCAGGATCCGATTCATTAGATGTCTGCTCGTCATAAGTAGAGTTAGGACTCAGATGTGGATGAGCGAGCGATATTTCAGAAACGTTTACGGCGAGACAATGCTGACTAGATCAAAGATGAGTGTTTTCTCTCCGTGTGAAACCACTTCTAGAACTTGTTTTTATATGCTTGTGAACTGCACAGACATTTATTACAGTAGAAGATTGTTTATTCATTGAAAAAGTTCTTCCTTTAAACGATTTCATTTGCTGTTACTCATGAATAAACCGTAAGTGTGTAACCACACGAATGACTTTTTTTAGGGGCGAAGCTCCTTAAAGCGGCACCCGTTCATCCCTCGTAGTAGTAGTAGTAGTAGTCGTAGTGTGTAACCAGTCTTAGATTTTGACCTCAAAGGTGGTGCCAGTGGGAGATTTCTTCTGTGCGTTATTGAACAATAAAGAAAATCTAAGTGTGCGCGTTAACTAAAAGCCGAATTCCCCTGTCTCTCATTACCCCTTAGCAGCCATTGGCATGTACATTGAGCAATATCTGACAAGAAAGGCTTGCTACGTTATACTCGCTGGGTGTAACCTCCTTGGTTTTAGAAAGGTTTAGTGAGCGTTGGGCCGCAGTGCCATGAATACAGTGAACTAGTATATACCATGAACTCGAGGTGGTTAAAGGTGGAAAGTAGACATGAAGCGCAAGACGTAAGAATGTGTGTGTGTGTGCCTCCTTTCATTCAGTCCTTGGAATGTTTGCTAGATGACGGTGCTTCTATATGAGGAATATATGATGAAAAGATGCGAGATGGTAGTACTTGGAGTATTGAATAGGTTGAGGAACGGACACACGGACAGATGCACAGACGGACGCACGGATGACTGCACGGACGGACGCAGGAGCGGGTGCATGGACAAACGCAGGGACGGACGGAAGCAAGAACGAATGAACGGACGGATGCCTCGCCCCACTCTCCATCATTCACTCTGTGGATATGCTGCCATTTTTTATTATTTATGATGACTTAAAAAGGTTAGAACTTTTGCCTTGATAATATTCATCTGACGACTGTCAATCAGCCATTAAAAAATAGTAATAATGATAAAAAACTCGGTGGTCCCATTTGACAAAGAAATCATACCCTTAGATAGATTAGAGGCGAGCGCCAAAAGATCTGGCCTTGAGCTTTTTTTGTTGCCATTTGTTGAGTGTTGCTTGATACTCATAATACTAAACATCGTTTGCTGTAGTGTGTAACAGATCATCAATTACAGGCTCTTCATTAACGAATAGTCTTAGTTTGGGCTTGAGAAGGCTCTAAAAACGACAAGCCACCGAGGCAACTATCACCACCTCACCTAGCGTGTACAACGCAAGACAACATCAGCACACAGAACTGTGATGCACTTCTGCACGGTTTGCGTCAAGAAGTCCTTTCAAGCATGAAACGGGAAAACAGCATTGCCGAATACAACACTTCCAGCGCGTGAACCACAGCCACGAAATTGCAAGCAGCAGCTGAGTAGTGGTCGACTGACAAGCCACTTTCGAGAGTGTCAATGTTGCGCAGTGAGCCGTATGGCGCTTATACACAGAGCAAACTTAAAAATTAATATAAACACCATCAAAACCACATTTGCAGTTAATATACGCATATCCAAGGAAAGAGATCCCACAGGCTGTCTTGCCCGCAAAATTTTGAGTCTGTACCCCTTCAAGCAAGCTAGAATGTCAGGAATTACTGAACACTTCGAAAATGCACGTTTAGGAAAAATGTATACGGTTAGAAATTACAGTTTTTTAAGATACAAAGCATATTATTGTCGAGTTCAATCCGGTGTGCGGTGTCACCACCTTTACTGCATCATGAGCGTCTCTCTCCCTCTTTCCTACACTCCTTCTCTCTCATCTCGCAAGGCCGACGCTGGCATGCTATCGAGTTTTTTGATTAAAAAAAACTAACTGCTCGTGCTGTACAACTGTTCACTGGCCACCACATATATATAAACACTGGATCTTGACCTCCAATGTAGTGCCGGTGAGCAATTCCTCCTGTGCGTTGTTAAGCAATAAAATTTCGCAGCGTGCGCATTAAATAAAAGCGGACTGCGGGTCTCTGTGTCCAATCTAAGTGTTCTGTCCATCATTGCCCATTAGCAGCGATTGGCATGATCCAGTAGGAAACATCAGTCCATTACTCCGTGCTATGCACTTCCCCAGGTTTCCCTCCTGCGCAATGCCGCCGCCAGCGTTAGCGTCCGCTGCTTTGCATCTGCACATGGTCCCCTTTAGTGGGAGATGGTGGAACTTTTTGTAGTAGGATTTGCCTCTTGCAACACATTGTGGTATTATAGCGCGGTGGCCACAAGAAACAATCCGACAGATGCCACTGTAGGCCCCCGACTGATTGTATTGCTAGATGGAGGAAGATAGGCCAGATGATTGTAAGCTTACATTTATGTCCATGTTAAATAATCCCAGATGGCCTAATTGTTGAAGGTCTCCAATGTTGCATCTGCCCTAACGATATCGTGATTTTGGGACGTTAATTCCCAATGATTATTATATGCCTTATTGCATTTTTGTTATGCTGCTCTAATCTGCCGGGTTTCTCTTTGACAGCAGAAAAGTGTGTAAGAATGCTTTCATCGCTGAAACATACACAAATACAGCACATGCAGCAGCCTTAGTAAACGAAACTGCCTTAAACAAAATCGCTCTCAAAATAGAACTGCCTTTAATCCTGTATACCTCTTAGTAAACGAAACTTTTGTTACACGAAACACATTTTCCTGGCATCTTGATTGATTGAAAGACTTTATTCAAAAACATGAGAGACAAAGGAGCGACAGGGATGGGCCCCTTGTCCAGGACACCTGTGGCCATTGCTGTACGTTCAGCCTGAATCAAGAGACCCCGCTGGGGTCTCCAAGTCAGCTCAAGCCTGAACAGCCTCCCAGGGCTCCCTTAGTACAGTATAAACCAGCGAAGGGTTTATGTTTTGTGACCTTGACTTGCATTCCCACATAATGTGGGGAAGAGATGGCCACATTGCGTGCCATAGTCCCAAGTGCGGATAGGTTTTTGTATCTCCCTGCATTTCTGAGTGTCTCCTACTTCGAGCTCGTTATGTGAAGATGCATACATTTGTTATTCACGATGCTGGTGTTCCAAGATGTCATCAGGTTTTGTTTAATAGAAGTCTACAAATGAAAATGCAAGGTGGAGGTAGACTACCGTGAGGAAAGCGATACGTGTCAGGCAATAGCATGTAATGTGATCTACGGGTGTGGAATGAATTCCAAATGACCATAGTATCTAGAAGTAAGCGCTCGGAAGATAGCATGAATGCCACCTCGAGGCCTTTGAGGCGAAAGGCTGGGAAGTGGGTGCTTCTGAGAGAAGCTACCGCAGCAAAAGCCTCTTTTGAGAGGTCGTGCTACAGATTTGCTCGATGACTATGAATATTTTTTAACAGTGCAAGCCATGACTCATATTTATAAATCGGTTCTTTGGCTACGAACACCCTATCAAGGATGCAGAGGAAATTGTTCTCGGTAAGCTAATTGAAGTGCTTTTTCCCGATTGAGCCTGGTTCACTGCATTGGATGGGAATGTGAGTGTCAGTGATTGATTCACCATACTTATCACACAAAGGTGTTTCACTACCAGACAAATTATCTGAGTGTGTACTGTGTGTATGTCCTGTTCCTAGCCTTTTAACTGTTACTTCTATGCAGTGCCAGTTTGAAAATGGCAGGCAAGGAGCGGCTTAATAACGTGTAGTTTATTTTGTGTGCGCCTATCCGATGTACTACTGCAAATAAGCCGTGAGGTTTCGATAAAAGTGAAGGTTTTCAGTTAGGCTCAGGGATGGGCATGGATGTATCAACAGTGTTTTTGTGGATGGATTCGACCAGCAGGTCTGCCATCACGTGACCTTGGATCTCGCGTGCCTGGGCACCCAGCACACAATGGCATGCTGTTTGAATTCGTAGACTGAGCATGAAAATGAGTAAAGGGAGACAAGTACCGAATACTTGCATTTTTTCAAGAGTCTTCAGAGCTTTCACTACGCTTCGGAAATTCAGTGTAAACTACTGTCTTTTGTAGTTTTATTGTTTATTGTGTTTAACAGCCGCAAGTATCGTACAGGCTTCTACGGTCAAATGCTAGTGCAGTATAGACCGCTCATAACGTAAGTCGCGAATATCCGCACTATAAGCGGCACTGCACTTCAATTAAAACAACCTTTTTCAAGGGTCGCACTTGCGCAAAATTTGTTGAGCATGCAGCCTCCCGTACCCGAGAATCGAAGCATGCGATGCGTGATGCTTAAAACTATACAAATTTCTAAACGTTAAAAAATGTAACGTCCAAAGACACGCGTTTCCAACAAAATCGACGCAAAAAGGGGGTAGGGTGTCTAACAAAAGACAGCACCATCGAGAGAATTCGCGGACTACTTCTCAGACCACCCCCGATTGCACGAATTACAAAACTGTCAACTCATGTCCAGACATGAGTTGACAGACCCCTTCACGCTCTTAAAGACGCCAATGCTTCAATTTCATTGGTTCGCACCTGATTTCAAGACATGGCGATCGAATTGCGAACCACCATTCGAGCGCTGAACATGCCACCCTTGTTTTAATTCACGATATGTTATAATGTATCCCTTCCTGCCAAGTGCAGCTACCGCAAAAAAGTTTCCAAAGCCAATTAGGCCTAGCCGTCCGTTTCGCTTGTTGTCGCGGGAACTTTGTCCAAGACATAAAAGATCCGGCGTCGAAAAGACTGCACTCAACCAAGAACAGCGTTCATGATACGAAGTTCGCATTCGTGGCCGGGAGATCAACGACGAAAGCCTGCCAAGCCTACATGAGATTGGGCACTGGCAGCAAAGGCGAATGCTCATGTCATAAAACCGTGAAAAGTTTTAAACTTACAGACTTGGTAGCAAGCGCGATATCTGTGGGAAGCTCAATAACGACGACACTTTTCCCGGCAGGAAACTACAGCGCACTTGATAAGAACGTGATCTCATGTGTCCTGTTGAGCCACGCTAGCAACGCGTACTGTAGCCGCATCGGCGCAAGTGGCAAGCCCATGGAGTGTGCTCCTTTTTTTACCTTTTTTTTTCTTTTTTCCCCCTCTTCGTCCTTTGTTTGTTCACTCTGCACGCCCTCCTGCTCCATCACGACCTCATTGCTCGCTCACCAGCTCCATTTCACACACGCACTCTAACGCACTTCTCGAAAAGATTTTCCCGCAACTGCATTAAAGCCGGTATTTCATCTTGGGGGAATGCACAATAAGCGGTATTATGCGTATATGCGGGGTCCTACGGGAGGGTAAACAGTAGTCATAAAAGGCCGCATTGCAACCGGTTCTGCACTATAAGCGGTTACATTATAAGTAGTCTACACTGTATTAGGATGCAGAACACCGGCATCTAAAAAGAATGAACCGATCGCTGCCTACAATATCTCGGCATTGCCACAGCATACAGCTGAGCTTGCTGTGGCAATGCCTGGAGCTACCATAGTCATGAGTGTAAAAATACACACTATGAAGTTTGCAAGTATGCTCGTAGAGTAGTACACCAGTAAAATAAGAAATAGCTTGAACTGAGGAAAGTGCAGAGTTTTGCAAATACAGCCAAGTTTGTGAAACACGAAATAAGTTGCACTGGAACCCTGACATAAAGGGTCAACAACAGGAACTCTTCTTAGAATTGTGGAAAATAGCCACACTGCACGATGATGCAAAACCAGGACACCTCTCTACTTTGTGCGCATATAAGGACATCTCAGAACGAGATCTACACCTGCTTAACTGTCATGTTAGGCATTGAATAACGTTAACATCTGTAATGTAGTGTGATAGAAGATAACAACCAGGCATCACACAGTGCGAATGGCGTAAAGGGCGGGTAGTTAGGGGCCCTGCAACACTGAGCATGGTCAGAAAATGGTGCCGATTGGTAGTCGAGGCAACTGAGAACACGCAAGCCTAATATTATGGCACAGCACATGGCCTGGAATTTACAATAAATTTTCCAAGTCAGCAAAAATTTCTTTCTCTTTCCACGACAAATAATGCGGCAAGCTCAAAAATCACTCATCACAGCCACTGCACCAGCCATTGGCTGATTTGAGCATGGCGCACTCGGTCGTTACAGAGGCTGTGGCGAGAGGTCGCTATTGGTCCATGCATGCGCATGCTATCACACGTGCGTGCAGTGCTATATATTCAATGCAGAAAAAAAAAAGTGTTGAAGGTCACGAGGAGCATGTGACATATTTTCTTTCCCCGTGCCGTCTCTACTTGCTTAGTTTCCATCGCTTTCATAGGGACGAGAGCAGATAGAATGCAATTGCGCTGTGCGACAAATCTTTGCGACTCCGCTCGCATTGGATGGGTTCTAAAAATTTTTGTGGCGGTGAATTTGTTAGGCAATAAGCTCCTTCAGTGAATCTATTCCATAGCTACTTGAAGAAAGTGCTGCAGGGCCCCTTTAAAGCTTCGAACCCATTACAAAGTGCTCTTGATCATCATTGATTGATATGTGGGGTTTAACGTCCCAAAACCACTATATGATTATGAGAGACGCCATAGTGGAGGGCTCCGGAAATTTAGACCACCTGGGGTTCTTTAACGTGCACCCGCTCTTGATCATCATCAGCCACAGCACTGACAGAGTTCTATGTTCTTGTATCGCTATGGCTGTAGGTAATGGGAATAACAGTACACATTCAATGGCCAATTGAGTAGCTAGATCGCATCTCTGCTGGAATAGACATTCAGCTTTCATACAATCAAAAATGTTCCAACAGCAACCAAGCCATTTATGTTGTTTGTGCCAGCGTGAGGATAGTATAAGTTCATTAACGGCTTCAGACATGTGCAACAACAAGATCGATATGTGGAGTTTAACGTCCCAAAACAACCATATGATTATGAGAGACGCCGTAATGGAAGACTCCGGAAATTTGGACCACCTGGAGTTCTTTAACCTGCACCCAAGTCTGAGCACACGGGCCTACAGCATTTTTGCCTCTATCGAAAATGCCGCAGCCGGGATTCGATCCCGCGCCCTGCGAGTCAGCAGCCGAGTACCTTAGCCACTAGACTACCGTGGCGGGGCGTGCAACAACAAGAGATGTAGTCACCTGCTGCTCACAATGACACGAATACCCACGCTAGACTATAGGAATGGGAGGTTATAAAACAAACCTTAAAAAGACTTGCTTCAATAAATCAACGCAGGACTGAATACATTGCATCAAAACGAAGCACACATGTGCACTATCCAGTTTAAAGGCATCGTGCTAGATGATGAACAAACTTCATTTATTTGCAGAAAGATCCTCCTTCCCTTTCAGGTGCGAGATATATTTAAAGGTAAACATACTTAACGGGGATCTGTCAGGCTGGGTAATTTTATAAGTATTGAAAGACTCTTCAACCAAACTTAGTTTTTAATTTTAAAAACTGGCACTACACTTCCAGTCGCTTTCGGTCATCGATAGCGGAAAGTGTTAACAGCTTAATAGGGACCCTGCCAAGCATGCAGGTATATGGTTTTCAAAACCAATGGAGAACACAATGGATTAACAATAGCAGCAGGGAGAATGATGGTGAAGAGGGAGAGAGCAACTAAAATGCGCGAGCTTCGAAGCCAGCCGGACAGTCGCCTTTTGAAGAAGGGAACAAACTGTTCTCGAAACGCAGAGACAGTTTTCAAAATCCAAAACTAAAGTTGGCTAGAGGATCATCTTTATTTTGAGAAAAATATTACACACGTTCAGGCTTTTTCCACGTGAGGGAATAAGCAGGAGAGTGACACAGTGGATTCCCTCCTTCATGCATTTGTTATGGGCGTCACGTTTCGGGCTGAATTTTAGTTACACGTGCAGAACACGAATCAGAAATAATTTTGACCTTCTCAAGATGCCGAGGCAGATGCTAAGTAAGCGCACACACAAATGCTAGTGGGATAACCTAACTGTGTGCAAAAGCCAGATATGTTGGGTCACACTAATGTACCGCTGCTACAGCTGCTAATTCTCACCTGTTTGGCACATTTAGTCCAAAATCAGACTCTTGAGGAATGTTTAATAATAATAGTAATAATAATAATAATAACAATAATTATTATTATTATAGTTTTATGACCCAAAACCATGACACGATTAGGAGGAACGCCATAGTGGAGCGCTCCAGAAATTTCGACCTTCTGGTGTTCATTAACATCCGGCAGTACACAGGCCTCTACAAATTCGCCTCCACCGAAGTGTGACGCCAACGGCTGAGGTCGAACCTGCGACCTTCGGGTCAACAGCCGAGAATTGTAGCCACTATTCCACCGAGGGGGACAAGAGGAATGTTTCCTCATAGAGCCTGTAGGTTTTGTCGAGCAGAACGAGGTAATTTTCCAATTACGTCGATCAGAATCATTGGAGCTACTTTGGCTGCCAACCAGAATATGCGACCAGATGTTTAGATGCTAGTGCAGCCACATCGCGGCTTTTGGTGCAGTGAGAAATCGTAGGTTTTGTCTTGGTGAAGAAATTAGTTCAAGATCAATTGGGCCTGCCGCCTGGTTTCATGCCAGCTTAAGCAAGCAGACTTCTAGCAAGTTATGCTGCTTCTGCCTGCTTCGAACTTGTAGAGTTCGTATTCTCATAGATATGCTGTGCTAAAGAGGAAGCTATCAAATGCCCTTAAAGCTTGCCCTCACAAAATCAGATTTAATGAATTCCCAGATGTCACGAAGAAACTTCCGTTCCCCGGCAGGTCTCCATAAGGCTCATTATACCTATTCAAATTGACGAAGCTTTCATGGCCCTGAACTCAATTTAGCAGAGTTTTCCCACAAATTATTAAGAATGAAGTGATCCCCCTCCCCAATTTTTACAAACAGCTGCTTTTAAAATGTATGTTGCAAGGAATTTTCACTTGGCTTGCCTTCACGGAATTTTCACATGCGTAGGCGTGTACTGGTGGCAAATTAAGAGCCCTGGTCAGTTTCGGGCAACACTGCATTACAGTCTTGGGTTTTGAAAGTCCCAAAAATTCACTTCTCGCTTTTATAAACTTCCCAATTAAAACAATTAAAAGTGGAACTCAATTTAACGAAATGATTGCCTCAATCATTTAGTTAAACTGAGTTTCAAAGGTACCAAACGACGAAAGTGGCATGTTTCCCTAATCGATGGTGTGCTCAGATTTGGGTGCATGTTAAAAAGCCCCAGGTGGTCAAAATTTCCGAAGCTTTCCACTACGGCATCTCTCACAATCATATGATGGTTTTGGGACGTTAAATGCCACATATTAATCAATCTCTAATCAATGACCACCAGACAATGAAAATGCATTGTGTTGCATACTATGAGAATGCAGATGCACATAATGTCACTAGAGGAAACATTAAGGTTAACAATTTGTAGTTACGTAAGTTACGTAAGGTTTGTTGTAAACCATGTATCCTTTTTATGCACTGTAACCCACCTGCTAAAATCCCTATCAGGGATTGCAGTATTTATAAATAAATAAAAAGTAAGCTAAATAGTAATACATATACAACAAAGAAGGACTACACATCAAGAACTGCACTGCAATATGTGTTTAGTGCTCCCGCACTATTTGCATGGCTAACATAACATTGGCTGCTTACTAGTTAGTACCATCAGCATTATGAATATGCATATGATAAGAGATGCTAGAAGACAAATGAAAACTGTGAATGACGAAGATGAAACGCATACAACAGGACACAATGTTAAATCTTTGTTAGCATTTTTCAGGTGTCCTCTAACGATGGACCAACTCACTCAAATCAAGGTATTCATGGGTCGAAGTTCTCTGTTCCTCTTATTTTTCAACTACTATGCCGCAGTTAAGAAGCGGCAATGATGACTGGATGCCGTGAGCCAATGTGACGGAATTGTTCACAGTGACGGAAGCAACATTTTGCTTTTTGGAGCAGATGAAGGAGCATAAAAAAATGCTACTTTGGAGCAGCCTTAACTGTCTTCGGAGCAGAAAAGAATGCTATAGCTAAGGACTTCTATTGGTGTATTCAGAGCACATGCATGTTTTTAATGACTCCTGAAGTTTAAAACATCACTTAAGCATCTAATAAATATTTATATTTATGATTACATCTGCCATATGCTAGTATGCAGCTAGTATACAAGCGGTATTGTAGCATCATTGGCATAAATCATGGAAGCGGGGGTGAAGGAAGTCCAGACTTTCCTTGTGTCTGGCTGGGGAGGACAGCCCTTGCAAGTGTCCCCATTGAGATTTAGCACATGATATAATTGAGTTAACAGTTAAGTATAGCGCAATCAACATTTCAAAAGACTTTTTATCTGTTACTGCATAGCTGGGTTAAACTCCCCTGAGCTGTCCCAAATCCCAAAAAGGTGAATAAAAATAGACTGCATGGAACAGTGCAATTGCTGGAGCTCGGACCTGATGCTCATTTCGTTTTAAATTCTATTTGAAAGCATGACTTAGTTCTTATATAAATAAAAATACAACCCACATTAAAAATACGAATTGGTCAGCATGGCCTAATAGGTGTCACCCCTTGCGATTTTTCTGCATTTACGCCACTGAGTAGCATACTAGGATGATAGCATACAGCTTGCTTTTGGTTTCGCTTAGGCTCACGGGATGGTTCTCATGGTTCAACTTCATTCTCTTTAGTTTGACAATGCCATTTCAGAGCAGGTTTGGAGCAGTTACTTGCAAACATTGCACTTTGGAGCAGCACTTCCATCACTGCGTTCAAGGCTTGTGCAGGTCTGAGCATCCAACCTCGGCCAACCGAGCAATATCGAAATCTGGTTTTTTTGCAGCGAAAGGTACTGCTTCCACGACTCACTTGTATATGTAGACGTCAAACTTGCCCGCCGAGCGCCCACTCTGCCGTTGACAAACCTTGCGGTGCCAGCCCTCGGGAAGGTTCGGGTCGTCGAACATGGCCGGGCTGTCCAGCTGCTCAGGAGAGAACGAAACAAGGAGTGCCATTAGTTTGGCATGTAAGATGGATTGACACTGGCAGCCTAGAAGAAGGCACACTCACCTCGGTCGTGAAAACAGGTGCCGTGGGAGTTGTGGGCTCTGCCCCATCCGTGCCTCCACCGCCTGCCATGACTCAGGTTCTACGTGGGAAGATACGACGCCAACGTCAGCCCGGTGACTGCAAATTCAGGCTTGCTAGACGAACAAACGCGCATTACACAAGGACATGGCGACTTACATAACACCAAATACGACGGAAGACAGATTAACAAGGAGGCAATGCATCGGTTCCCGCGTCTCCTGCACACGGCCTTTGAGCGCGTTCATCGCAAGAGTGCTATTAGCCGCGTTTTCTCGAAAATCTCGGTCTGCCTAGCATGCGAAGTCGTGCACGGAGAGCTGGATTATCTACGTAACGAAAGCTTTGACCACATCTAAGCCCCTGGTCACAAGGGGCTTATATTACGCGAGAAAAAAAAATCCGATAGAGTTCTGTGCTAATGTGCGTCGCGATTTACTGCCGCGTCGAAGATCGAACTTCACGGCAGCCAACCGCAGCTCGCAAACCACGCAGGCAAGCTGCGTCAGCGAGATAACTTCGATATAGAGAAGAGAAGGTGGTCACATTTTATGCGAGGACTGTAAACTAGAAGTGAAACGGGTGATTGTTTTGGTTACGTGCACTGAGGACGCACCGAGAACCGAAACGTGCGCGATGTAGCCCGCGCTAGCATGCCGCGGCTTGCGTGTCGAGGCCATTTGGCGCGTCGCAGTGCTCTGTGGCGCGCGCGGGCCGAACCCACACATCGCGAACGCGCTCGGCGTCGTCTTTGTTTTCGTCCCGAATTGCGAGACGGGCACAAGATTTTTCGGGCCGCGCACGACAACGACAAAGAAACGACGCCGAAGAAGGGGGGGTTGCTTGGGTGCGCGCGCTTGGTCCGGAGGGGGACACAACGGACCCAGCGCCGCCACAGAAAGAATCGTCGTCCACTTACGGTGAGGCTTTGGTCGGGAACACTGCCGATGACTCGCGCGCGCTGCGTTCCCGGGTGAACGACGATAGCACGTTGTGTTCTCCTCTGGGGGTTCCGATTTGCGCGAAACCGTGGATACGTTGACGGGGAACTTACGAAATTTTTCGACTCTCTGACGATGTCAACACATTTCCATTGTGGGAAACGAAGCCAGTTTGGACGCCAAAACTAACGGGCGCGAGTTGCGCATTTGCGGCGTTGCTGAGCGAAAAAAAAGAAGGTAGCGTTGTCGCAACGACTGTTTTTTTAAACACTCACTAAGCGACGCTAGCAACAACATAGTTACTTATTTGAACTGTTCATTTAAAACGTTTTTTTTTGTTTAACAATGTTGTAACATAACTTTTTTTAACTAATAAAAATGCGTCTTTTGTTAAGTTTATTTTATATTTACTTATTTAAACTTGAAAAAGTAGTACACTGAACGTTGTTACTCTTTTTGCGCGTAAAGAAAGAGTTTTAGGTTGCAAACATCTTTATGGTTAATACAAGCCTTCTCACATGTGTAATAAAGCAAATAAAAAATAAAAATACTGCAATGTATTGCTTATTTTGTACAGGCTTGCTACAAATTAGAGAACATAAAAGCTAGTCTCGAAATGTTTCCGCGGACGAATACATTTGCGTAGGCGCGCGCAGTTTGTGCACATGTTTGTGCATGGCAGCAACGGCTGCGAACAAAAACGCGCGAATCGAGTGTAGTTCATCTAGTTCATCTTGCAACTGACAGCGCGCAGTGAAACGACTTGGTTTGACAAGACAGCGCCGCTCTTGCAGTTTCGTCGAGATGTTCGCCACCGCCGGTGAAGACGTTCAGCTGTGGTGCTCTTCGTCGGTGCAGCCGTTCCTGCGTTTCGATGTGGACAAGTCGCGCCTTCGAACGGTTTCGTCCCTCTCCTGGTCTGCCAACGGTTCGTTTTCTTTCTGAAACTTCCTCTCGCGATGCGTAGAGTTTGCGAGTGAAGTTTCGTACAAGTTTCTCTTCGCGAATGCTGTCGCCTTGGCCTCGGATAACTTTAGGTCGGGGTGAGTGGGAAGGGGCTGTTTTTTAATCTTTCTTGTGGACCTTCGACGGAAAAGTTTTGGTCTGTCTGTCTATTTGTACTTTTGTCTGTTTGTCCGTCCTAACGATACCGTAAACGGCACCAAACGTCCAACCCCATTCGCAGTGCCCACCAATATTGCTCAAGGTTTAGCGTTCATGGTTGTGCGATTGTCAGTTAAAAAGCATTTCTTGCGCATATCTAAGGCGCCATAACAACACTTCGAAGTTTTCTATGTCTGCCTTCATACTTGAAGAGACACACACAAGTAACTTTAAGGAATCAGCGCAGCGTTTATCGCGCTGCGCTGATAGTGAAACGCGATGCTCAAAAAGGTGTTTCCAACGCTTTGCTTCGACGTCACGGTGGTGGCACCTGCCCGTCGCTTTGCGTTATACACCTTATCACCTCGGAAACTGGCGCGCATCTTTCTCCGCGGGCTGCACGCCTTCGTTTTCGAAGATAACTGCCAGATGGCGCGTGTGTCTAAAGTGCCTCGATGCGGCCATTCGCCTCCGCTACACGCTCGAGGCACTCTAACGCTGTGCAAGAAGCGCAGAACATCAAGTAAACATTTTGTTCACTCTCTCCAGACGCAAGACTATCGTCTTTCGACTACATTTGCGGTGTAACATGCAGGTTTGGAGCCATTTTTTTTTTCCTTTTTTGTCTTGCACTAAGCGTTATGCAGGCTTTCGCAAGAGTGTGAACGGTCACACTGTATTTACAGAACCCCTAGCTGCCTGTAAAAACCAAAAGGGATTATATCTCGATGCAGTAATTCTAAACAAAATATCTAAAAGCGTGTTGAGTGTTGCGACTGCAGACTTCGGTTTCATTTCTAGCCACCGTGGTGTGGTGTCAGTGCTCGGATACTGGCCCGAAAGATGCAGGTTCGATCCCGTTTGAAAGACTCATTACGACGTGCATGTTCTAAGCGATGTCGGCGCACGTTATCCGGGCTCCTCCACCACGTCGTCTTTCATGTCCCGTGTTGCTTTGGGACTTCAAATCCCATGAACTAACCAGTTTCTTTCTTAAATTTAGAGGGTAGGAGAAAGGAACGGGAATTGCGAAAAAGTTGCATTAAAATGGCGAGGTTTTGAAGAGACTCCTCAGAAAGTGATGCCGATGAGTGAGTAAATCTTGCATACTTCTATGCTCATTGTGGCCATTGAATGTAGCACCTAGCGTGTATGTCGAGGTTACGTAAATGAAAATTCAAATTTGAGCAATGAAACTTCGGTGTGGAGGGCCTTACGCTAGCTCAAGTCAGGACTACCTGTCTGAAAGATGAAGCATGTCATGCAAAACAAAAAGAAAAAGCCTTAGCGACTCTCCGACAGAGCTACTAAAACAAGCTGGCCTGTTCACCCTCGATAATAGAATCAAGATAGCCAGACTAAAATTTCTGTATGAACTAATTTACAGTCGCCTAAAATTTGAGGCCTCAGATTATATATCCGTTGATCGAACAAGCCTAACCAGACTAAAACATCCCCAAAGGCTAAGTTCAACGTAGACTGTTTCAAGTACGCTTTCTTTCTAATAGCAATAAGGGATTGGAATTCTCGAGGCAACTCAATAACTGGTACCACGAGTTTAACAGAGTTCTTAAGGCTGGTAGAAAAGAAAATTGACACGATGTGACTATAACTTATCACTGAGTGGATGTGGTTATAAACTCATTTGTGTTTAATCTTATCACCAAATCATGAATTTTTGAAAAGATTTGTAATGAAGAGGTTTTTTTTTTTGTAACCTGTAATATCAAAACCTGTACGGTAAATTAATTTTGTAAAATGTATGCGTTCCTTGTTCATACTTATTCAATGAAGAATGTATAATGTGCACTACACTCCACCGACTCTGCAACCTCACATTTCTTGAAATTCTTTGACATTGATTGATTGATTGATATGTGGGATTTAACGTCTCAAAACCACCATATGATTATGAGAGACGCCGTAGTGGAGTGCTCCGGAAATTTCGACCACCTGGGGTTCTTTAACGTGCACCCAAATCTGAGCACACGGGCTTACAATATTTCCACCTCCATCGGAAATGCAGCCGCCGCAGCCGGGGTTCAATCCCGCGACCTGCGGGTCAGCAGCCGAATACCTTAGCCACTAGACCACCATGGCGGGGCGAAAAATTCTGCCATGTACTGTGTCTACGCCCTTCCTGCGAGAATCCCGGGAGGGATTGGCAGTATGTTTAAATAAATAAATAAAATAAATGTGTGCGGTATCTCGGATACATCAAGCTGTGAAGAAATGTGTTTAATTATCGGAAATTCTAAAGGCCTTGTGTGGCACTCGCAGAAATCGAACTTCTCAAATGCTTCATTTTGTATCGGACATCTTTCTTGCTCTACCACCCACCGTCATAGCCTGTCAGGCAATGTGACGTGTCGCTGCATTTTAGGACTTGAGTTTGATTCCTGGCCACGACAATGGCATTTCTGTGAATGTTCAATATAAAAACACCTGTGTAATTACAGGTAAGTGCTTGTTAAAGAAAATGAGGCAGTAAAAACCAAAATTAGCCTACACGATAGCAAGCTCCACGATTGTTTTGTTATGGCATGTAAAACTTCAGAATGTAGTTAAGGTGTTCATGTTGATGTAAGAGTTGTAATTTATTCTGTCTGTTTGTCATTGAAGGTGCAAAGGTGTCTGTTTGTCATCATGAGTGCAAAGTGCTAGCACGTGCTTAAATACCATTGCTAGATGCAGAAAGTAAAACTGCTCAAACCAAGACTGTAAAGGGCATGTATTGAGCCTTTATCCGCTAAGAGATCTCACAGTTGCCGTGTCATTGTGTAAATTTGTCTGTATGCACTGCTCGTGGGTCGACGGGCAGGAGGTGTTCTGGAGTTCTCTAGCCGTCTAAGTCGCTGCATCTATATCGTATGCACTGCGTGTAGGGAGCTTTTTGCACACAGGGCGAGTGTGCAGACCTTCCATAGCGCTTTTCGCTGAGGACAAGTGCATACCTCGAATAGCTGGGTACTACCTGAGAAGTCTGGAGATCCCACACCAGATTATCGAAGCACAGCAGCCAGTCACCTCTGTGATAAGAAAAATGGTCCTGCTTGTATAGGCTATTTCCCGCGATACATGTGGCTGCCGCCATGTTGGGCTGCTAAGCCAATGCTTTCTTTTTTTGTATATCGTGGCTTGAATCAATAAGGCTATGAAACGGAGGCACCAACCCAGCAGTTTTCATTTGTATGCAGCTCCCATGACACCTTTCGCTTAGTTGTGAAAGATACGAAGCACGAAGGTTAACAGCCCGGTATCGCGGCACTTAAAGTCGTCTATAAAATAAACTGTTTTATGCAAAGGCACGCTTATGTTTCCTGCAGTGCCTGACATCAGTCTGGAATGCACTCTCATCGAGGAGGAAATGCTGCAGACTTCCGAAGTTGACCCCAACTTTAGTGTGCCACGTGCTACCTTATTTCTGTTCTCATCTGACTTTCTTTTCTCCTTTTCTTTCAAAGCTGCTGGATTTGGGTATTGGTGAGTGACTTTAGTGGTCTCTTAATTCTGTTTATTCATAATGCAACCTAAATAATTGATAGCTTGCCATAGTGGTTTAATGATGCTTCGTTTCTCAACCCGTCATTTCTTGGCTGTCTTAAGAGCAACGAGTGGAAAAGCCCATGGGCTTAGAAATAAATAATTCATATTCAAAGATAGCTGTTGTTCTTTCTTAATTTGTGCTTACACTTGAGTCATTTTAAAGGCCCTTAAGCTATCTTTTGTATGTATATATATATATATATATATATATATATATATATATATATATATATATATATATTGTAGTGAAGAAGAGGGGCCTCAGCGGCATTTTTTCGGCGCCTCAGGGGCATCGCCATCAGCATAAGCTCGTGCTTGCTGCGCTTGGCCGGACGCTGCTGACTGCTTCGCCTTCTGCGTTCTGCTTTGCAAATAAACCCCGTTACAAGTGGTGGAATCTGCTAGGTTTCGATCACCCTGGAGCTTCGAAATCGCATTTTATCATCCATTATGCCTACCAACGCAAGCGCCGCTCCAACTCCTCCACCAGCACTGCCTACTGTCTGCTGCGCCGGTTCTCTGCGTCTGCGAGATCCCCCTGTTTTCTCAGGCACAAAAGACAAGGACGTTGACGACTGGATTTCAATGTACGAGCGAGTGAGTACTCACAACAAATGGGATGGCGCCGCCAAGTTGGCCTACGTCTCCTTCTACCTGTCAGACGTGGCAAGCTGTGGTTTATAAACCACGAAGCGAAACTTCCTACATGGTCGGTCTTCAAAACGAGCCTCACACAAGTTTTCGGACGGCCTGAGGTACGCAAACGCCGTGCCAAACAACGCTTGCATACTCGGTCTCAGCAGCTTGGTGAGAACTTCACAAGCTATATTGAGGACGTTCTGGACCTTTGCAAGCGAGTCGACGTCCGAAGAGCTTAAGATCAAGCACATCATGAAGGGCGTTGAGGACGACTCTTTCCAAATGTTGCTTTCTAAGAGTCCTCGCACTGCCCTAGAATTGACCGGGTTATGCCAGAGTTTTGATGAGTTGCGCAGGCAACGTCTTTCCACCCAACGTCCCTCGGTGCTCGACGACTCTTTGTCCAGCCTGTCCACCCTTGGCATAGGAGAAGACCATGCCCCTCTTCTCTCCAAAATCCAAGAGCTCATCCGTGCTGAGGTCGCTCCTCAGCTCTCTTTGATGTCCTGCGTACCCGATCAACCACGCAGCTTGACGTCTACATTCCGCGACTTCATTCAAGACCAGGTCGCACAAGTTCTTCCTCCCGCCCGTGAACCGCCGCCAGTCGCCACACCTCTCACGTATGCCGAGGCCGTTGCTCGACCTCGACAGCCTGCGTTCCAGCCAGCTCCTATGTATTCACCGCCGCCTATGCCGACACCACCTCGGCCGCAGTTTTCTGCCCCCCAGCCGCAAGTCGGAGTCTACTCCGACCAATGGCGGACCTACGACAACCGTCCGATATGTTTTGCTTGTGGCGGTGTTGTCCACGTGGCATGTTATTGTCCTCGTCGCCAGGCTGCTCAGAACATTCGACGAATGCCCTCTTTCGACCCTCAGTTCTTTTTTACGCCTTCAAGCCCTCCTTCCTCTTCCTTTCCTTCTGATCGTGCACACGGTTCCACCCGCCGCTCCCCATCTCCACGTCGACGTTCACTTTTCCCTATGCGTCACCGTTCCGGACCCACCGACCAGGAAAACTAACGGCCGCAGTTCGCGAGGCACGAACTGCGTCCCCGTCGCCATGCACAAGTCCTCGCCCCTGTCCAGCTAACGTCATTGAAGTGTCAGTCGATCGTGTCGTCGTCATGGCGCTTGTCGACACCGGAGCTGCTCTATCCGTCCTTTCCATCAACCTGTGCCGCAAACTCCGCAAAGTTCTGACGTCATTATCTGGCCTCTCTCTTGGAACGGCTAACGCACAAAGTGTAACACCTGTCACAGCCTGTACCACACGAGTCGTCATCGAAGGGATTGTGTATATCGTCGAATTCGTAGTGCTGCTCTCGTGTTCCCATGACATTATACTCGGCTGGGACTTCCTTGCGAATAATAATGCCGTCATGGACTGCTGTCGCGCTGAACTTGAGCTATCTGCACTTCCTGATGTTGACGCTGTCGAAGCCTCCCTGCCATATTATAAACTGTCTTTTTCTGACGACACCATCGTACCACCGCGCTCTTCGCTACTGGTGACTGTGTCGTGTGACGCTATTTCCGACGGTGATGTTCTATTTACGCCCTCTGCCCTGTTCATTCAACGCAAATGTTCTCCACTGCCCGTTGCTCTCCTTACTCTCCACCATGGCGTCACGAAGACGCTCGTGTACAATACGCTAGAAGAGCCTTTACCTTTATTCTATGGTGAATGTCTCG
The DNA here is from genome assembly GCF_043290135.1 of Rhipicephalus microplus. Lineage (NCBI taxonomy): Eukaryota > Metazoa > Arthropoda > Arachnida > Ixodida > Ixodidae > Rhipicephalus > Rhipicephalus microplus. The sequence goes on along the minus strand of NW_027464753.1, from coordinate 196,180 downwards.
GTCAGGTGCATCCGATCGACCCCCGTCACATTTTTGACGCTTCATCTAGTTTACTTTCTACGGACCTCAGCGCACTCATTTCTGACTCTGTTGTTGACTAGTCACTCCTTGACGCTTTCCACCGTTCCATCGATGTCACAACGTCTTCTTAGAACGAAGCCAGTTGGTGAACCTGCTGCAAAAGTTTCGTACTTCTTTTGACAGCCACGCTTCTGGCCTCAGTCGCTCATCGAACATATCTCACAAGATTGACACAGGAAGCCATACGCCTCTACGGCAGCGGCCCTACCGAGTCTCAGCGTGGCAGCGCCGTGTTATTGACGACCAGGTTGCTGACATGCTCCAGCGGGGTATTATACAGCCTTCTAACAGTCCCTGGGCGCCACCAGTCGTTCTTGTTAAGAAGATGGACGGCGCCATTCGGTTCTGTGTGGACTATCGACGTTTAAACAAGATCATCCCCAAGGACGTTTACCCGTTACCGCGAATAGACAACGCCCTTGACTGTTTGCAGGGAGCAGAATACTTCTCTTCGCTGGATTTACGGTCTGGATACTGGCAAGTTCCTATGGAAGCATCTGACCGACCGAAAACAGCATTTGTCACACCTGATGGATTATACGAATTTATCGTTATGCCTTTCGGCCTTTGTAATGCTCCAGCCACTTTTGAAAGAATGATGGACACTATTTTACGAGGCCTCATGGAACATATGTTTATGCTACCTCGATGACGTAGTTGTCTTTTCCACCGATTTCGACACCCATTTAAATCGACACAGGCATCACCGACGCCGGCCTTCAACTCAACCTCAAGAAGTGTTGTTTTGATGCCCAGCAGCTCACCATTCTTGGCCACGTCGTATCGCGGGACGGCATACTTCCCAACCCCGCCAAGCTTCGAGCAGTTGCCAATTTTCCGAAGCCAAAGAACTTGAAGGAACTTGGAAGTTTTGTCGGCTTGTCGTCATACTTCCGACGCTTTATTAGAAATTTTGCTTCCGTATGTGCGCCCCTTATGGACCTTCTTAGCGGCGACAAGGACCTTTCCGCTTGGTAACCAGCATGAGACAATGCGTTCACCAAATTACACCGCCTGCTAACTTCACCACCCGTCCTCCGCCACTACGATCCTGCCGCTACCACGGAGGTTCATACTGATGCCAGCGGTGTTGGACGGCGCTGTGCTCGCGCAACGAAAGGCAGGGTTTGATAAATATGTTGTCGCCTACGCAAGCCGAACTTTGATGAAAGCCGAGGCTAACTACTCCGTGACTGGGGAAGAGTGTTTAGCTATTATATGGGCCCTTGGAAAATTTTTCCCCTGCCTGTATGGTCACACATTCGACGTCCTCACTGACCACCACGCCCTTTGTTGGCTGTCCACACTTAAAGACCCCTCCGGACGACTTGCTCGCTGGGCGCTCAAACTTCAGGAATACGACATCCGCGTTATTTACAGATCTGGTCGTAAGCACACGGACGCCAACGCCCTTTCTCGCTCACCCATATCGGATGAAGGTGTTTGCCTCTCTTCCCTCGAGCCTGCACTTGCGTCATCCGCCTTGTGCAACATGACGGTGGGACAACGAAAGGATCCCTGGATCACTGGCCTCATGAGCATTCTTTCTGATCCTCTCACTCCTTCGCCGTCTCGCGCTCTCCGCCGCCAGGCTAGCAACTTTTGCCTAAGGGATGATCTTTATCGACGCAATTACCTTTCTGACGGTCACAAGTGTCTCCTTGTGATACCCCGCCATCTTCGAGCTACTATCTGCGAAGCTTTTCACGCAGACCCACAGTGCGCCCACGCAGGCCTCTTCAAGACATACGCTTGGCTTCGACTCAGATTTTATTGGCGTGGCATGTATAACTACGTGCGGAAATATCATTCGCTCGTGTGCTCAGTGCCAACGATGAAAGTTACTTCCCGGGCAAGTCTACCCGTCACAACCTCTTCCTTGTCCTAGTCGACCTTTTGATCGCGTCGGCATTGACATTTACAGACCACTATCATCAACTCTAGCTGGTAATCGCTGGATTATTGTTGCGATAGACCATCTGACACGCTATGCCGAAACAGCCGTGCTGCCGACTGCCACAGCCTGTGACGTTGGAACGTTTCTGTTGCAACGTTTCATTCTGCGTCATGGTGCCCCTTCCGAGCTCTTAAGTGACAGAGGCCGTGCCTTCCTTTCTGATGCCTTGAAGGCATTACTCAACGAATGCCGGATCGTGCACCGCACAAGTACAGCATACCACTCTCAAACAATTGGCATGACGGAGCGCTTCAACCGTACTCTTGGCAATATGCTGTCGATGTACGTCGCCTCTGATCATTCAAATTGAGACCAAGTTCTCCCGTTCGTCACCTACGCGTATAACACTGCCGTACAAGCTACTACTGGATTTTCGCCATAATTTCTTCTGTATGGACGAGAGCCTTCAAATACAGTAGACACTATTCTTCCATATAAACCTTATGAGTCCGAAAATACAACTCTGTCTGGAGCTGCTCGGCATGCTGAAGAATGCTCCCAGCTTGCCTGCTCTTTTTCTACCGAGGACCAGTGGCAGCAACATCCTGCCAGACTGGGGACCCTTCGGCTCCAAACCTTCCACCTGGTTCATTGGTATGGCTTCGGGCACCTGCTACCGCACCTGGCCGCTCCGCAAAACTTCTTCCCAAATACATCGGGCCATACCGCGTTGTAGAGCAAACATCACTCGTCAACTATATCGTGGAGCCCATCATCCCATCCACAGACCTACGCTACCGCGGCCGCGACACTGTCCACGTCTCTCGCCTCAAGCCATATTATGACCCTTTAGTCGTTTCTTCTCCCTAATGGATGGCGCCTTTTTCTGCGGAGGGCAATTGTAGTGAAGAAGAGGGGCCTCCGCGGCATTTCTCGGCGCCTCATGGGCATCGCCATTAGCATAAGCTCATGCTTGCTGCGCTTGGCTGGACGCTGCTGACTGCTTTGCCTTGTGCGTTCTGCTTTGCAAATAAACCCCGTTACAATATATATATATATTGTATCTGTGCACATCTGCGCCTGCTCTGTGCCAGTGAGAAAAAAGACGACGACGTTCATGTGTCATGCTCTCAGCCTCCTGTTTTCTGTTCTGCAGCTGTCTCGCTTCTAGTACAGCGTGCAAAGGTTGTTAAAGACTGTTCAACTGATTGAATGCTTTTGTGCCTCTTTTGACATTGGCCAGCCATTATTGGGTACATGTCTGCAGTGGTTCATCGTATTGACACCAGTCATCATACTCCCCTGCAACAGCGTTCCCTTCGAGTATCGGAGGTCGAACGCAACGTTATTAGTGACAACGTCGATGACATGATGCAACGTAGCGTGATTCAGGAATCAAACAGTCCCTGGACCTCTCCTGTTATGCTGGTGCGGAAAAAACACGGTTCGATATGATTTTGCGTTGACTACCGCCGCTTGAACAAGATTACGCGGAAGGACGTTTATCCCCTACCACGCATCGACAACACCCTGGATTACCTTCAAGGAGCCGAATATTTCTCATCTCTGGATCTGCGCTCAGGCTACTGGCAAGTGCCCATGGCTGAAGCCGATCATCCAAAAACGGCATTCGTCACCCCCGACGGTTTATACGAGGTTAACGTAATGCCTTTCGGCCTTAGCGATGCGCCTGCTACCTTCGAGAGGATGATGGACACCATTTTCAGAGGCCTCAAATGGCAAACCTGTTTATGCTACTTAGATGACATAGTGGTTTTTTCTGCAGATTTTCCATCTCATATCGTTTGCCTTGGACAAGTTCTCGAGTGCCTCACTAACGCCGGCTTGCAGTTAAACCTAAAGAAATGTCATTTTGGCGCCCGTCAGCTCACCATCCTAGGCCACGTCGTCGCATAAGAGAGAATTTCGCCAGGTCCAGCCAAACTTCGAGCGGTTACCGAATATCCCAAGCCCATCACTCTAAAGGAACTCCGAAGCTTTATTGGGCTGTGTTCATATTTTCGGCGCTTCATCCGCAACTTTGCCTCCATTATATCCCCCTTGACACAGCTTCTTACCGGCAGCAATGACCTCTCTCAGCTTGGAATGCCGATTGCGATGAATCATTTACGACACTCCGCCTAATCCTCATGTCTCCTCCAATTCTGCACCACTATGATCCCAACGCGCCTACAGAAATGCACACAAATGCTTGCGGTGTCGGCCTTGGCGCGATACTCGCTCAGTGTAAACTAGACTTTGGTGAGTACGTTGTAGCATATGCCACACGTTGTAGCATATACCCTAACAAAGGTGGAGTCAAATTACTCCGTCACAGAAAAGGAGTGTTTGGCAATTGTTTGAGCAATCGGGGAATTTCGCACCTACCTCAATGGGCGTCAGTTTGATGTTGATACGGATCACCACACTCTATGCTGGCTGTTGTCCTTGAAAGACCCGAATGGGCGCCTGGCTCGCTGGCTTTACTTTTACAGGAGTATGATATACGTGTGATTTATCGCTCTGGACGAAAGCACGGATGCTGACGCCCTATCTCGATCACCACTGCCTTCCAACTCTGCTGGCTCACCAGCTTCTGCTTGTTATTTATCTTCTCTGACCATTACTGACATGCTTGAAGAACAGCGCAAAAATCCCTGGATCGCTTCCCTGCTTGACATTTTGTCTTAACGTGCCCCAAACTCTGTCTCATGCATCCTATGTCGTCAAGTCCAACACTTTGCACTTCGTGAAGGCTTGCTGTATCGTGGCAATTACCTGAACGACGGCCGCAAGTGGCTCCTCGTGAGCCCCCGTCATTTGCGCGAGGACATTTCCAACGCCTGTCACGACGACCCTCAGTGCGATTATGCTGGCACATTCAAGGTGTACTCGCGTCTCTGCCTGAGGTACTACTGGCGAGCCATGTATCGATACGTTCGCTGGTACGTTCGGTCGTGCCCTGCGTGTCAACGTCGCAAGGTTCCTACTCGCAGCATCGCTGGTCCTCTACAGCCATTGACCTGCCCTGCCTGACCATTCGACCGCGTCGAAGTTGACGTCTACGGTCTACTCCCGACCTCTATTGACGGCAACCGCTGCATAAGAGTCGCCATCGAACACCTCAAGCGGTACACAGAAACGTCTGTGCTACCAGCTGCCACCGCGATAGACGTCGCATGGTTTCTTCTACGTGTGGTGTCATTTCGATGGTGTGGTGTCATTTTGATGTTCTCTCTATTGTACTGCCTGTTTCTGTGGGATGGATAGCCAGATGCACGCACATTTGGACAGGCCGGCATGGATCATGTGTCCTTACCACGATACACAGCGTCACCACACTGAAATTTTTTAAGGGACGATGCACCAAAAACACGCCAAGCGTTGTGAATGCTGGCACCGACACAATGCCAGATTGACGAGAACACCATAGCAGACGAAATGGGGGCAGCTTAGTCTCGCATCTCGCTCGATACAAAGTTAACAAAACATGCATAGATTCCATTTGTATATGTTCTGATATTTCTGGCCACCATCACTTCTATTCTGGCTACACATTGCATAAATTATACGTGTTCCTTTGTATGATTTTCGCAGTGTCATGCACTACTTTGATATACACAGTGTAGTGGAGCATACGCACCAACGCGTATGCGCCTTCGGAAGACAACGAAAAGCCCGTGCTCTGGTTGCGCGAGAGTTTGTGCCGCCTTTGCCAGACTTGCCGTACGCCCACTTTTCGTTGCTACCTCGTTGCGACTTCTCTGCTCAAATAAACGTCATCACATTTGGTGGAGGCTGCTGAGATCCCCAAGCAGACCTGGAGCTCCGCTCTCGCAAGTTGCCTGAACGACTACCTCCAAACATGACTGACGCAGTCGCCAACCAGCTCGTCCCAACCCAGCCAGCACCATCGGCTGCCCCGTCTACCTACCCCGGCGCTACCCGCCAACGAGACCCACCAATCTTCAGCGGCAGTGGTGAACAAGACGTCGAAGACTGCCTCTCCTTGTACGAACGCGTAAGTGCCAGCAACAAGTGGGACGACGACTCTAAACTCACCTACGTTATCTTTTACTTGGCAGACGTAGCTAAGCTTTGGTTTACCAACCGCGAAACCGCCATCGCCAACTGGTCCTCCTTTAAGACCCTCGTAACAGAAGCGTTCGGCCGACCAGAGGTCCGCAAGCAGAGCATGGGCTTTTCGTTGTCTTCCGAAGGCGCCTACGCGTTGGTGCGTATGCTCCACTACAATAAATAGAGGTCAACTTCGACCGCGTCGAAGTTGACCTCTACGGTCTACTCCCGACCTCTATTGATGGCAACCGCTGCATAAGAGTCGCCATCGACCACCTCAAGCGGTACACAGAAACATCTGTGCTACCAGCTGCCACCGCGATAGACGCCACATGGTTTCTTCTACGTGTGGTGTCATTTCGATGGTGTGGTGTCATTTTGATGTTCTCTCTATTGTACTGCCTGTTTCTGTGGGATGGATAGCCAGATGCACGCACATTTGGACAGGCCGGCATGGATCATGTGTCCTTACCACGATACACAGCGTCACCACACTGAAATTCTTTAAGGGACGATGCACCAAAAACACGCCAAGCGTTGTGAATGCTAGCACCGACACAATGCCAGATTGACGAGAACACAATAGTAGACGAAATGGGGGCAGCTTAATCTCGCATCTCGCTCGATACAAAGTTAACAAATTATGCATAGATTCCATTTGTATATGTTTTGATATTTCTGGCCACCATGACTTCTATTCTGGCTACACATTGCATAAATTATACCTGTTCCTTCGTATAATTTTCGCAGTGTCATGCACTACTTTGATATACACAGGACCATTCCTTGTTGTATACATCACCTCACCATGTTGGGGCGTACAACCGTGAGATAGTGAGGCAGAGTTCAGTCTGAGATTTTACCTCTTGTCAGGGTGCGTAGTATTACAAATTCTGGCAGATGACATAGTGAGCACCCTGTGCATGTATTCCTCTTGCCTGCTCAAAATGATCAAACCTACTGAAGGGCACTTTAAGGTGTTCACGGACAGAAGAGAAATTGATCCTGTGCGATTAGACCAAGTTAATACGAAGCAAAAAGGCCTTTCTGGCCTATTAGCGCTCTGGTTATTTAATCCTGTGTTGCCCTTCTCAGCAATGCCAAAAAAAGATTGGCCCCGTATGTGCATTTCATCTGCAAATGTTGTCAAAAGGTGATAGTCTTGCGTGTGTAAAGAGTGAACAATTTATTTGATATTCTGCGCAAGAAAATGGGTAAATGGTATTTAGAAGGCGCTGCATTAGAGTGCCTCGAGCGTGCAGCGGAGGCGAACGAGCTCATCAAGACATGTCACACGTGAGACATGAGCGCCACCTGGCAGTGTTTTTGGAAAATGAAACGTGTGGCTCCGAGACAGGTGTGCGGCGTGCGCGCCCATCTCAGGGATAAGGTGTAGAATGCAAGGCGACGGGTAGATGCCACCATCGTCTCGTTTTAGCAAAGCGTTAGAAACACTCGTCTTTTCAAGCAAGGGTTGCATGGTCAGCGCAGCATGATAAGCGCTATGGTTTTTAAAATTACTTAGGTATGCTTTTTCTAGTAAAAGTTGCATATGCACACTATTGACGCGTATATGTGCCAGTGGCGGTGACACTGAAGCAGCGCGAGTGTTCTTGGCTGAGAGCAGAGACGAAGAAGACGTTGCAGTCTTTGTCCTGTGGTCGATAAAGCGTATTTGTTCGTGGTGCCTTGTGTGCTCGTCGATCCCGTGTCGTCACACTGGTGGAGGTGCGGGGTAGTCTACATGCTCGGCACCCCTTCACGGACCCGACATTCGAGCCCGGAATCGCTACCGCGCGTTGACACACCAGTCCACCGTTTCACGTTGTCTGCTAGGCCTTGCTCCTGAGCTGAATCCCTTGCGAGAAACTGCCAGCTATCGCTTGCCTTCTTCAACCACCATGGCCACTGCAGCTCCAGTGCACATGACACTACAGAATCCCACGATTCCTGATTGTTTTCATCGTGGCACTTATGAAGACGCCCAATGCTGGCAGGACCAGTTCAAACGCTGTGCGAAGTACAACCAGTGGACCACCCCAAGACAAGCTCGCGAATGTGTACTTGTATCTGAAGGACAACGCCCAGACGTTGTACATCAACAGGAAAAGAAGCTTGGCTTCGTGGGATGACTTCCGCAACCAGCTGGTTGACACGTTTACTAGTCTCGACAGAAAGGAAAATGTGCAATGCCTTTTGGAAGTTCGATTTCAAAAACCAAATGAGAGCATTGCTATGTTCGCCGAGGACATGACCCGTCTTTTCCACAGGGCAGATTCGTCTTTTCCACAGGGCAATTTCGATTATTGGCCACAGGGCCAATAATCGAAATTTCAAACAGCCCCTATTGCAGACAAATGACAGCTAGAAGTCACCGATACCGAAGAAGACGACAGCAACGACTGATTCGACGAATGGGACAACTGCCAACGTAACCGACGTTATCAGCGCTGACCTCGTCGTTCACATTGACGGCCACCAAGTGACGGCTCTGGTGGACACTGGCTCCCAATTTTCTATAAGCCTACAGCTAGCCGAAAGACTAAGGAAGGTGAAGATGCCATGGCACGGACCCAGCATAAGAACTGCAGGAGGTCAGTTGATCACACCGGTTGGAAAGTGCACGGCCCGAATTTTCATCGCTGGTTCCGCCTTTGTCGCCACCCTCGTCATTCTTCACGAGTTCATATTGGGAATGGATTTCTTGCGCGAATACGGGGCTGCGATTGACCTCCGCGACAGAAGCTTAACGTTCGCTATAAGCTCGCACACTGCTACTGATGAGGAACACCAGCCACCTCATTTCCATATTGCCGCTGAGGATGTCATACTGCCGCCACGAAGTTGCTCCCTCGTATCCGTGCACTGCGACATCTTGCAAAACGGTAGTGGCATCGCTGAAAACTTCAAGGGGCTCGTATTCACTAGCGGCATTTCTATTGCCAGGGCTGTCGTCACTGTTATTGAGGGACGCACTGAACTCTTGTTGACAAATTTCAGCGGAGAACGCCGACACATAGTTAAAGGCACGGCTATTGCCTATTTCCACGAACTCGCTCAAATAGAAGATTGTCATTTAGTGGAAAAAGCAGCAGCGCCTACTATCACTACACCGACATCTGTCGACGTTATTCCAGCGTTATCTCTCATTGAGCGAGACCACATTCTCACGCTGATCAACAAGTTCCACCGCTGCTTCTCATCCACATCAAGAGTTCGTCAAACGGCACTGACAAAACACCACATCATCACGGATTTCGACGCCAGACCCATCCGGCAAAATCCTTATTGCGTCGCCCCAAAAGAGTGTGAAGCAATCCAAAAACAGGTGAAAACGATGCTGGAAGATGGTATTATTCGGCCATCTAACAGTCCTTCGGCATCACCAGTAGTCAAAAAAAGAATGGCAGCTTGCGTTTCTGCGTCGACTATCAGAAGCTAAATCAGATCACAAAGAAAGACGTCTATCCTCTGCCGCGTATTGATGATTCATTGGATAGACTACGAAATGCGCGCTAATTTTCATTCATGGACTTGAAAAGTGGCTACTGGCAAATTGAAGTGGATGAGAGAGATTGCGAGATCGCCCGATGGACTTTATGAATTTCAGGTACTTCCTTTCGGTTTGTGTTCGGTGCCAGCAACATTCCAGCGTTTGATGGACACGTTTCTCTCGGGACTTAAGTGGCAAACCTGCTTGGTGTACCTCGACGACGTGATTGTCTTTTCGGCGACTTTCGAGAAACACTTACACAGACTTGAAGTAGTTTTTGAAGCGGTACGCTTGGCCGGTCTTAATCTAAAATCCGAAAAGTGTGACTTCGGCTTTCACGAAGTTCAATTCCTCGGTCACGTTGTGAGCAGCGAAGGGATCCGACCCGACCCGGATAAAATTGCTGCCGTAGCGAATTTCCCGACGCCATCAGACATAACATCAGTGCGACGTTTTTTGGGACTCTGTGCCTATTGCCGGCGGTTTATCGCCAATTTTTTGCGCATCGCATGGTCATTGACACAGCTTACTCGAGAAGATATCCCCTTCACATGGGGGGGGAGACCAGCAGCAGGCATTTCACGAGCTTCGTCAGCGCATGCAAACACTGCCCGTGCTCGCCCACTTCGATGAAGATGCACCAACAATACTATAGACAGACGCTAGTACTGTGGCTCTTAGAGCAGTGCTCCTACAGTCGAAGGACAACATGGAAAAGGTGATCGCCTACGCCAGCAGGACGCTGTCCCAATCAGAAGCTAACTATACTACGACGGAGAAAGAATGTCTTGCAATGGTGTGGGCAGTCCTGAAATTTGTCCTTATTTGTACGGCCGCCCATTCACCGTTATTAGCGATCACCACTTGTTCCGTTGGTTAATCAACTTGAAAGATCCACCTGGCCGTCTTGCACGCTGGAGTCTTCGGCTCCAAGAATTTGACTTCACTGTTGCCTACAAGTCGGGAAAACTACACACTGATGCTGACTGTCTTTCTCGATCTCCTGTTGGGACGGCATCGCCGGATGACGACGACGACATGGCCTTTTTGGGAATTGTGGACTCTGCCGCCTTTTCTCAACAGCAGCACGACGACCCTGAATTACTATTACTCATAAATTACCTACAACAGGGAACGAATAGCGTGCCGAAGTTATTTTCGAGAGGGCTGCCATCATACTGCTTGCGAAATGACGTTCTTTATAAGAAGAACTTTTCACCCGCCGGCAGCAGCTACTTGCTCGTCGTTCCTTCTTCGCTTCGCCGGGAGGTACTGCAAGCATGCCACGACGAACCTACCGCTGGTCACTTGGGCTACCCAATAACATTGGCGAGGATAAGGCAAAACTATTACTGACCAAGACTTGCCGGAGTTGTCAAAACTTACCTGCAGGCGTGTCTAGATTGATAGACACAATATATATGTGTTGTTATGGTGCCCCAGACATTGGCAGTAATTGCTTTTTAATAGACAATTGCACAAGTATGAACGCAAAACTTTGAGCAACATTGATGGTTGCTGCGGATGGGGTCGGCCGTTTCAAGCACCCGGGGCCATTAAGAGTGAACAGACAAATGTACAGACAGACAGACCAAAATTTTTGCATCGAAGGTCCCCAAGAAAGACTATAATCTTTAAAAAAAAGACCCAAAAGCCTGTTTATTCGATGATAAGAACTTAACTCACCACGCTAGATCAGAGGAGAGACCGTATCCTGCAAACACAGTAGGGGAAAAAGAGTGCATGGCTATGCTAAACCATCGATGCCTTTGCACTATTTAAAGTAAATAATTTCTGTTTGCTTTCTTGTCGGAGACACAGATTCCACGTGTATCTCTTCGAAAACTTGAATTTTGTCAAAGTTTATTGTGCCTATATTTATGATTATGGGAATTAAGACAGTGTTTTCCCCGCCTAGTTTCGGTGCCTAAAACCCGGTTTTTAGTGCCCATAAACCCAGTCTCTAATGATCAATAATGCCAAATGTTGCAGCACTACGTATCATAGGTCAAAAAGATAAGCACGTCCTCGTTCCTCTCTGGGTCTTTTCGTTGCCACCAGTGCTGGCCTTCATATATTTGTCGCATAGTACCGCAGAAGGTAATTTTTTTTTACTCTTGAAAGGCGCAGTTGTGAGCCGTTTCTGGAATGTAGCTGCGATGTCTGCAAAAGACAGACATGTGCCTACGTAGACTGCATGCAATGCTTAAGAGGACGTTTTACTTGTGTGTTCACATGAATTTTCGAATCACAGAAAAGCTGCCCTATAGGTATTGGGGATGGTTCATAGACTGATGGGAGCACTGCTGATTACTGGCCTCACTATTTTGTTTGAGGTCTTGAAATGCTGTTCTCTAATGGCCTGACCCTGTGAAAAGAAATTGCACTTGGCTGTAGGCGCTCATAAGTGTGAACTCTAGCTTCTTCGTATGACATTGTGGTATGCACCCTTGAGAATTCAGTGTACAGTCAACCAGAAAAAATTACGGACTACACAAGTATGCGGCCAAGAGCATATTTGTGACGTTTCTGCTATGTCAGAGGGGATCAACAACAGTGCCATGACCCAAGATGTATCCCTGCCATAATCATGGCAGGGATACAAAATTCAAAGGATTCATTGGGTTTTCTTCCTGCGAGTTGCCAAGTATGCTGTCCTCATATGAGAGTTCTATCGCTACAATTTTCTTTTGAGACCACAAGTCTTGATTGACAGATGAAGAAATGATACAATGGTTATGGTGCTCATCTGCTGACATAAAAGTCACAAGTTCAAGTCAACCCGTGGCGACCTGTGTTTTGGTAACGCGGAAATTCTGGAGGCCCGTGTGACATCGTTTGGATGCATGCTAGACAACACCAGGTGGTGATTTCCGAAGACCCACGCTATGGCATCTCTCATTATTGTGTCATAAGTTAGGCCCTTAATACCTATGCAATTAGTCATGTTGGCAGAACTAAAGCAGAGATGCATTTAGTGGTAAAAGGGTGATTAAAACATCACAGTGTATGTTAACATCACTAAATTGGGATGAATGTTGAGAGACCAGATATATTTTTACATTTTAAGTTTTTAGCTTTGAATAAATAGTTATTGGATGAATCTCTTGGGGCCATTACATGATGAATCATTCATTCAGTTAATGAGAGATGCGAGTAGAATAACACAAGTTTCATGCAAAATTGCATACTATTTTTTAGTTGTTCTTTTAGTTCCTGTACTTCTATGACAAAAAAATGTAACATTGCAATTAAACTTCAAGTAGATTAAAATTGTTTTTGAAGAGCACATGGTGGCTATTGAAAACTAAATAAAGGTCTTCTGATAATTGTCGCCTAACTGCGTGCCTTGGCATTTTGCTTGAGTTCACTAAAGCCACATGCTCAATATAACCATGATTGCCAAGCTCTTATGATGGAGAGATCATCTTACACATCTGTACTTTTACTTTTAAACTACGTTTTTCTCAAGGTCCATTCTTGGGCAACTTCTTGAATTTGGACATCATGTTTTTGGTAGTTCTTACTGCTCAGTAGGGATTAAATTTGGCCCACATATTCTTCAACATGTGAAAGGTACAAGTATCTCTCTTAAAACTTGATAGCACTTTTATATGTATATATATTATGAACCTTAAGCAATTAATATGGATTGAGGATTCTAAAAATTCTCACATTACAATTTTCATTGTCCATTAAAATGCTTTATATGCACTTTCCTGATAAGTTTTTTGCATATTACAGCTAATGTTGAGCAGTACGAGCCATTAAAGGGACACTACAGAGAAACGACGAGTTGTCTTAGTTTGAAGTGGACTCTGAGAACTCTAATGTTATAAGTTTCCCTGTCATAAGTTCATTATTAGCAGATAAAATCAAGGTTGAAGTTTAATTTTAAATTTCGCGCTGTAATCTCCGCGCGTGGTCTAAGAATTTCCACAATATGTTGACTGCGCGACATTGACTGGATTTCCCACGCGACATTGACTGGATGAAATTTTCTGAGGCTTCGTATGCTGAGTCTATGGCACATACAGATCAGAATGTACTTCGATTTCATTGATTAGAAGCTACGTAGGACCTAGTAGACGCCTTCAAAAATTAACGATGTCACAGTATCTGGTGCGGGAAGCTCAAGGTGGTGTCTCCACCTGTAGTTTCTTTTTGCACGTTTTTTCGCTTACCAAGTGTCGTGTCCTGGTAAGAGTGACGTTTTTGAGGTTGTGAAATTGTACTTTATTAATATGCAAACAAGCATTTTGCTCTTTAGTGCCTCTTTAATGGCTCAGAACGATAAGTTTCGTGGTATAAATGTCTGACTACAACGAACTATATTTCACACATTGTCATGGAATAAAACAAAAACTATGCAACTTGCTATAAAACTAATTACATATTTGAGATGAGCATGAAAGCCTATATATATACAGCAGAAATAATATTCACTTGGGCTACAGATTAATGCAACCTTTTTTTTTGGAATTACATATTTCCTTAAAATTAATTAAAGTAGAGTAGCAAAGTTGGCTCGTAGGTAGATCATTAGGGCACTTTCTTGTAGCGCGAACTCGACACGAAAGCCGAGGAACAAAGAAGACTCAAGGACGTCCCGCCGTAGTGGTCTAATGGCTAAAGTACTCGGCTACTGACCCGCAGGTCGCGAGATCGAATCCCGGCCGCGGCGGCTGCATTTTCGACGGAGGCGAAAATGCTATGGGCTCGTGTTCTCATATTCGGGTGCACGTTAAAGAACCCCAGGCGGTAGACATTTCCTGAGCCCTCCACTACGGCGTCTCTCATAATCATATGGTGGTTTTGGTACGTTAAACTCCAAATATCAATTATCTATTACAGATGCAAAGATGACAACTCATAGCACTACTCGCAACAATCCTTATTTTTCAACACCCAACCTCCTTTTACCCACCACAAATGCAAAAGTGAACAATAATCACATGGGGCTAATACGTGCACAAAGGGTCACTTAAAGAACAGCATCATGACAAACGAAAACTGCGCGCTAACATATGGTCAGCGTTCTTGCAGCAATATAATTGCTCATTGTACAATGATAGCGATGGCTTGCTGACGCAGTTATCACCAAGAGTATCTATATGCTCAGTTTCTGCGACAAGGCAGGTGATTTCATCCTTACGATGATCCATATTGATAGTCTTCTGAACGATTTCGCATACAGCCACACGACTGAGTGGTGAGGAGACCGTCAGATGGCAGCTTTATGTCCCGTTGTCGTGCTCCCTTAGCAGCACATTTCCACACCTGCTGGTCTATCCAGAGTAGTACCGTATTTTCCATACGATATCGGGATGCGATAGATGACGAATGCCTTGCATTTTGTGAACACGGGCTTGTGCTTGATTCCACACTGTGCTTTTTTTCTTTCCTAGAGGGGTTTCTTTTCATGAAGAGGCTTCCAAGCTTATGAGGCACTGAAAATACCTCCCTAACATTTTACTATAGTGCCACTTTTTTTATATTGTGCAACAGTTTATAAATATAGGGAACTGCTGTGTTTCAGTAGTTTGGAGTATTGCAATCTTGAGAGTCAGGTTCTCTTGATTGGGCTCAGATTTTTTTGAAGTTCTCTTCTGCTTCAGAGACCAATACATGATCTGGATAGCTGGCTGCTTTTAGGGTAAACCTTTCTTTCGTCTTGTTAAAGGTCCCCTCACCAGGCGGCGTAAGAAATTTTAGCTAGACGGTGGCAGTTGTTGTGTGTCCAGTGAAAAGCATAATGCCACAAGAATTTTAGCAGTCGGTTCATTCGAGCTCAGAAAACTGGTATTTTGATGTGGAACGAAACCATGATATGAGGAGGAAGCTCGAAATCCTTGCTGCTCGTCCCATGTGGCCATTGCAAGCCAAATTTCTTTTGTGCCCTCCCTGGCATCAGAGCGAGAGGTCCACATCATATGTACGTCAGAGCACATGCGTATGACGAGCTTGAGCAACCGCCCCGCCACGGTGGTCTAGTGGCTAAGGTACTCGGCTGCTGACCCGCAGATTGTGGGATCGAATCCCGGTTGTGGCGACTGCATTTTTTATGGAGGCGGAAATACTGTAGGCCTGTGTGCTCAGATTTGGGTGCACGTTAAAGAACCCCAGGTGGTCAAAATTTCCGGAGCCCTCCACTACAGCGTCTCTCATAATCAAATGGTGGTTTTGGGACGTTAAACACCACAAATCAAATAATCAGTTGAGCTTGAGCAACCCTAAGCACGCTTGCATCGTTTTTTTACAGACAAGCATTATTTTATCCTCTACTACCTTGCCGATCATCATCAGGCTTGCAACCTATTAATGAGCATCAAGACTGTGTCATTTCATTGGCACGAGAGGGGTGGTATTATGAGCCAGTGCTGCATTAACGTTTACTTCATGCGGTAGAATAAATCGGCATAATGAGTGCTCGAACGCACCAGAACATTACTTTTGTTTCCAGGACTGGCATCTGCTCGATGTGTTAGCCGCAGTGACACGAACTCATGCGAAACGGAGGCACATTAGCCCCATATATTGTTGCAATGTTGGGTAAAAAATGAAAGAAGGTGCACATGTTTCCTTTTTGTATCTAATTACTTCTGTCAAGTTTTATTCATCTACTTAAGCTACAAATTACAGAATTTACACAAGTTGTGTCGAATAATTTTTGCCGTGTCACATGCTACAGTTGGAGACGTCGGAGCACAGTCTTCTACAAAAAGGAATGACATCACAGCAGTACCGTCTAGATAGGACGATTCCATCATCTGCGTTATCCTCTCATTCTCTGGGTGTGAGCACGCAAGAAGGCCAAGCGGCGTTCAGCTTGAAGTTTGACCCATTTTCGCTGCGCATAGCGTTGCAAATTTTGGCAGACGTCATCGTGAACGCCCAGTATATGCATTGCGCTTGTCAGCTCAAAATTGTCAAACCTGGTGAGGGGCCCATTAATCACTTAGTACTACTAATAAAGTATGTCAACCAGCATCTATGCATAGGAAAGCCAAGGAAACAAAAGCAGAAGAAAATTGTTCTTCTCTACAAATATGGCAAAAATACAAGAAAGGGCGGCTTGCTGTGGGCAGGAGCTCTTTAGTTTGTTCATTGCTATACTTTAGTTACATTTCTTTGTTAGAATCAAGATGCTTCCAAGCGGAGCTTTTTGTTTTTCATCCGCTGGCCACATTGTTGCTGAAAATCTCAACACTAAGGAAAAGAACCTGTGTGCTTCTACTCACCTGTGAATAATTTTGTAGTGCCATTGTTTATTTTTAATTTATTTACTGTTGGGAAACTAGGTGATCATATTTTTTTTATTTTTGCAGGACAACGGTTGGCCTCGATCTCTAGGCGCTGCGACTTTGTCAAAATCACAGATTTCACAAAAACTGAGCACAGCCACTCGCAGATGAAGGTCGAGGTGAGTATTCTTCAAGTAGCGGTGCAGATGTGGTTGCCGCAAATTCTGAGCTTGCTTGGTGGGTGTAAAAAGAAAATGTAGTTAGGGCCTTTTTACTGGCCCCTTAAGCTAAGCAACAGCCATTTTTGTTTTGTCTCAAGATTTAAAGAAAAAAAAAACAGTAGTAAAATATTCATCAAGGTACCACTTGCTTTAACCAAATGAAATGTACATGTTTCCACCAAAAATTGAATTTCGTTTGTTTTCTAAAACATTCTGGAACACACTCTACAGAACTACCCAAAGCATAAAGCACTCAAAAGGTTAAGAAGTCAGTCGTCAAGAAGTCGGTATGTCAACATTACTCGCATTCATACAGGATCTCGCTTGTGCATGCCTACTGACACTTGCATTCGGGCTCACTTCCATCAGACTAACACTGACTTGCATAAAAATACATCTGCTCACTCTTTCATTTATCCTCATGTTTATGAACGTTCACCCACGTTTGTATTCGCGTCAATCTGATCTTCGTCACACACTCATTTGAAACTTGTGCGGCATGAGCTTGAGTCGTAGTGCTCGTGAAGGAGTATGTCTGGATATGGTCACATGTTCGTGACGACGCCGAAGGCTCCAGTAGAACTTGGAAATATTGATCTCTTTTTTTGGTCAAACTTGTGACCAGGAAAAAATTGCAAGCGAGCAATGCGCACTGGTAGTGGTGAACAGAGCGACAGTTGTCAAAACACTGGCAATCGTCGAAGTTTCCAGCGTTATTGCCAGCGGCTGCGTAAGTTCTGGTAATAATTCTGATGTTTACATTGAGCACGTGAGCTCATTGAAAGGTTCTAAGATTATGCGGATAGTTCCTGGTCATTCCGGTGCGCTTTGCGCAAGGCAGCAGCTACATTGTAGTGGGGGTGGTAACATGAAAATAAAAAGGAGTGGGTTTGGCAGTATGGTTGAACAATGCCTTGCCACTCAAAGCTGTTCTATTCACTCTAAATTAACAGATGGTTAACCATTTGAGGTGCTTTGTTCACATTCATGTTGCAACTTGTTTGGCTAGTTGCATTGACTTGTGGCCAAGAAAGCTTACCACATTGAATTTTGATTTAATCAAACTTCCTAAATAATAAATGTTCTCATTTAAGTCCAGTTTAAAGTTTGCTGTTACACATGATCACCTTGCTGAAGGCAGTTCCTTTTGGCAAGTCCTTCAATGGAACGATTTCTGCAAGCCACCTCGAAAGTGTTTTTTGCTCAAAGAATAGCACCGAAAACAACACTACATTAAATTTACAGCCCGTGATCTGATCCTATTTATCGAAAAACGCAAAATTAATGATTTCGGGCTAAATAGTATGGGAGTACTCGGCAGCTAAGTGGGCTCGTGGAAAACGGGAACGATGATTGTGGGCACGCTCGCGGCATGCATTCAGCAGCCAGGCAGTTCCAGCTGCGCATGAGCGGAGTAAAGATGGCTGCTAGTCTGCCTCGGTGTCTGCCTTGAGGGGTTCTGCGCTAGCAGCGGCCCGAAATCCTACAGGAGATACCTAATTGAAATCTAACTTCTATCGTGCTTTTCTTATAGCTAAGTTGTGCGGCAGTCCACCGCAGTAGTGTAGTTACTACGATGGTAGACTACAGACTTGGGAACTTCATGTATTTGATCATGGCCGTGGCGCTCGCATTTTGATGCAAGCTTCAGTTTCAGTTTATTATTTGTTCAAGTGAAATGGTAGAGGCCCATTTACTGCGCGGTGTTGGTGCATGTTAAAAACTTCAGGTGGTCGAAATTTCTAGAGGTTTCTATGATTACTTGCATCGATATCGGGGTCTTGGGACGTTAAACCCCAGATATTATCATTAGAGCTGTGCAAATACCAAAATTATGAGTGCGAAGCAAACTTATATATTGAAGTGTTAGTGCGAATCAAATAGAACATTTTTTGGAATATTTCTAGAGTTTTTTTTTAATACTTCACTGCTATATTGTCATAAAAAGAAGTTGATGATTCCTAAGCATATTCTTATGAGATAGCAATACGAAAGTTTTTTTTTTTTTTTTGGCTAGGTTAATGAAGCGTTGATGGGGTGGCGTTTCATAGTTGTCTTATCAAGAATGAGGCAATGCAGAGGCTGGACTATATGTATCTGCATGATTTGGTGCAAATAAAGTGCTGCCGACGACACTTTACACGCAAAGGGCAAAGATCCTAATTCCTCAACCTCTCCTTCTCCTTGGCTCTTGCAGCAGCCCCATAATTTACATCTGTAATAAAAATAACTATATATCCAAAAATTTTTATGTATGTTTATCAATAACACTGAATTTATGACATGACTATTCTTCAGTGACTTCGTTATAAACAATAATTCATTATATCTTTGTTCGTTATATAAAGTTCTGAGTTAATAAACATCCATTTGACAGTCGGCACTTGTCTCGTAGTTTTCATTTCATTGAAAACAGTATTCAGCCTCTACCTAGGCCACATTTACCATCTCCACGTTGAAATCGTTTGAGTCAATACATTTGCAACAGTAGCAGAACCTGAAAGGCAGCTGTGCCGCAATACGAAAATGTGTTGGGGTAAAGATTATTGAAAATCTCAAGGGGCCGCTGCTCATCGAATGAACAAATAGTGGTATTCCGCTGCGAGTCAAATTGAATATCGAACAGTGTTGGCAAAATATTCAAAATTTTAAATATTCACTCATCCCTAATTATTATCGCATGTCGGGTGTGTCTTTTCCGGCAGGGCCCTTGCCACTGCTGTGCGTTCAGCCACAATGACAGCGGCAGCCTGGCTGTCGGCCTAGAGGGAGGTGGTGTGCAACTTATGAAGAACGGAAAGACCTTCTACTCGTACAAGGTACGTAGTAGAACTGAGAAACGTTTGTTCGTATACTATGCATTTGTGAATGTGTGAGCCAAATGTCCACGCAGTGGAAAATCTATGGTTGTGTATAACAGTGTCAGAGAACCTCAATAAAATTTTTAAAAATTTAGTACAGACTGGTTTCCAGGTAAAAAAGAATCGATAAATGCACCACTGATAATGCTTGTTTAAAATCACTTTGTCTCGACAATTAATGCGCTGTCTTGTGCTGTCAAAAAGTTGTGGGCAGCGACGATGATAATGGGTGAGGGTAGAAACTGATGCGCCTTGCACTCGAGAAGGGATAAACTATTCTGATCTTTTATGATTGTATTTACTGAATTTATAACTAATTTCTGCAAGTTCAATTCTTACTGCAGTCTCAGCATAGCATACCACATCATCAGAAATGATGATGGATCAAAGGAAACCATTCAAAGGAATCTAAGCAAACACTTATGGTGCCTGTTTCATTAGCCAACAGAAACCTTACCTGTCTGACACTGTCTAATCATAGAATGGTAACACGGGAAATGCCGTGTGTAATGATTAAAGACGTTCGTCACTATGTTTGTTAATAGCGGACGAGAAAGGATTAACATGAACACTTTATTTGATGGCATGGGTGGAACGGCTGACGGCGCACGGATACGCTACCGTGTGCAGCGCCGTCGAGTCGAACGTCGTGACCAACCCAGCAGCCTGGGTCGCAACTCCCGAGGTCTAGGATCAGGCCACGACTCACGAGGACCACACCCAGGCAGGAGCCGTTCGGCAGGCCCCGTCCTTGGACCTTGTACAGGCCGATGGTCTCGACCTCGAACAGACCACCGGAGCTCGACCTGGCCGACACGTACGGGTCCCACGTCCGGCTCAGGAACGCTGCCAGGAACTCGTACTCTCAAGCGGCGCACCGCTTCGTCTGCCTTCGTGGCCCACGTCCGAGTCTGGCGCGTCGCTCGGTACGGCTCGGCACCGCTCGGCGATCCTCGAATCGGCCAGCAACTCTCCTGGCACCTGGATCCTCGGCCACCCTGAACCTCGCCCGGCTCCGTGGTTCTCCGTACACACGCCCGCGTCTCGCCCGGCAGAACGTCTCGCTCGTCCCTTGCCGATGTGCGACGCTCTTGTGACACCGGCGCTTGATGGCATGGGTGCAGCTACGGAGCAGTCGGCCCGCATCGGAGACGCGATGCTCCATGCGGGGAAATGGCCAGCCCGTCCAGCGAACAGCTTGCGTCGAGACGCGATGCTCGGCGCAATCGTGACCATTAGCCAGGCCACGTTCATCGCTGTGCCGAACGGCTGACCGTGGAGACGCCTTGCCGAGATCTGCGATGCCCTCGGCAAGGAAGAGAACAGCAGGCTAGGCCGCGCCTCGAGATGCAGTACTCGTGCCGGCGATGCCGCCCCAGCTGGTGGTTGGACGGCAGTAGCGTGGACGGCCGCGTTCCCTGGCCGGAACCTGGATCGCCTGCGTCCGACGCTTCGGCGCTGTCTCCCGTCTGCCACGGCTCCGGCTCGTCCCCAGCCACAAAGCCTACTGCCACGTAATGATCACACGTGGCCCAATCGTGGCACGCCACTTCTATGAGCCACCGCTAGTCATCAGCTGATTGGCGCACAGTTGCCTCGTAATCGCACGTGCCTTGTCCCGCACCTTCGTCGTTGTCGTTTTTCTCGAATCCTCACACTGTGAAACGTTTGTAATAAAATGTTTCAATCTGTGGCAGCACAACACTAGCTGCAAACAGTGGTACGTAAGCGGGAGAACGGTTTGCATGTTGCTATTTGCGGCACATCGGCTACATGTTTTACTAGTTGCCACCGAAGCAGTGCCGATTTTCGCTGTACAACACCTTTTGTCTTGTAAGCAGCACAAAATATAGTGGGGATGCATGATAATGCACGTACTCTAACTTCGAGCACTAATTATATTACGCATGAAAGCATTAGATCATGTGTGGCACGATGAACAACTCTATAATTTAGATGAAGGGCTGTTCCACTAGACTGTGTCGTACTGGTTTTCGTTACTTTTAAACGTGCCTTACATATATTGTAAAGCAACGTTTTGGCTGCAAGGCACCTCTTTTACTTGCCGAGCCTCTGCCCCACAACACAGGTCAGACTGATGATGATGAGTATGTACATATGGTAAGATGATGCTTATGAATAATGCTCACACTTATTTTCCCCCCACGCGTAAGCGGCCAGCCCGGACGCGTCTTAGACGGAAACGGAACGTCGAACGAATGGCTTCAGACATGATACGTGGACAATCTCCGAACCACGACAGCGACGATCCGAAGAAAGGTCGGTGGAAGTGACGATAGTTCACTGGGGATGTCTGTCCATTGATTGTATAGGGCCCAATGAAGGGTGACTGAAACTTGTCACACAATCCTGGAGTACGAATGGGCGTCCAAAGCAACACTTCATCCCCTGGACTGAAGGAGACGTCGCGATGAGAGCTGTCGTAGCGTTGCTTGCGGTCTTGCTGATTGGCTTCTGTATTAAGGCGAGCCCGATGCCGACATTCTTCGAGCCTGGTGATGAACTGCTCTGATACGGTTGCCGAGGCGTCGGTTGGCACATTTAGGAAAGAGACGTCAATGGTGAATGTCGGTGCACGAGGTAGAAAGGTGAGTAGCCAGTAGTTTTTTGAACAGCGGTGTTATGGCCCAACGTCACAAAAGGCAAAATGGTATCCCAGTTGTCGTGGTTTAGTGCGATGTACATCGACAGCATGTCTGTTAGTGTCCGATGAAATCTCTCAGTCAGCCCATTAGTTTGGGGGTGGTAGGCTGACGTCGTCTTATGTACTGTACCACAGGTTGTGAGCAGGGTTTCGATTATGGTGGACAGGAACGTCTTGCCGGGATCACTCAGGAAAACGCGAAGTGCACCGTGACGCAATACAATGGCGTTGAGAAAGAAGTCTGCGACGTCTGAAGCAGAACTTGTGCGTAGTGCAGCAGTCTCTGCGTACCTTGTCAGGTGGTCGACAGCAGTCACAATCCAACGATTACCTGCTGGCGTGATGGGGAGAGGTCCGAGTAGGTCTATGTCAACGATGGCAAAAGGAGTCTCGGGACATGGGATAGGTTGCAGAAGGCCAGCAGGAGACGAAGTTGGTCGCTTCCGTCGTTGACACAGATGGCAAGATGCAACGTACTTGGCCACAAAGGTAGAGATGCCCGGCCAGAAGAAACGGTTTCTGATGCGGCTTTTTGTTTTGTGAAATCCCAAGTGGCCTACACATGGGTCGTCGTGAAAGGCTTCGAGGACTTGAGAGACGTAGAGAATGCGGAAGTACTGGAACCCAGCGGTGTCCATCAGTAGTGTAAACGTAACGATGGAGCACATTGTTATCGAGCTTAAATTGCCATAGTTGTCGGCGCAATCTAGCATTAGGAGTAGGTGATATGCCATTTAGGCGTTGGATAATGTGATTGCAATATAGATCATCACGCTGGCGTGTGGTGAACTCGGTGTAGCGATTTGAAGCCGGCGTTTCGATAACCGCAAGGTGTGATAATGTGAGGTGTGACGCAGTGCCTTGCCCACCAGACGAGCAATTAGCTGACGTACTTGATGATGGCAGTGGAAGGGGGCAGCGAGAGAGAGCATCTGCATCTTGGTGTCTTTTGCCAGACTTATAGATGACGTCAAAATCGTACTCTTGCAGGCGGAGCACCCAACGACCGAGGCGACCAGACAAGTTTCTCAGTGTCGATAGCCAGCACAAGGCAGGGTGGTCTGTAATCACTGTGAAGTGGCGTTCGTAAAGATACGGTCGAAATTTTTGTATTGCCCAAACGACAGCGAGGCACTCCTGCTCAGTTATGGAGTAGTTCTGTTCAGCAGCCGTAAGAGCACGACTAGCATACGCTATAACTCTTTCCCGTGAAGTGGCATCCCGCTGTAGAAGAACTGCACCAAGGCCATGGCCGCTCGCGTCGGTGTGCAGACATGTAGGTGCGTTCTCGTCAAAATGGCACAGAACAGGGTCAGACGTTAAAGCATTCTTGAGGGCTTGAAAGGCACGCTCGCAGTCGTCGTTCCAAGCGAAAGTTGATCCGGATGTCAGCAGCTCTTGCAGTGGCGGCGCGATGGCAGCAAAATGACTAAATGAAGCGGCGGAAGTAGGATGCCAGGCCCAGGAAACTACGTAGGTGTTTCTGATTTTCTGGTCGAGGGAAGCGTATCACGGCAGCAAGCTTGTCAGGATCTGGACGAACGCCTTCTTTGCTGACAAGGTGGCCCAACACCTTGATGTTCTTGTTGGCGAAATGGCATTTTTTTGTGTTTAGCCGAAGTCCAGCACTGGAAATAGACGTCAAAACTTCGTCCAAACGATCAAGATGCTGACGAAAAGAAGAGGAGAAAATGACGATGTCACCTAGATAGCAGAGACATGTTTTCCATTTTAGGCCGCGTAGAACTGTGTCCATCATGCGTTCAAACGTGGCAGGAGCGTTACATAAACCGAATGGCATGACGTTGAATTCGTAAGCCCGTCTGGTGTTGCTAAGGCAGTTTTTTTTCTTTGTTCGCTTCGTGCATAGGTATTTGCCAATAACCAGACCGTAAATCGAGGCTGGAGAAAAATTCAGCGCCTTGCAGAGTGTCAAGTGCGTCGTCGACTTGTGGCATCTGGTAGACGTCTTTACGCGTGATCTTATTAAGTACTCAATAATCGACGCAGAATCGCACCGAACCATTCTTCTTTTGGACTAGCACCACAGGTGATGACCACGAGCTGGACGAAGGCCGGATAACATCTCGTTTGAGCATATCAGCAACGTTGTCCTCGATGATTTTCCGCTCTGCGGACGACACTCGATATGGGCGGCGGCGTACGATTGCATTGCCTTCAGTTTCAATTCAATGCATGGCGACAGAAGTGCGACCCAGAAGCTTGGAATATACATCAAACGAAGCGCTGTGTTTTTGAAGCACACCCAAAAGTTCTTGCTTTTGCGCTGACATGAGATCGGGATTTATCGTGGCTTTTAAAGCAGCCGTTGTAGCCTGGTCATCAGTGCTCGTAGAGAAAGATGGCGAGTCTCCGTGAAGGGGCACCAGAGAAAGTGGTTCGGTATCTGTGAAGCAAACCACACTGGTGTCCTGGGGCAGTGCAACAGGCAATGAAGTGTGGTTAACTGCCGTAACTAATGCTCTGCCATCACGAAAGCGCACCAGGCTAGGAGCGATGGTAAGTCCACCAGAGATGTAACGTCCACACAGTGCTAGGAACACATCACCAGTATCGATCTTATCTGATGTCAGGGTCAGAATATGCTCATTACCTGGGGGAATAAAACAGTCATCAGCGGTGACGAAACGCTGGCTATGGGCATAGTTATCAGACGAAAGCGCAGTATCTGACATGTGAATGACCCTCTGACGGCAAGATATCACGGCTGGAGCTGAGGAGAGAAAGTCCCATCCTAAAATGAGCGCATTGGTACTCGATGACGGAACAAGGAACTGTATATGGTGAAGGATGCCCTCAATAAAAACGCGTACCGTGCAAACACCAGAAGGCTGAAGAAAAACCGCATTAGCACAGCGAAGGGGATGGCCATCATACGGTGTCTTCACTTTGTGCAAACGCGAACACAAGTCCACACTAATAACTGAGAGTGATGCACCTGTGTCCACCAAGGCTTCAGTCCATATACCCTGAACACACACTGAAAGTACATTTGAGGGGCGTTCTGGAGGAGTTCGATGCAGTCCGCCAAATGCAGCTTTCCCTCCTGAAGCTGCACTGTTTAGTTTTCCGGGCGATGATCAGACGCCGTGGTAGCCGGATGAAGTGGTGACGGGGAACGGCGCATAGGTGACGGGGAGCGACGGCGCGAGGAGCGGAAGGTACTGGCTGCATCGAAGTGCTGTGGAGAGAGTGAGCGGCATTGGTAAAGTTGGTATGGGTGACGATGTTGTGGAGAGGGGGCAAACTCATCCCTCTCGTAGTCACCATAGCCATGCCTTTCGTCTTGTTGACGTCGACGACAGAACCGTGAGATGTGGCCGCGTATTCCGCAATAATAGCAAATAGGTAGAGATGGATGCCAGGCTTGAAACGAAGGAGGCGTTGCTCTTTGGGCAAGGACATTCAGTGAAGGCTGCAAAGTTGACCCATACTGCGGTGATTGCTGAGGAGGTGAGGCTGCAACCACCTGAGCATGCGTCGACTTTGGAGTGGTATGCGAGCTTGGGACTTGCTCACACGTCATGGACGCTAGTTCCTCCCTCACAATGTTCCGGAGGCATTGAGCTGTCCGCCATCGAGCTCCATCGTTACGTTTACACTACTGATGGACACCGCTGGGTTCCAGTACTTCCGCGTTCTCTACGTCATCAAGTCCTCGAAGCCTTTCACGACGACCCATGTGCAGGCCACTTGGGATTTCACAATATACACTACTCTCATTGTGAAAATGATGCTTGAATCGGTTGCTATAATTTATGGTCTTAACTTCGACCAGGATCCCAATAAAACATTCCGGCCAACTGTCGGTCTCTTTAAGTGCTGCTAAATACTGCAAGTTGTAAAAATTCGTGGATAACATCGACACCTTGGTATACCTCACCATGTTAGACCTACCTTTATAGATCTTCTTTGGCCTAGTGGATGTTTACTTTATTCAAAAACTCAACTTGGAAAAGGTTCAAGGCAAGCTTTGTATTTGAGGCTCGTCACTAGTGTCAGACCAGCAGGGGCATCTTGTATGTTTAAACATCTGTGGTAGATAAGCCTGAGCACCTGTTTCTCTACACTAGGGATCTCAAAATCTCCTCAGGCAGAGGTCCGCAATAATGCAGTTTAGTCCCGCAAAGGTCAGGGCAGTGAACTACCCTGGTAGGAGCACGGGAGCGTGGAGCTGGTAAAAAATTACGTCGCCTCCTGCTGAAGGGAACCATGTGTAGATGCGAAGAAGCAAGCACTCCCACGTACACTGACGCTGCCGCTCATCGCATCATTACACAGGAGAGAAAATGGGAAAGGCGCAAAGCACGCAGTGATGGACTGGTGTTTTCTACTGGATCATGGCGATTGCTGCTAATGGGCAATTAAAGACAGAAGACTCAGATTGGACACAAAGACCCGCAGTCCACTTTTAGTCAACGCGCATGCTGCAAATTTTTATTGTTCATCAACGCACCGAATTCTCCCACCGGTACTACATTGGAGGTCAAGATCCAGTGCCTATATACGAGGTGGCCAGTGAATGGCTGTGCCGTGCGAGAAGTCCGTTTTTTTTTTTCAATCGAGAAACTTGCTAGTAGACGCGGCCTGCGTTGGTGTTGCGATGTGAGAGAGGGGGGAGTGTAGGAAGGAGAGGGGACGCACATGCGCAGTAAGGGTGGCCACGCTGAGCACCGGATTAGGCAGATCGACTATGAGATGCTTTGCACCTAAAATTGTCAACAGACATTGCTATCGAAAGAAAGCCTTTTCCATATCTCGTATACAGGTCATTTCTCAAGGTGGGTGGTTTAATGCTCCGAAGCCGTGATATAAGACGCTGTAGTTGGGAGCTACGGAAATTTCGGCTATCTGGTGTTCTTTAACATGCACCGGCATTGCATGGTACGTAGGCGTCTAGTGTTTTGCAATTTATGAAACATTTGGTGCCAGGATTTCAACATGTCTGTAGCAATCATCAAAATGGCTAAAATGAGGATTCTGATTCTGAAATATTGCTTTTGTTTCAATACACAGTGACCACATGGTGGGCCTTGTGAAAATAGTGGTTTAGATTAGTCATGCTTGTGTAACTCACGAGCACACTTACTGAGAAAATGAAACAGTGGAAAGGGAAGGCATTCATGTGCAAACTGTGGGCCACAAGCGCGAGGTTTGTGGGCCACATGCGGGCAGCACGGCATGTGGGCCCTGTGTTTGGGACCCCTGCTCTGCACAATAAGAGATGCACGGATCTTGCCTGTGTGCGCCGCCATCTTGGTCTCTTAAATTGACATTTTCTTGTTTTTGTACATTGTGATGTGAATCGGCAAGCCTGTAAAATATATATTGCACTAACTCTACAATTTTCATGTGTATGCGCCAACTGTAACACCGTTCGTTTAGTTGTTAAAGATGTAACACACAGAGGTTAAGAACCAAACATGGTGGCACGGAAAACCCTTTGTAAAATAGTCTGTACTGTATCGTGGTTACTTGGTGGCCCAAGTGTTGCACTGGTAAGCTCGAAAGTTTTGGCTCAATTTCCAAGTGAGGTGGTGGCATTTCATTGGGCTTAAAATGCCGAAATTCTAGTGGCCTTAGATGTTTGTTCATCGTGAAGAAACCACCCAGTGCAATGAAAAGTTCTGAAAGTTCTGCGTGATGACATGCACCCCAATTGTAGAGTGGTTTTTGGTTTAGAGCACCCTGCAATGTCTCACTGGTATATACACTTAAATCTCATTTTCTGAAAGTACACCTGTGCAGTAATTATTATTTACATTTACTCATCATTAACAGGGCATATGAAAATTTTTTTTCCAAGGATTTTGCACCCTGCTCTCCATGCTCTCTATTTCTGGCCTTTTTAGCATAAAAAATGTTGAAATTGAGATACAAAAGGGCTGGGTAATAATGATAATAATAATGATGGATGTTGTACACTAACCTAAAATACTCTCACATATACAAGATAATTGTCTTCATTACTCTTTGTATGTTAATCTACCGTTCCAAGTTTTTGTACAACTGTCTCCTGGCTGTAAATTTATGTATGTTATAGTTACATATATTAAAACTAGCATTCTGCTAAGGATTCTGGTGCTTGCGATATTTTTCTGTTCAAGCACATTAATGAAGGTCAGTTCAAATTCAATACTTGTATTGTTTATTTAATCCGCAGCCGCACAAATCAAGGGTGACGTGCTTGTCGTACAATGTGAATGACAGCTTCGTGGCGAGTGGCGGGTACGACGGCAGCGTGGCCCTCCTCTCTGTGGACACAAAGGCCTGCAGGAATCTCTGTGCACCAACTGCAAAGGTGGGTGTAGCCGTTGTTTGGAGGACGGATGCTCTTTTGTGGCTCGAGGATGGAGTGAAAAAAAGGCAGTTTGAAGCATAGAGTTTCCTATAAGTACACTAGAGGTAACTGTGGCGCTAGTGTCTATGGGAGCTGCTATGCACGGTGCTTCAGCCAGCGTGAGAATGATGGGTAGTAAGTACATGGAATTGTCTAGTCTTCGTTATGTTGGCTCCGTTTGGCTTCACAAGGCCTGTAGCCGCTTTGTCATGAGATGACAATCGGCGATTGTTCAGCAGTTGCACTTCACCACCTTGACCTTTTAGGCTCACCAATCCAAATCGGGCGACGAAGTTCACGACAGTTTTTCTTTTATTCGAAACAAAACCAAACCTAATGAAATACCAGGTTTTAGGCCCAGGACCATTCGCAAAGAAACCGAGTCGAGCCAGGAGTGCACACACACACAAGCATACGTGTTTATTCAAATCTAGTTTGATAGTTTTTTTTTTTTTACACATCTCTTTGCATTAAACTCCAGGGTCGGCTTAGACTTGAGGATTTTGAAAAACTCCGATTTTCATTGAGAAAAATGGTGCAGAACTAGTGCCACCTAGATGGTATTGTTGCCGTTAGTAGCCGAGCTAACACCTGGCTCAAGTACACACATGAAGCCTCCATTTTGATCTTTGTAGCGATTGTTAAAGCGAGTCGTTTGTCATTTTGAGTAATGCTTCGAATGGTCTGTGTGTGGCGTAGCTCAATGGTGCCAAACAGGCGGTGTCAGTATTCGCAACTTCCATGTACCGTGGTGCCTCTGAGCGGTGGCGGCCGGAAGCTTTGTTGAGATGATTGAAGTTTTGAACCTGTTTCAAACAGAAGATGTTGCTGCTTGTTTTCCCCACGTTTGTGGTCGTTTTGCAACGTTGTGAATGGCCTCAATTTCATCGTGGCCCTTTGAGTTTCTCAAGGTAAAAGCAAAGTTGAAAGAAAAATCTGAGTGGTTTCACTGCAAACCTCGGTGTTCACAGTCTATACGCCAGGAGGCAAAGAAAGCCTCCCGTTCAGATTAGTGACACAAAAAGCCATGAGTGTTTAAGAGGGTTAAATTTAGAAAAAAAATAACTAAGGCCCGTGAATGTATGCATCAGCCATTTTGTGTTCGAGTTTGCAGTCCTTGCGTTTAGTTCGTCCTCTCGACTCGGTCGCTGTGTAAACAGTACCAGAACTAATGAGGAATTTGTTCCGCCTGTTGAATAGTATGAAAGGACCGGTTTCAAAACCTTCATCGCATCATGCCATCCCTGAAGGGTCTGCGAAGAGCCTCCATGACCTTAACACCTGCAGAAATTTGGGTTCGGTATTACTTCCCGATAGCGTGTTTGTTTTCTTTGTTTGTTTTTTCAGCCCTGCACAATGCTATCTTTTGTGCTTCTCTAGCATGGCTACATGGAATAGTAACGGGAACATCACCTCTTAAATGTGAAAATTGCAAATTACCACTAGTTTCGTTTACTGCTTGTCGATTAGTGTTCTGCTGTATTTTTTTTATTCAAGAAAGTGATCTAAAATCATATTGCCAGTAATAGGACATGCATCAGTTGCTGTTTAGCTTCGCTATTGAAAAACAATTTTTTTCGTCTGTTTGTTCTACTTAGTGCTTTTAGGTGAGCTCAACAAGCTGTGTGGGAGAATGCAATGCAAGCAAAACGGTAAGATAAAGCGAGTCTTCCAAAATGTTTCAGATATTACTGAGAAATTTGTACTGAGACTCCCATTATAATATTTTTCCTACATGACAGCTGGCGTTGGGTGCGATAATGCACACCTAGCAATGTGTGTGCCTTATTCAGTTTTGTGCATATTTATCTACCCAATGTGCTATCTTACATTTTTTTACCTAATATAGTATGTTAGCGCTCCCGTGCTTTCTCAAAAACTTGAATCAAAGGGCCACCTAAGCACGAAAAATTGCACTCTTCACCAAACATTTACTTTCCCACATTGTCTCTTAGGGCAGTCATCTCAATGACTGCCATGTTGAATGTACAGTTGCGCCACCTGTAGGTTGTGAAAGTTCTGAATAGTGCAGCTTATAAAAGGAAAGTTATCCTAGCTGCAAAGTAGTCGTCCAACCTTCAAGCCGGGCGGGACTTTAGAGTGTATGAGAAAAATGTGCGTCGCTGGAGGGTCTTCTGCTTGGAACTTTGATTGTGCGCTAAGAAGTGCGCTTGATGGCACCGAGGATTGCGCACTGTTTGAAGACAGTGACAAAGAGGTCGGCAACGACAAGTCTAAATGAGAACGGCATCGGGAAATGCGACATCTCTTATGATGCAAAAAACTAGAAGCAGCGCTAAGAAACAATGACGAAGACGCACAGAACAGAACTAGTGGATGTATGTTTCTCAGATTATTTTTTATGAACCAATTGCTTTGTTTCATCTTTATGTTCAATGAATGTTATCTCCTTGTGAGTGCTGTCATTGCCGTTTCAGTCTGCCTACATTCGCAGTTTTTTATTTCTTATTTATTTTTTCGGGCTTCAGACCTTTGGGGTGTTGGCTTAGAATCGGGGTCGGCCTAGACTCAAGTAAATACAGTATATATACAGACAAAGCTGAACCATTAACGAATAACACGAGAGGTAATCAGATACAAGCAGTACTAGCTGTGCTAATTCTTTTGAATGGGAAGTGTTTCGCTGTGTTTGAAGTAGCTGATGGGCATCAATGCCGGTCGCTTGGACACGAAGCACAGTGTGGCTGGTTGACGTCCTTAACACCAGTCAGCCCTCGTCATGGCGCGGATCATTCCTGCAGCAGCTTGGTAGTTCGAACATCACATTGGTCCCGTCTGCGCACGATAGGTCGGGTCAGACACTTGGAGCGACGTCAGCAACAGTGGGGCTCTTCGATTTTTCACTTCTGGCTAACTGTGGGCTGCTAGAGCCAGCCAGAGTGCACTCGTTTTTCTCGGACTGCTCCGTCCTCCCCTGCGGCGCACTTCTAGTTGGTGTTCGTTTTGCTCAGGTTGGACGGTTCTGGGGACCCACGGGGAGCCCGAGGATCGCCAGATGCTTCCAGGACATTTTAGTCGTGGAATCTCTGGAAGGTTTTGGGCAGGTTTCAAGTTAGCAGACGCCGAAAAGCTACGATACACGCTCTGCGCCATCATTGTGAGGACTCGACGGATTGCAATGTGGGCGCTTGAGGACCGCGCCTTCGCTTGTCATTACGCATGGCGTTATTCTCTAAAGCCTGTCTCGCCTTGCGAGACGAGGCAATTACAGGGTGGCGGCGAGTGTTTGAAGCTACTGTTCATCGCTTTTGTTATGTTTCCTGTGAAGCTTCCTCCTGTGAACAGCCCGGCAAACTGTTGCCTGCTGGCTGCGTCGTACACATGCCTCAAAAGTTATGTACTACACGTTCGTGTGCACGCATAGACAACTTTGGAGTTGTTTTTTTTTTTGTAGTAGTCAAGACCATGGTAGTCGTTTGTGGAGCCATGCCTGTTTTCTGTGCACTTAGCGAAGACGATTGTGGTCGAATTAGCTCGATCCGTCGTATGTTTGTGTGCGCGAACCTCTTAGAACCTCTGCCCTGACTACTCGATTAATCTTCGATGGTGATAGAAGACCCTAGATCGCGACTGTTGGTGATGCTCGCTGGTCGCAAGCAGCATGCGAAGCCACTTCGATCTATAGGCCATCATATGTGGTATAATATTGTTACAGGGATTACAAATACACGGAAGATAGAAAGGAGTGTATTTGCAATATTTACAGATAGATGTGACACCTCGGGGTTGCTCGGATCTCGCGCGCCGAATCCGCTTCTTCTTCATCGATGCATCTACGACGGGGCGGAGCTATGCCCACTGCCTCGTAATATCACCCCCGGCGGACGAAGCGCCGTCACGGTGCCGCTGAGTCAATTAGGACTGGCAGTGAAGTAGCGTTTTAGTCGCGGCACATGGACAACATCAGTAGGTTTTGTGGCAGAAGATGAAGGTGGTTCAACGGCAGTGATGAGGTGGTCGACGTCAGTGACCTTGCGGAGAACGTTGTAGGGCCCGGTGTATCGTGGAAGCAGCTTCTCGCACAAGCCTTCACGTCGATGCGGCGTCCAAAGTAGGACGAGAGAGTCAGCAGGGTAGTCAACGTGCGGTGCCAGTCATCGTAGCGGACTTTTTGTGAGGCCTGAGAAGCAGTGAGGCTAGTGTGCGTGATTTGGCGAGCGACGCGGGCTCGAGAAGCAACGTCCTGAGCATACACCGTTGATTCGGTAGTATCGGAAGGAAGGAGTGTGTCGAATGGCAAGGCAGGGTTGCGGCCGTACAGGAGAAAGAACGGAGAATAGCCGGTGGTGTCATGCCTTGATAAATTGTATGCAAACGTAACGTAGGGGAGCATTGCGTCCCAGTCACGGTGATCAGCAGAGACGTACATTGACAACATGTCTGTAAGAGTTCGGTTGAGGCGCTCTGTGAGACCGTTGGTCTGGGGATGGTAGGCAGTGGTAAGGTGATGTTCAGTAGAGCAGCTACGGAGGATTTCGTCGATAACTTTTGCGAGGAAGCAGCGGCCACGATGCATCAAAAGCTGGCGCGGAGCCCCATGCCACAGAATGACGTCATTCAGTAGAAAGTCTGCAATGTCTGTAGCGCAGCTACTTGGCAAGGCACGAGTTATAGCATATCTGGTCGCATAGTCTGTTGCGACAGCGATCCATTTGTTGCCTGACACGGACGTTGGGAAAGGTCTGAGCAAGTCGAGGCCGACGCGGAAGAATGGTTCCGGGGGAATGTCGATAGGTTGGAGCAGGCCAGTCGTACGGAGAGTAGGACGTTTGCGACGCTGGCAGCGCTCGCAAGCAGCGACATAGCGGCGCACAAATTTATACAGGCCAGGCCAAAAGAACCGTTGCCGCATGTGGTGATAGGTGCGTAAAAAACCTAGGTGTCCTGCCGTCGGAGCGTCATGCAGATTTTGAAGAAATGTGGCACGCAGGTGTCTGGGGATAACCAACAAAAGGTCCGGGCCATCAGGCTTCGTGTTGCGGTGGTACAGAATTTCGTTGCGGAGGACATATTGACGGAGCGAAGGGTCGGAATGTCCTGAAGATACTCGCTCAATGACCGTCTTGAGGGTTGCGTCCCGGCGCTGCTCTGTGCCGATGTCGCGCAAATCGGATATGGCAAGCACACAAGAATCACTCTCATGGACGGCGAGGCTAGCAGGATCCACCGGATAACGTGAGAGACAATCAGCATCTTGGTGTAACCTGCCAGACACCTATAAATTACGTCGAAGTTATACTCCTGGAGACGTAGAGCCCAGCGACCTAGGCGACCAGTTGGGTCCTTGAGCGACGACAACCAACACAGAGCGTGGTGGTCCGTAACAACTGAAAACTCCCAGCCTTACTAGTAGGGGCGAAATTTCGCTACAGCCCAGACCAACGCAAGACACTCGCGCTCCGTTATCAAATAGTTTTGCTCTGCTGTGGAGAGAAGGCGGCTGGCATACGCAATAACACGCGTTTGGCTCCCCTGGTGTTGAGCGAGGACGGCGCCGATGCCATGGGCACTGGCGTCTGTGCGAACTTCAGTCGTCGCGGACGGGTCGAAGTGAGCCAATATTGGTGGTGAAGTGAGCAGCTGAATCAGCGTGGAAAATGCAGCTGCTTCGTCTTGGCCCCACTAGAAGGGCGAATTCTTTTTGAGAAGATCAGTGAGTGGTCGTGCAATTGTAGCGAAATTGCGTATAAAATGTCGGAAGTACGAGCATAAGCCCACAAAACAGCGAACATCTTTGGTAGCAGAAGGAAGAGGAAAGTTTTTGACAGCGCTAATCTTGTCAGGGTCCGGTTGGACGCCAGCAGCACTTACACGATGACCAAAGACCGTGATTTCTCGTCGGCTGAAATTGCACTTTTTCGAGTTCAGCTGGAGTCCCGCTCAACGAACAACGGCTAGAATGGTCGACAGGCAAGTTAGGTGGCTTTCAAATGTTGGAGAAAAAACAATCACGTCGTTGAGGTAGCAAAGGCAGATGGACCATTCATAACCACGGAGGAGAGAGTCCATCATGCGTTCGGACGTTGCCGGGGCATTGTACAGTCCAAAAGGCATAACCTTAAACTGATAAAGGCCGTCTGATGTGACAAAGGCACTTTTTTTGCGGTCTAAGTCGTCGACAGAAATTTGCCAATAGCCCGAACGCAGATCTATTGATGAGAAGTATCGCGCGCCATGAAGGCAGTCAAGGGCGTCGTCGATTCGGGCAGCGGATATACGTCTTTGTGGGTTATCTTGTTCAAGGCACGGTAGTCAATGCGAAATCTCCAGCTGCCATCCTTTTTTTTTGACAAAAACAACAGGTGGTGCGCCCATGGACTTGAAGAGGCCTCTATGACTCCTTTGGAGAGCATCTTCTCGACTTCTCGTATGACCTGGAGTTCGGACTGGGAAACACGATATGGTCGCCGTCTAACAGGACTAGCATCGTCGGTATGTATTTGATGACGCATGACCGACGTTTGACCTAAAGGGCGGTCATCGATGTCGCAAATATCTCGGTAGGTGGTTAGAACGTGGTGGAGTTGCGCAGCCTGATAGGGCAGAAGATCAGGGGCAATCATCATCGTGATTTCATCGGTAGGTGCGTTTGCTCGGCTGGCTGCAATAGGGGACGAGCAGCCTTCAGGGTCTAATGCCACGATGTTACATGCATCAAGTGGGGAAACATGGCCTAATGAAGTGCCTTGTGGGAGAACTTGGGTCGAACTACTAAAGTTGAGGAGCGGAAGCTGGACGATAGTCACGATGGTATGCGGCACAGCAACACTTCACGCCAAGAGCACATCCACTAATGGGGACACTATGTAGTCACCGTCAGGAAAAGCTGGTAATATCGTTGAGGCCGCAAACGTGGTGGCTTGCGGTGACAGCTGAACATAATCAACAGCGCACAATCGGTGTGACGGTGAGGACGGCACAGCCCCAAGTCGAGGCAGTTCAAGTTGGAGAACGCCGGTTGCACAGTCGATGAGAGCGGCATTAGTGGACAAGAAATCCAATCCAAGAATCAGGTCATTGGGGCACTGCTCAATAACTGCAAAGAGAACAGATGTGGGGTGATCGGGGATTGTGATGCGTGCTGTGCAATATTATACGATACAACGAAAAAAAAAAGAGAGAATGAATTCAGAAATGTATACATCCTTTCGTTACCCATTTCATTGTTGGCTTTGTCTTGTTTCACCTCTTCATAATAATGCCGTGCAGTACAGTATGTACTATATATGACCTAGTAGGTCAAATCAAAGCTGATATACATGACATTTGTTAAGTGCCACTTAGGACTGGAAAACAGGCCCGGGCGAGTTCCAAAACGAGTCAAAAACATGTCATGCATAAGTTTATTTTAAATACAATGCCCACTCGTGGTACCGATACCTACGCATGTCTAAACTTTCAACAAAAATGTAAATTGGTCAACGTGTGTTTGCGTCGCATCCTACGCGATAGCTGAGCAACGTATCCTCGAGCTCCTTAGGGGACACGATCACTTTCGCACGATTTCGTGTCGTGTTGTGCAGTGACTGATACACGTACTAAAAAGATGTGAGCTTTTTAATTCGTCAGCGTCGTGGCAGCTCACCTTGCATCGTTCTTGAGGAGGCGTGCGCCAGCCGGCGGTTTCGTTTGCGGATGCGTCGAGCGATCGTGTGAGCGTACGAAGTCGTACTCTAAATGTGTACGCTTGAGGATATTATTTCAGCTTTTTGGAGAGCTTAGCTACGTATTTCCAAGCGGACAATGCAGACAAAAATCAACGTGCACGTGGCACAGTGCTTCCTTAGCTGCCACGACGGTAGAGTTTGTTTACGTTTACGCTGGCTATCCTAGCTTTTAATTTTGCCATCTTTGGGCAGCTTCGGGTTGTCTAGGGTTCCCCACACACGTGACCACGACGTTATTTCCTGTCCAGGCTGGATCTGGCTGACTGACCTCTGGCTAGCTCTGGTTGCCAGAGAGCTGCCATAGGCCTGAAAATCGAAGAGCCCCAGTGGTCCACAGCCCATGGAACACGACCTATCACTGTGAATGACAATGAGGACAACGGCATTTCGCCTGATCTCTGGGCCAGCTGCCCAGCCCGAATGCAGGCCTTGGACTTCGAGGTTGCCCAGCGGTTAAGAATGCCAGCCAGAAGCCCTGCATATCACATGGTCCCTGGGCCAGTCCCCAGCCGGAATGGTAGAGCGCCTGGAGGGCGTCGCTTAGTTCTCTGGACCAGACGTTCAGCTTAGAACCATTGGTCCTTGGCCGCTTCACTTTCTCGAACATCAACACGCTTGTTGTGACACGCGTCGCATGCGGGCACACTTCGTTTTCCTCGTTGACTCAGCACGGCGACCACTTAATTGTTTTTTCATGCCTCTATCATTACACCGAAACACAGTAATAAACGAAGTCACAAGTACGTTAAAAGCTTGTGAGTGTGAAGACTAGGCAAATTAGTGTACTACGCTCAAACCTTGATATAACAAACCCAGATATAATGGACTATCAGTTATAACAGAGTGAATGAAAAATACTCATGCAATATATTGTTAGAAATATACCTTTATGACAAATTTTAGGATATAATGAACCTATTTTTGTAGAAGATGCAGCTTTGTTATAAAAAGGTTTGAGTAATATTGATTATTCTCACGGCGTCTTCCAGTTCATGTCGTTACGAGCGTGCTGCGACCTACCACTGTGAAGGCTCTCAGTGTCAGTACTCGGAGCCAGGCAACCTGGAAAGTGCCGCACGACTGGCCTGCAGTAGCATGCGGAACACGCTTCCCGTTGTGCAGTGGTCTCTTCCCCCCCTCCCTTGCTGGCCTTCCTCTAAGAGGCACTAAATGCGGCTGTCGGAGACACTCTCAACCTTGGAGGTGCACTCTCCTCCTCGTAGGCCTATAAAAAGCCGGCCTAGCTAGCGTCAAAGCTGCTTCCTCATCCACGTTTTGTACATACGTTGTAAATATAAGTGTTTTGTTTCCTTCTGGCTGCACTTTTTCTTGCCACTGCCTGGATTCTCCCAGCCCATCGTTGGCTTTCGCAACCCGCTACCCAAGAGACTGTCGGGCCTCTCACAACAGCGTGTTTCGGTGTTCACTATGCCAGATTTAGCCATGGCTACCTCGCAAATCACTCCCCTTTGCAAGTATGTCTGTGCTAGTGAGTCGTAGTGCTTGCTTCTGGGCGCCGTTCGAGATCACAGCAGATACCCCTGTTTCAATTTAACGATTGCGAGAATAGAAAGCCATGAAACGCTTTTATAGAGTGCACGGGCAGCGCAGGGACAGCTTGCGGAAAATAGCGCCTTCAACCACCAAAGTTGAGTGAAGTGCCACAAAGAAGCTGTTTCCAAATAGTGTACGTGTACGTCCACTGTGAAAGGCAAATCAACCAAACTTTTTTTTTTCATTACCGCTATTGCTCAACTTGTGAAAATTTTTATAAAACTTTCCCTGAATAATATATGCACCCCCAACTTTGCTCCGATTTTTCAAAGAAAAGAAGTGTGTTCATTACGCGAGTAAATGCGTTATTGTTAGGAATGAACATTTATAACAAATTTCTGGATATCATAAGCTTATGTTCGTGTAAAATGCAACTTTGTTATAATGGGGTATGAGTGTATTTGCACACCCCTAGTTGATTCGCATCTTTTAGCAGAGTCTAAGCCCTAAGTCACTCTTTTGTCAGGCCGTGGTTGGGCTGCAGTGGTCGAGCCACAGCAGGTTCAAGCTGGTGACCACCTCGATGGACGGCTACCTGTGCATCTGGGACAGCAGCACGAGGTGCTTGAAAAGTAAGCACGCTGTGCACCATTTCACAGGTTCCAGCTGCCTGTCGCTGTCGCCTGTCAACGAGGCGCTGGCTGTGACGGCCGGCTACGACAGATGCCTGGTACTCTTCGACATGCTGACCACCACGTACGTGTGTGCCATGTCCATCACAGTCCTCTTTCTCGAAGCGGTTGAAACGAATTCACATTTCAGCCACCTGGTATGAGACAACATGGACGAAGAACGGAGATAAACAAGTGCAAAGCCTGTATTGTTGCAGTGAAGTCCTTCATGGCCACGATTTGGGGACAACATTTGTGCGCATTATCATCCGCGTCAGTGCAGCTGCTGTAGAATGATGCATTTCGAGGTGAATTAAGCACCCAGAGTTGTGTGAGAGTCTGTCAGGGCTGCAGCAGCAGAACCACTTGTACTCACCTGATTAATCTGTATGCTCCCATTAATCTGGATTAATCTTATTTTCGTGCCAAGCTGCATCAAAGCGGTGACATTTGTCAATACTGCGCCTAGCTGCACCGACATGCCAGACCAGTATCGAAATTGGCAGTTTCGCTAATGTTAGCTAGAAATAAGCGCCGTGTGGGCCACCTGCCGTTTGTACTATCAGCGGCAAGTAAAACCCGAACAGCAGCAAGCCTTTGCGATAATGGTGCATGCCGTCCATTTATCACTATGGACAGGCACACATATATGTATGCACAGAACAGCCGAACAAGATGCGCGTGTCTATGGTGATAACTGGACGGCATGCACTACACTATTGCAAATGCTTGCATCTGTTTGGGTTTCATTTGACGCTGATAGTACATATTCAATACAATCCAGAAGTGCAAGAAAGCTGTTGGTGTGCTTTCTATTAAGAGCCCAAGAACTTTATTGTTCTTTTTTTTCTGCTGTTTGCAATGCTTCTCTAAAGACATTTGAATAATAAAGCAAAAGCTCTGCATCTGTGATGGGTGTTTTCGGTGGAAACGTTTTTCATGCTTTTATGGTTTTGGTCCTGGCTGTCAAATATGATAGTCCGGTGTCAAGGCGTCGTCGAGAGATGTCTCCTTTTGCATTACTTTGTGGACATACTTAACATTGTGTCTCTGTGTCTGACATAAACAATTTCAAAAATAAAATTGAAATTTGCCTGCCATCAAGCTCGCCCTATATTTACGAAATGCTCCCAAGTATTAAGTCTCGATTATACGGGTGTGGCCATAAATATTTTTTATGCGGGAGTAAGCCCTATGTGAAAGGCAAAAGGAAAAGACAGCTGTTCTAAAATTTTCTGGCCTAGTTCCATCCGGTCTTCCGGAAAAACATATTAACATAAGGAGGGCGCTACAAGTACAAGCTTTTATGGCCCACGAGACACGGCAAATTTTTTTTTATTAACTACACACATGTGCAAGCACCTGGTAGTCACAAATACTACTGGTATGTTCACTGATGCAAAGAAAGATTTGCTGGCAAACATTCAGTGCTGTCTGGGATGTTTCTGCAGCTCTTGGAAACAATAAAAACGTACACGACTACATTTTTAGGCAGGTTCACCTTTGTAGTGCCTGTCAAATGCAGTTCAAGGTGGTCCTAAGACTCGAACTTGTATTGAGGTAGCGGAGGGGATATTAAAGTAGCAGAGCTTTTCATGCAGTGTGCACGGGTTAGCTAATGTTGAACGGATTGCATATACTTTTGTTTTCTGTTCTAAAAGCAATCTTTTTTTGTTGTGCTGTTTCGAATTTCTCAAATAGATTAGTCTGAAGAACTTAATTCAGCAATTAAAAACATTGTCATATTTCGTATGTCTCCTGGAGAAAAGATCTATTCTCAAAGGATTTTGTGGGATAAGCACATGTCAGTATCGAGTTGCTGGTCATAATTCTTTCAGGCTTTGCACTCTTTAGTGTGCACACCTCGCAGGGACTCTCTCACATTTGTTTGTACTATTCACCTTATTTAATTTCATTCGTTTTCTGCACCAAGAAACTGTTGAAGCAAGGAAGTTGGGGATATTCGTTATAAACTTCAGGCCCCGTGCTATGTAACAATGTTTGGCTCGCATGTTCTCAAGAGCCTTATGGACCGATTGGCAGCATTTTCTGATAGGGCTGAAAAAGTGTTGCAGGGCCCCTTCAGGTATTTTGGCTAGGAAGTGGCCGTATGTTTTGTTCACTTGTGCTTGGAGCATGTTGTGTGAATCGGTTTGTGGACGTAACAGAGCGCAATTACGTCAAATTTCTTAAATAACCGAATGCACTCCACCAACGTTAACTTGTGCATTCCATAGACCTACTAATGACAGCTTCTCATATGAACGTGGTTGCAGTGGCATCGTGAACATTTAGCATTTCTGGCTTTGCGTTGCCTGTCACTGTCTCCACTGGACCTACTCTCCCATTGAAGTAGGCTTTACTGTAAGTCCGTGGAATTCAGTTATTAGATAGTAAGGGACACATGGCCTTGGCACTAAGCTAGTTATCAACTACGGTGAAATGACGAGCAAGTGCCCCCCGACCTTTTTTTGGTGATCTGAAATAAGCGTCCATGATGGAGCAAGCACTGCCCTAAAGCCTCCCCTCCTATGCAGCCATTTTTTTTTTCAAGACGAGCATTGCTTGTGTAAAAAGAACCTCAAGAATGAACGGCCTGAATGCGTATCTGATGTTGTTTATTAAATTCTTTGTCATGTAAATGAAAAGTCACAGTTTCATCACAAGGGCGAAGCAATGAATGCGGTAGCAACAACTTGGAATGTAATTCTGAGAACGGCAAGCTGATCGAAACGTGCAGCGCGCTGCTCACACATAGATGATGCACGAAAACAACATACACAAGTTGTGAGCTCCCATACAAGATGTTAATTGGAGAAGAAACAAAATATACAACATTCAGTTGTTATGGTATCTTTAGTAAGAAAAAAAAAAGCACAGTGCAAAAAAACGAAAGTAGAAAATACTTATATGTTTAGCAAGGCAAAAAAGAAAACTTTCAAAAACAAACAAGCGCAAGTTGTAATACAAAACGTAAGAACAATGTAACATGTAGCAATTGTTATCGCTACATTAAAAAGCAGTTGCTAAGATGAAAATAACTGTTGCAAAAAATATTTCTTTACTTGGTTTTTGAATGCATGTTCTGTGGTTGATGATTTTATTACGTAAGGAAGGGAATTCCGCAGCTTGTTTCCTGTAAGTGTGGTAGTGAACTTGCTGTAGTTTGTGCGAACTTTATGCTATGTTCACACTACGGTCGTAACGTGCGTAACAACTCGTTTGGCGTATCGAACGCAACGGCTATAAAAAGCGTTACCGCAGTTATGTCGATACCTTTGTTCACATTTACAGCTACGTACATTACGATTTTTACGATAGGCCAATCATATTTGTCGCTGTAGAATCGACATCACTAGCGGTCCAATATGGCTCCCATCAACACGCGAGCGCTGGCCGAGTTGGAAGAAATTCCAAATGAAGACAGTACGGCAGGCAGCGCGGAACAACTTTTTACGCACGTTGCGAGCAAACAAAGCCAACCTAATCGTCACCGCGGAATGGCGAAGTAGCACTTCCCGCGCCGGCAGCTACCGCCATCGCCGCCGCGATGCTGCTGCAGCCGGGAGGACGGAAGTCCCGTCAGGTCTCGTGACCGGTTGTTGAAAACCGAAAGCTGATCGGTCATTGGCTGTGTCATAACGGTCGTAGTATCCAGTCGTAAAAGTTGCCTAGCCTTTAACACTCTCACCCACGATTTATGCGTTTGTTGCGAACGTTGGTACCTTTACGTTCACAGTCTGAACTAGACGCATACGCTTGTTGTGCTTCCGCTTACGCGTGTTATAAAAAATCGACGCCTTACGACCGTAGTGTGAACATAGCGTTAGGCAGAAGGCGGTTATGAAGCTCGGAAAACCTAAAAATATTTTTCTTTACAAGGCTTTCCACGACAACGCCATCTATATGCACATTACCGTGAAAAAGCCTATACGTCACAACTGATAACTTCAGCTGAAAGAGGTGATTAAGAGGATGTATATTTAAATTCTGATAAAGTGGCATTGCATTGGTTAAAAAATGGCTGAAAGTCATGAGTCAAAGTACTTGATTCTGTAGGCGTTGTAGTTGGTTGAAGTGGGTCAAATATGAGTTACCCCAGGCTGATATGCATTAAGATAAATGGCTGTGAATATATGCATGATAAAGGGAGGGGATTATGCGTCGCTGAAAATATGAACGAGTTTTGATTATGGCGTGTATTCCAAAGGTTATCTTGCGAATGAGTGACTACGCATGAAGATTGAATTTCATGTGCCGGTCAAGAACTACAGCGAGAAACGTTGTACTGTCGGGCATGGGAATTAAATTATCGTCCAGATGCACAGATATAGATTTTGAAAGTACCGTCGGGAAGGAATGAAAAACTATAAAAACGGTTTTTGATGGATTAATTCTTAACATGTTCATTCGACACCAGGAACTTATATTATGTAGATCCAAGTTAATGTTTCGTTTTAGCTCATCGACATTATTAGCCTAAGTAAAAATGGTCTGTCATCTGCATATAAGATACAGTCTGTAGCGGTCAAAACATTAGGTAGATCAATAATAAATAGCAAAAAGAGTAGCGGGCCAAGAATCGAGCCCTGAGGAACACCTTGATTTACTTTCTTAGCTGCTGAAACTTTACCGTCAATCTGAACAACTTGAGTGCAATTGCACAGATAACTAGATATAAATTGAAGTGCGGGGCCAGTTATGCCATACGATTCAAGTTTATGTGTAAAATATTTGTGATTAATTGTCAAAAGCTTTTGTTAAATCTATGAATACGCCACCAACTACGAAGCCTTGGTCGATTGCCCCCTTTTATTTAATCGGTGAAGGTTAGAAGTTCAAGCTCAGTGGAATAGCCAGGCCGTAAGCCGTACTGTTTAGATGTCAACAGGTTAAACTTTGCCAGGTAGGCTATTAATCTTGTATGCATAAGACGCTCGATTGTTTTGCTGAAAAATGGAAGAATACAAATGGGCCTATAATTACTCAGAAGTTTGCGATCACCATTTTTGGGAACAGGTGTTATTCTACCAACATTTAGGGAGAAATATGCCTGCTTTTAAACATCTTGTTAACAATATCTGCAATGACAGGGGATAGCTCACTAGAGACTAACTTGATGTGACTAACCAGGTCCCGTGGACTTGAGTTAAGTTATAACGCGAAGAACTTCCTCTGCACTCGTAGGTCGCAAGAAGAAAGAATAAGGTTGGCGAGATAATGTTGGTAATGAGGGATTTCTCAGAGATTCACAGGTGCTGCTAAAATACTCACTGAACGCATTGGCGGTATCAGTTAGATGGCTGTATATTTCTGCTTCAGTTCTAATTTTCGTTATCTGCTCACGACATTTATTATTTAAGAATTCATTTATGACCTGCCAGTTGCGCCTCGTATCATTGCCATTATCCAAATTTTTTTTCTGAAAATATTCTTGTTTTGCACATTTAAGTGCGGCTGCAAGCGTGTTGGAATATTTCTTGAAACGATTTTAAGTTCAGAGTTAAATGGCTCACAAGTCACTCTTTTGTGAAGCTGGTTTTTCTTCAAGATACCTCGAAGTAGCGCCCTTGTAACCTAAGGTTTTCTGGGATTACTAATATGGCGAGCCATGATATGTACCG
Source organism: Rhipicephalus microplus (assembly GCF_043290135.1). Lineage (NCBI taxonomy): Eukaryota > Metazoa > Arthropoda > Arachnida > Ixodida > Ixodidae > Rhipicephalus > Rhipicephalus microplus. Next base: position 151,803 of record NW_027464753.1, on the reverse strand, counting down.
TGGTGCATTCAATTATACATTGTGTAACTGTAGTCAAAAATAACTGATAAACCTTTTCAGCACAGGATTCACTTATTACGACGGTCCAGTCAATTCATTGTATCATAGATATGAATTTTTGAGAATTGAAAAATATTCTCTCTTTGTTTTCTTTACACTTGCAATTTTCTGTGCCCAAAGTCAGGAATAAAGGGTAATGATCTGTTATGCTGTGCTCAATGACTCCTTCTGTATTGTGTGTAGCAAAATGGGTAATATGTGGTCAATTAACGTATTAGACCCTGCTATGTCACATCTGGTCGGAGTGGTTATTAAAGATTCAAAGCCGTAGCCATGTAAACACCCGAGATAATCAGAACATGACTGACTAGTAGGGTCGATATTGTTTACGTTGATGTCTCTTCAGATGATGATATTTTTGTTTTCGTTCGTAATAATGTGCTACAACTTATCGAACTGAAAACAGAACTCGGACTGTGAAGATGCTGGTGAACGATAAATGCACCCTAATACTGTGTTCTGGCCATTAACTGAGAAAACACTCATCAAATTCTACCCATACGGATTCACAGGACATATTAGAAATTGTAACGTCATTGCGGCGTTTGTATGACAATGACAATTTAATAAAAACCGCGGATCCTCTGCCCCGTGGTGTAGCACGATAGCAGTACTCTGCATTGTACCGTGATAGCGCATACAAGTTTCTGTCGTCTTCGATAAACCCAGCCAGTTTATGTTCATTCATCTTGTAATGTGCAGAGTACTACTTACAGGTACACCAGGCATGAACGAACAATGTGCATTCTTGACGCAGCCTATGGCGCGAAAATAACACACGAGAGAAGGACTTGCGCTTGTCCTTCTCTTGTGTTATTTTCGCGCCATAAGCTACGTCAAGAATGAACCAACCTGCCCAACAAGTCACTCTGCTATAATATAGTGCATGATGGTTATCCGCTCTTTCGGTTTAACACTGGTTTGCTTCTCAATACTCGGCACTAGGCTTGTGTAAATATTAGAGAAGTGATGACACTTCCTGTAAGGTTGTTTGTGCAGCGTGGTGCACGTGTCTTGCGCAGAAGCCGTATTTTGGGTTCACAATTATTCAGTGGTAAATATTATTAAGTGGTAAATCGCGTTGTGTTCGCGATCTTTGATCACCACTATCATCATCATGGTTAGGTTGGTAGTGCCGGCGGTGACCTCTGGTGGCAAGCCTTGGTGGCGGCACGAGAGAATTGAGCGAGTCTCTTTTGCATGTTGCGTTTAGCGGGGACGGTTGTCTCTGGCAGTGTGTCCCTGGTGCACGGCACCACGGGCCGTCTGCCAGGGGCCCCCGTGGTGAATCAGACGTTGGCGATGCCGCCTTGTGTTTGTTATGCTGTTGAGTGTTGCATAGTTATGTGTAAGCTTGTTTTAGCATATTTGAGCACAATTGATGTATGACTACTTGGCTGACAATATCGCCGTTCTAAAAGCAGTTAAATAAATGTGTATTGTGTGGTTTGTTCCGATGGCGTCTGCTGTGTCCGTTCACTTCAAAAGCGTGGCGCTTTCCACATCGAGACCCTACAATATTCAAATGCTTCGAATATTCAAACAAATTATGCACTGTTTGAATTTGCTTCAAATCGAGTTTAAATTATTGAAAATTTCGAATTCTTTGAAATGAATGAGTAGGTGCATATTAATCTATATATACGTTTTGTAAAGCTGGTTTTGCTGCAATAAAGGGCTACTAAGCAGTAAAAGCACCTTCTCAAGCATATATTCGTTTTTATGCAATTTCTTTTAAAAGTTGTTTCACTGCAGTGAATTGATGCCAAATTGTGAAAACACTTACCAAGGGAAAATCCGCACTGCTGCGAAGCCCCACTTCAAGGTTAGATTAAAATGTTATCCTCCCATTGATTTATTTTTAAAATCTTGTTTGAAATCTAGCTTGAAAGCTCATTTTACCGACCTATATACTGCAAGTACAGCAAATTTTAAAACATTGCATATTTTACAGCCTATCACTTGCATTCTACCAAAAGTCGAATCCTGCTACAATTCCAAGTTGTCTCCACTTCCTTTGATACGAAAAATTGGCATTTGCACAGGCCTCACTTCAATTTAAAAAAAAATGTTATACTGGTTAGTTAGGTCGTGACAAGTATTCCTATTTTTCTTTTTAATATGAGTTATATATATCTACTATTCGAATTCGATTCGAAGTTATTCAACCTAAAGCATACTTTAGTTCGAGTTCGCTTTGAACCTAAAATTCACTATTTGCACAAGCCTTCTCGGCACATGACAAGATGAATGGTGAACCTCAGTGCTACACTGTTGTCATTTTTTAGCAGGTCCGGCATCAAAACTGACCTACATAACTGTTTCATGTGCCGCGTTGTGCAGTAAGGAGGCAAGTGTGGCCACACCGGAGACCCTGGAATCGGTGGCATTTCTGCCCGATGGGCAACGTGTCCTGGCTGGAGGCACGTCTGGGCGTGTTTACCTCTACGACCTACGCAACACCAGACAGACTCCGCCCAGCGTGTTTAACGCCCACTCCAAAACGGTCTTGGCTGTGGCCACCATGCGAAACCAGGAAGTGGAGGCAGAGGTGAGGATGTTCAACTGGAACGCATAGGAATAATCATGGTGGTATTGAGATGTTAAACCCCAGATATTATTATTATTAACCTATATGGGTAAAAGAAACTTATATTCTTTAGTTTATAAAGTTAAAATTTAAAAACTTTGACCTGACGTTTCAGGGCTGATTCAATCTCTTCTTCAGGGGTGACTGTTTGGCCTGCTCCAAAATAAGCTACTTTTTGTTGGTGGTGTCCCCCTACCCAATGTTCTTCTTCTCGTCGTTCCTTTTTTGCTGGGGTGTTTTTGTCACTGGATCCACAGACCGTGCACGTATACATTTTATTAGGTTCCAGTTGATCGTTTAATATTTCCATGTGTTGTTTGAATATTCCAGAACTCTAAAAACTTGTCTTTTTGTGGGGCTACCATCTGTGTCAAAGACTCGGGCATCGTCGAAACTGATACGACCCTGCGAGTTGATTGTGCATCTCTTTACTAGCAACAGCACCATTTCGCTACAACGCACACATGCAGCACTGAACTCTCAACTGATTTATTACTTCAAACGCAAAGCCTTCTTTGTGGCACGCATTGAAACGACAGAAAGATAACATGACGAAAGGAACCGATGAAAGATGTTGTGACCACTGGTTGCTAAAAAAGATGCGTCGTCAAAAATTCTTAAACCACTCAGTACGCCCTCGATATACAAAAGAAGTGAAAAAAATTATATGTCCGATAACAGCAAACATATTCAAGCCAGAGAAGCCAAGGCAGCCACGCAAGAAAAGATAAAAAAGAGTAGAGCATTGGTGTCACCTACAAAACGGAGACTGGGGACATTTGTCAGTGCGTTATTTTAGCTTGTCTCAGACAGTAGGTGCCACACTTCGAAACAGGTGGCGTTTGCACGCAGATGATGGCATTTGTGAAGGCCTGTGCGAGCGAAGCGGCCACCACCACCTCTTATCAGCCCCGGCAGGAACTCTGTCCTCCCATCCGGTTTTCCCTCGATTCCGGTGAGTGCGGCGTGCACGACGTGTCAAATATTGTGGAGCGTGAGTTCTGCTCTAGGGAAATTTTCACTTGATTCTCTCCGACCATGCAACTAAAAATCTTAAAAGTGTAAAAATGTAAAATAGATATACAGCTATACAGATAATTGTTTCACTTTTCATAGAACCAAGAAAAATGTCTTAACATAGTGTCGAATTACGAAGGATTCTAAGAAAATCACGAATAAAAGTGTGCTGATTCTGTATGCATTTGTTTAACAAATGATTCTTCAAGTCTTATTATTTTTTATAAATAATAAGACTTATTGTTGCGCTAATCGAACAGCACACGTGTAGCATTTCCAGCTTACAAATCTGTTAATTTCTTGTGTATTTCGTTGCTGCAGCCTTGTATTGGAACTATTCTTACCTTTTTTGATGGACTTGTTTCTTTGGTTTATTTCTTCTTTTTGTTACTACAGCTTGTAATATAGGCGTGATTATGCGTAAAGTTGGGCAATTATTCTGTCTTTGTGTGCATATGTTCTTATTTGTTCTTCCTCATGAATCAAGCCTGCAGATTCACATGTTTCTTGTACACACATATGTATGCCCTCCTGCTATGCTCTCGGATGAGAGTGGCAGTATTGTAAATAAATAAATAAATAAATAAATAAAAGCATTGTACCACACACTGCAATTATAGTCTTGCAGCATCCTTCACTATGTGGTTTGAGTGCATAACCAAATCTCAATCTCTGATGGGCTTTTTTTACCTGCCCTTAACCGTTATGATTTTTAGGTTTCTACTGTTTCTGATTTTGGGTAACTACTGTTTTAAAAGTTTGCATTGAATAGTCTTCTTCTAGAAAGTAAGTCTTTCCCGTTAAGGGGTACTGACACAAAGTTTCGCGGATGAGATAGCCTTTGGGATTAGTTCCCGTGAACATGCGTGAACCATCTGCAAAATATCAACAGCGAGTAGCTTGGAAGGCATATTACAGCAATTTTCAAGTCAGAATTTTGAATGTACTGACTCTGTCTAAAGGGACCCCCTGGGGACTCCCTTACTTACTCCTCGTCATCACTCTGCCGTCAATAAAACAAGTTGTGATTATGTCATAGCTGCCTTTTCTTTTTTTTTGCCGCGATTGTTCCAGCAGTTTATACAATTGCGGCGCACACGTTTTAAGTTTTGTGTTTGGCAACACTTCAGTCCTGATGGCTATTAGAAAGGAATTCTTGATGTGGACCGGGGGGAAATGCGTCACAGCTTTGTGTGATGACGCGTTCGAGGGCTGAACACACTACGTGGCAATAGTTGCACCCAGCGGCGTCTAGTTTTTGGAGCTCTCTCAAACCAAAACTGAAACTGGTCTATAATGAGGGGCCTGTAAATAATTATCTGTCACGTACTGCACCAAACAATGTGTTGTGTTGTGTCTAACCGGCCCCCAGCAACACATTGCGGCAAAAAAAATGCGAGCCCAATTTTTGTGCCAGTACCCCTTCAAAAAAAAAAAGGGGAAAAAAAACCCCTTAAGTAAAATTGTTGTAGAGAAGGTTATTTTAAATTACAGTGAAATCTCGGTATGGTGAACTTTAGGGGACTGCGGAAATTCGTTCGTTATTTTGAAAGGTCGTTATAGTGAACACTCGAAAATTAACCATAAATACTTATTTTTCACCGACCAAAACAACTTACCTTTACAATGGTGAGACTCGTTTCACGAGAAAAAAACGCAGACACAAGTAAACACCAAAAAATGCACGTTTACTTTAAAAAGTGATTTCTTTCTTTTTTTGACGCCAGCAGCATAAACTTTGCAGCGCGAAAGCCTCCAGCTCATCCTAATTCCTGCGGTGTGATTCGGTTCTTTGGTCACAACAGCCTGCTTTTTGCCTTCCAGTTACCGAAGAATATCTATTGTCTCGCTTAGCGAAAACTCCTTTCGCTTCTTCGTCGTAAGCAGAGGTGAACTCATTTATAGTATCGCCGCAGCGCGAACACCGGCTTGCTTTGCGGTCGGGATAAGTAATCACCGAAAAGAAATGAACCCGACTGAAAAAAACAAGGCCTCCAGAAAACTGTCATCACCTCTTTCAAAGAAAAAAAAGTGCTAAAACAAAAAATTCCTCGTGTTTCGTTTTCTGCTCTCTCGCTGTCTCTGGTTTTCCGCGCCCATGCTTCCTGCTCCGCAACTCCCACTCTGCCTCGCTGACCTTGCCCTCCTGTGTTGCCCTTGCCTCTGCGCCCGCTTGTAAACCTGCAGCGTCGGCGTTTCAACAACAACAAAAAAGAAAGTCGCTTTTTCGTTTTTTTTTTTCTCCGCATTGTCGCGCGTCTTCCGAAAAGCAAGGTGGCCGTTCGCTTTGTCGTCTGCTTGCGTACCGCTCCTGTAGTCTCGACGGATATCGCAGTACTGAGGTGTTGTTAATATAACGTGGAACTAAATTAACGCTCGTTATTCTGAAAAGTTCGGTATTCTGAAGTACCTAGTAGTGAAATAATTCTACATTGAAACTATTAGCAGTCAACATGAGATTTTTAAAAGTTCGTTGATCTGAAAAGTTCATTAATGTGAGATTCGTTCTACCGAGATTTCACTGTACCAGTGTGGACTACCTGCTTGTCATTAACAAAAAAAAAAAAAAGAGAATTCTCAGCATTGTGAGATTAATTTCATCATTCCGATATGCTCATTCTAATAATGAAAAGCTTTTTTGTCAAGCGGATGAGCCACACTCGTTCAAAATTGTTCGGTGTCAGTTTGGCAAGGATGAGATTCTTCTGGGAAGACCTCACTGTTCTGATTAAACAGAGTTTGTTTCGCATGATTTTGAACTGCATGTCATTCTGCCGCTAGTAAAAGCCACGCACACATGACACGAAGGCGACGACATGGGCAGCAGGACGTCATGGGTGTCTCGTGTGTGTGTGGCTTTTACTAGCAGCAGACTGACGTACAGTGAGAAATACCAACTAATCTAAGGAAAAGTTCAGCTCATGTCTTTTGTTTTTTTTCAACGGTTGGCTGTAGTTTTGGAGAATGATGAGCATGCGGCGACTGCACGCCCACGCAAGCCGTGACATCACATTTTCTGTGTTGAACTCGAGGTGCATGTTTTTCTTTTCGGCCACTTCTCTTTCTCCATCTCTTTATAACATCCTGCTCTTCCTCTTTGGCAGAGACATGAAACGTGCCCCACTCTTAAGGGCATTACCTCAGTTGGGAGCATTGTTTACTGCCCGTAACGTTCGTAGTGGTTCTAGAAACCATTGTGGGAGCTGAGCGGGTTGAGAGACACGGGCGATGGCTGCATTTTTGTCATGTCAGTTTCCGGTGCACACAGTATCGCCTAGTGCTACCTACCCTAGTTCACGATGCGGCTACTTGTCAGGACATTTTAAAATGCATTAAACTTATTACTTTCCTCTAGTCTCTGGCTGAAATTGAAGGTTCTGTTTGTCGATTTTAACACCTTTCACTTTGGCTGAATATGTCAGCGGCGAAAATTTTGTTCACTATCTCTTTAAGACCGTGCATTCGGAGCGCCGGACAAGTCTCTTGTGGTGAAAATGCTGCTCACACAGAAAAGATTAAAGGAGCATGCATTAAATTCAAAAAAAGGGACTCTGGACAGATATTAGTGATGGAGTAGCAGGGTGTGTGTGACCGGCCATTGGTTCGAAATTCTGTGTCGGCGTTGTGCAGAAAGTCGCCATCCATCCTTAGAGTAGAAAGGCTCACAATTTTCACTCTCAGAAGCCTCCTATGTCTTCCTAATGCAACGAGCTCATTGCGAAGTCAAACGACCCTAAGCTCTGCATCTGCTTTCGAAGAAATCACGGTTGCGAGTTACATAATTGCACATGGCATGAATTTTAGTAAATGTGCGTGAGGTCCACATGCACAGTGAAAACAAACCTGTCTCCCTTGGGAGCTGTGCATCATGAGTACACTGTTGACAATGCAGTCGTATATGACAGCAATGCAGTTCTGAAGACATAGACTGGGATTTCACTTCTGCACCAAAGTGTGCCAAATCAGATTCACTGTGCTGTCCTGATAATATCGATGCCAAATTGCGCCAGTCTTGGGTTTGGTGGTAAATAGTGCAATCAAACCTCTTTATAGTGAAGTTGCATTTTAAATGAAAATAAGTTCATTATATTAAAAAATTTATTTAAAGGCATATTCATAACATTACATTGATTGCAAAAATATTCTTCAGTTACTTTGTTATAATTGATATTTCACTATATCCAGGTTCGTTACATTGAGATTTAAGTGTATCACTGGCAATCAACCATACCTCTGGCGTCGGGATATGTACAGCTTGATCTCGGGGCTGCAAAAGTTTCAGCCACAGGCTAAGGATTTTCTTCATGTAAGAAATGCTCGTGCATGCATCCCAAGTGTGGGGTCTCGGCGAGGCGAACGTGCGCATCACCACGCCACGCTCTTGGAGTGAACGGACACAGCTGACGCGGTTCGGTACAAAGCACACAACATACATACATTTATTAACTAATTTAGACGACGATATCGTCCGCCGAATGATACACTAATTTCAATTAACGCGTTACCATACAAACAACATAACGCAGTGACACACTAAACACACAATAACATGATAAACACACACTAACACACCCAACACACTAACACATACCCAAGGCGGCGTCGCCAACGCCTGACTTTCCACGTGGGACCCCGGCGCGAAGCCCGCGGTGCCGAGCACCGGGGACCCACGCTACAGACAACCGTTCGCGGCAGCCGCCACGCGCAGAAGAGGCTCGCTCAACGCTCGCCCACCACCAAGGCCTGCCATCCGCCAGGGGACCACCGCCGGCGCTACCACTCTACCAACAGTGGTACTCAAAGCGAACACAACGCCATCTATCGCCCGGTGGTGGTCACCACCGAAACAAAGCCTTGGGGCGAGACACGTGCGCACGCGGCGCAGACAACTTTACAGGGGGGATGTCAGCACCCCCACACAAGTAAGCCATGATGCCGATGCAGCTTCTGTCGTGCAAGTTGGCTCGGCAAGTGTTGTGTTCCAAGCACCCTTGTGTCACGAGCGAGCCTCCGAACCCGCGAAGGACCGGATGCTGAAACTGCTTCCAGATGTTGACTCCTCCCCTTTCCCCGCTCGGCGCTAACGAGCCACCGTCGTTTTCCCCGTAAGTTCGGCTGCCGCCTCCGTCCGAATAAGAATAAACTTGTTTTTAACCGTTCGAGGCTGTCTGAGCTTTTTGGACTACCGCGACCAAGGCGTACGTCTATGGGCCGACGACAACACCGGACATAATAGTGGCGACGAGGAAGTGGATTTGGACCATTGCTACGCAACGATATTGACAAGCTACAAGCTATGGCTACGCACGGGCTCCCAAATCGGCTACCCGAATTCAACGGCTCATCGTGGTCATCGTGGTTTGGACGCCTGCAACTTTACTTCGAGGCTAACAACATCACTGATGCAGCAATGAAGAGGGCCAACCTGCTAACGCTGTGTGGGGAGCAGACATACGACACAGTCTGTGCCCTGATTCAGCCACGCACTCCAGCAGCCGTTGACTACGACGACATCGTAGCAGCGCTACAAGAGCACTATGATCCAAGGCCATCGGAGGTCTACTGTCGAGCCCGCTTCCAACGGCGAGACCAACTGGAAGGCGAAAAAGTGGCCGAATACGTAGCGGCTCTCAAAAAGCTCGCTGCTGACTGCAATTTCGGGACGTTGACCGCGACAACTGCAGCTACTGCGCAGGAGGGAGGATCGACTGCCACACCTGTTAACACCACTATGCTCCCCTTGGACGTTATGTTGCGTGACCATTTTGTGTGCGGACTGCGTGACGCAGGCCTACAACAACGCCTGTTCGCGGAGACGGGTCTCACCTTCTCCAAAGCCTACGACATCGCCCAACGAGCGGAGAGTGCCGGTCACCAGCAGAGGGATATTCGACGGAACGTCGAGCCGGTGCATCGCACCAGTCAGCAGTCAGGTCATTCCACGTCTAAGGCGAAATCAAGCAGAAAGACACAGCGCTGTTGGCGATGCGACGACAAGCACGATCCCCAGGTATGTCGATACAAGACAGCGACCTGCAATTTTTGCCAAAAACTGGGACACATTGAAAGGGCATGCATCTCGAAGCGCAAACAGCCCGGACCGAAGACTTCAGTGCAACGGAACAACAATGTCGATGCACAGGAGGGCCAGACGCAGGATACAAGCTGAACAGCACTAACGTCATCGGCACTACATGACTTAAACGCCGTTGTGAACCTCGGAACGAGACCGAAGATTACAACTGATATTATGGTACACCAGCGCCCTATCAGGTTTGAGGTGGATTCCGGAGCAGCATGTACGCTCATCAGGGAGGACACTTTTCGCGCTACTTGGCGTGAGAACGCGCCAGCTTTCCAGCAAGACGACATGCAGCTGAGAACGTGGTCCGGACATTCCCTTCCACTGCTGGGCTGTGCCAACGGAGACGTGTACTACAACGGGCAGACCCATCAGCTCCCCTTGCTAGTCGTCCACGGTTCTGGATCAAGCCTTTTAGGACGAAATTGGTTCACCTCCCTTGGAGTGGTCATTGGCGGAGTTCACCACACACCCAATTATCCGTCAGTGGAGCAGCTTCATAAGTACAAAGCGGTATTTCTCCGAAGAAATACCAGGGAACAACGGACCTCCAGTCACACTGGAGCTGCGGGAGGATGCGACGCCGAAATTTTTGAAAGCTAGGTCGGTGCCTTTCGCCCTACGAACGTCAGTCGAGAATGAGCTTGACCGACTTCAGGAACAAGGGATCATCGAACCGACGCAACATTCGGAATGGGCTACACCACTCGTTGTCGTCCAAAAGAAGAACGGTATTCTATGCCTCTGCGGAGACTACCGGAGCACTGTCAAACTGGCGACAAAAGCATCTTCCTACCCACTGCCGACACCGGAAGAGGTTTTTAGCACGCTTCGTGGTGGAAAAATCTTCAGCACCTTGGACTTGACACAAGCCTACCAGCAGCTGAAGGTGAGCGAATCAACGTCTGAACTGCTCACAATAAACACTATTAAGGGTCTTTACAAAGTTAAAGGGCTACCATTCGGAATATCTGCAGCGCCAGCAATCTTCCAGAAATTTATGGAGACTACACTTAGCGGGATCCCAGGTGTTTGCGTCTACTTGGACGATGTTATTGTCGGTGGCGCCTCCAATGAAGAGCACACAGAACGCTTGGAGCTCATTTTGGAAAGGCTAGCAAATGCTAATTTGCGCATAAGTAAAGAAAAATGTGTTTTTGCGGTGCCTGAAGTGAAGTTTCTTTGACATCAAATTGACGCTGTTGTGCCTCGCCCAAGTTCCACGTGGTCTTCGCGGCCTGCTGGCACCTGGCAGCTGTTGATGAGTCAACCCTGCACCGGGACGGCGACGGACGCGGACAATCGGGAAAAACCACGTCGCCGGCTCCTCTTGACACAAAAGTCGTTGGCCAAGCTTTTGTCAGCCGCCGAGAGCAACACTCCGAAGCAGCGTCGACCCAGCAGCTGTACGGGGTATTCTGCCTTGCTTGAGTCAACCTGGCTGCATCAGGGAGCGACTTTGCGCATGGGATTCCACGTCATCTCACTGTGGTGCCACGCTGGCGCGTGGGGTCTCCCTCACCAAACAGCGAAATAGGCATGCCTTGCCCCCTTTCCTAGGTTCAGAGGGAGGCGGTGTTTGGCTTTCCCTCTTCGGGGCCGGAGAGGAAGACGACGATCTCATTGGAGTATCCTGCGCATAAATTATCTTTGCAAGGGATCTTGGGAAGGCGGACGATGTATAAAAACGCTAGCGCAGAGGCGCTCGTGGGTGATTCTCTTTTCATGTTGTACCACGCTACCATGTAAATACTGTATATAAACATTTTTTTCTCCTTCTCCGGCTTCTCTACTCGTCCTCTCCGGGGACTCGGATGGCCCGAGTCCGCACCACGCTACACAAAGGCGCAACAGTGGCTGGCAGCTTATGGGATTCGCCTGCGTCGGCTGCATCGAAGTGGTGAGTGCCGCGTGTTTGCTCTTCTTTTCGCCAGACTCGTTAGCGCAGATGGTCGGTAACGTGGTAGGGTGATTGTGGTAAATTTTGATTCGCAGACCAAGAATTGGGTGGCTCGTGGGCAAAATTACCTTAGAAGAGAAACGGTGTGCATATCTAAGATGGAGAAGTTTAAGGTCCAAGAACTCCTCGAAATTTGTCAGGAGCTGAATATTTCGGTCGGCTCGGTTAAAAGAAAACAACAAATTTTGGAGCACTTGGGAAAAGAGGAAGTGAGTTTAGAAGAGGCCATTGAGGCCAGAGAAACCATTTTGGCAAAGAAAGAGGAGCGTGAGCGCTTAGCCCGTGAACAGAGAGAGGAGGAAATAAGGAGGGATCGCGAGGATAAAGAACATGAAATCCGTCTGAAAGAACTGGAGCTTCGTATGTCCGTGGGAAATCGAAATTCAGGGGGTGGAGAATCAAAGATAAAGGATCTAATCCACACCTTCAAGGCGGGTGACGACATTGCATTATACCTCGTGCATTTTGAGCGAGCATGCGAAAATGCAGGGTTTAGTAGGGAGACTTGGCCACAAAAACTGATATGCGTACTACCAGGCGAAGTGTCCGATGTTATCGCAAGAATGAATAAAGAGGACTCCGAGGTGTATGACAGGGTAAAGGCTGCATTGCTACGAAAATGTCGCCTATCGACAGAGGCTTTCCGCCTGCGGTTCAGGCACTCTAAGAGGGGCAACGAATCTCATTCAGACTATGCCTACCAAAGTAGAGCCAACTTTGAAGAATGGCTCAAAAGCGCGCAAGTCTATGGCAACCATGACAAGGTCATTGAGTTGATGGTACTTGAGCAGTTTTACCGGGGAATTCCCGAGGAGGTAAGGCTTTGGGTGCAGGATAGGATGAAAGACGTAGACATGAACAGGGCAGCAGAACTCGCCGAAGATTACTGCTCACGCCGTAGTCTCCGCAGTACACCACGAACTTCGGAAAAAAATGAAAAGGTAGAAAGCTGGTCGGGAAACCAGGGACGCAAGAGGTTTGCAAGAAATAACTGGAAACCCGAGAATTCCAAGTTATTAGACAGTCAGCAGGGAAAGGACAGTGAGGGGACTAAGGCGGCACCTTCATCAGGTTCAAAGGCGCCGGGTGACATAGCGCATGCGTTAGAAGCGCGGAAGCCAGTTGTTTGCTACAGCTGCGGAGAAAAGGGCCACATGGCCAGGAGCTGTAAGAGGCACATGGCATTTGCCACAATTCAGGAGTCAGAGGATAGCTTAAAGCTGTTGAAGCCTTACATGAGGACACTCTCAGTGAACGGCCGAATGTGTAGGGTATTGAGGGACTCGGCGGCCACAATGGATGTAGCGCATCCAAGTTGCGTATCTTCCGAAGACTATATAGGAGAGTGTGCCTGGATTCGGCAAGTGGCAGAAAAGCAAAGCGTCTGCCTACCGATAGCGAGGGTTGTAATCGAGGGCCCTTTCGGCCAATTGTGTACGGAAGCAGCAATTTCAGCCAACCTTCCGGAGCACTTCCCTTACCTATTTTCAAATAAGTCTGAGGAAATGTTAAAAACACGTGGAGAATCATTTGCCACCGAAATAGCTTGCATGGCCCTTACCCGTTCGAAGGCGCGCGAGCTGACGCAACAGCTGAGCAGCTCACCCTCTGGGGAACAGACGTCCGAGGGCAGTGTAGGAAAACCTGAGGTAGTTGCGACGGAAAATGAGTCTGCCATGCGAGTTGTCGAGACGGAAACTGGGGCTATGGTCGGCAACAGCGAGGAAATATCTCTAACGCCCGAAAACGAGGACTTGGTGACAGGCTCGGTGTTAACACCCGCGTCCACCAGTTGGTGTCAGCTAGCCAGAACCGACCGTGCAACGCTAGTGGTCGATCAAAAGGCGGATCTCGCACTCTCTATGCTGCTAGATGCCATACATAAGGAAGGTAACTCTAGAAAGAACGTTTCGTTCTACACCCAAAACGAGGTGTTGCATCGCAGGTATGAGAACGCTAAAGGGCGGGTCTACAACCAAGTGGTAGTTCCACTAAAATACCGGCGGAACATTCTCGACCTGGCCCACAGCAACGCCTGGGCGGGCCACTTAGGTATAAAGAAAACGAAAGCTAAGCTGGCTCAGGAGTTCTACTGGCCCGGGTGCTGGAAGGATGTAGAGATGTTTGTCCGTGAATGCGACACTTGTCAGCGGATAGGAAAATCAACAGACAAATGGAAGGCACCAATGAAACTAGTGCCAATAATCACAGAACCCTTTCGTCGGCTCGTGATTGACATCGTGGGGCCTCTGCCTCCATCTAAATCAGGATATCGGTACGTCCTGACCGCGCTGTGCGTTGCCACCAAGTTCCCGGAGGCAATCGCACTGAAAGAGTTGAGTTCAGTATGCGTGGTGGACGCATTGTTGTCTATTTTTTCTCGGGTGGGTTTTCCCTCGGAGATACAGTGTGACAACGGAAGTGTGTTCACAAGCTGCCTTACGACTACATTCCTAGAACGCTGCGGGATAAAAATCGCGCATAGCTCTATTCACCATCCACAGTCGAACCCTGTGGAACGCATGCACTCGGTCATGAAACGCGTTTTGCGAGCTTTGTGCTTTGAGCATAAAAGTGACTGGGAGGGGTGTATACCAGCTGCGATGTTTTCTCTGAGGTCGGCCCCACACGAGAGTACGGGTTTTAGTCCGGCTGAACTTGTCTACGGCAGGAACTTGAGAGGTCCGCTGCACTTGATACGAGAGTCATGGCCTGGATATGGGGAGGACCCTAATGTGGTTTCCTATGTACTGGATTTATTGGGGCGACTGGGGACTACACGCGAAGTGGTGGAGAGCAACATGCGCGCAGCACAGGCGCTTTCCAAGGCCGTTACGATAAGTCAGCTCGAAAGCGAGTCTTTAAAGTGGGCGATGAGGTGATGCTGTTGTGCCCTTCAAGAAAAAACAAGCTGGACGTACAATGGGAGGGACCAGCGACAGTGATGTCAGTGCTTTCAGACACCAACTACGAGGTAAAGTGGGGCCGGAAATGCCCCAAAGTGTATCACAGTAACCTAATGAAACCCTACATGCGACGAAAAGCAGTAGTAAACCTTGCACTCAATGTTCCTGAGGACGAGGGCGCGGAAATCCTTTGTCTTTCCGATGGCACGGTCAGCAGCACATTGTCAGATAGGGTAGACAAAGGGAACACCCTAAGTAAGGCTCAAGAGGAAGATTTAGAGCTTTTAGTACAGGAATTCGCTACCGTTTTCTCCGAGAAGCCAGGCAAAACGGATGTGATTAAGCACGACATTGAGCTGACGGTTAACAAGCCGATCAGCTGTAAGCCGTATCGGGTGTCACCTAGACAGAGAGAGATACTAGAGGCCGAAATTCGCCGCATGATCGACCTAGGTGTTATCATCGAAGCAGACAGTGATTTCACCTCGCCTTTGATTTTGGTTGAGATTCCGGGCCGTGATCCAAGGCCATGCGTGGACTATCGCCGCCTGAACTCTGTAACAATCGACCAGACTTACCCTATTCCTAACATTGAAGAGAGGGTAGAGACAGTGTCTAAGGCGAAATACATTTCTACGCTAGACCTTGTTAGGGGGTATTGGCAGGTCCCTTTGACAGAGCGCGCGAGTCGATACGCTGCTTTTATCTCACCCCTGGGCACTTTTCGTCCTTTGATGATGAGCTTTGGGCTCAAGAACGCACCGTATTGTTTCAGCCGCCTGATGGATAAGGTTCTCCACGGGCTCGAGAAATTTGCGCTGCCTTACCTAGACGATGTGGCGATATTTTCGGACAAATGGGAAGGCCATGTTGAACACCTTCGGATGGTTTTGGAACGGATCAAAAATGCAGGTCTTACGGTAAAGAGAGAGAAATGTCATTTGGGCTGTGCTGAAGTAAGCTATTTAGGGCACATTGTAGGAAATGGGCGTCGTCGTCCGTCCGAACTCAAGGTAGCCGCGGTGGTCGGTTATCGTCGTCCCAGCACTAAGACCGAGATGAGAGCATTCCTCGGCCTCACAGGTTACTATCAGCATTACGTCCCGAATTACTCCGAGATTGCCAGCCCTTTGACAGATAGTTTACGCAAGACCGAACCTGTGAACATTCAATGGGACTCTAAAAAGGAAGACGCTTTTCAGAAGCTGAAGCACGCATTGAGTGAGAAACCCGTCTTGAGGGCACCGGATTTTGCAAAACCTTTCACTATTCAGTGTGATGCAAGCGAACGCGGTTTAGGAGCAGTGCTATGTCAGACGGACCAGAGTGGAGAGGAGCGGCCGGTTTTGTATTTGAGTCGCAAATTGAGCAGCAGGGAAGAGGCTTATAGCACTTCGGAAAAAGAATGTGCTTGCATTGTGTGGGCCGTACAAAAACTAGGCTGCTATGTTGCTGGCTCTAAGTTTATTATAGAAACTGATCACTCTCCACTAACCTGGTTACACCAAATGTCACCTAAGAATGGTCGTTTGCTCAGATGGAGCATAGCACTGCAGCAGCACAATTTCGAGGTGCGCTACAAGAGAGGTGGCCTTCATACAAATGCAGACGCCCTAAGTCGAGCGTTGTGACTCGTCAAAAAACGCGGAAGGTTTGTTTGATTTTTTTTGTTTACCTTTACCTAGTTTATGTGTACTCTTTTTTTTTTTTTTTCTTTCAATGTGTTACAGTGAGGGCATAGAGAAATTTTTTACTGACTCCCTCGTTGTCCCGAGCTCTACAGTTTGCTTGTTTAGCTTGATTATAATGTTATCTCGATTCCAAATGGAATTACGTATGAAAGAGTTACTGGACACTTGTCCCGATTGGTATGCACATTGTTTCCTTGAGCTTAAGTTATTAAGATAAGATGTTTGCTTTGTAAAATCTGAGGCCTGGCGATGAGAGTGGCGTGCACGCGGTGCTTGTCGCATTGTGTGTGGCTGACAAAGGTCGTTTCTTGGAGCTTGTCACCCACTTTTCACCGAAGCAGGGCGCAGAGGCCAGCTCTTGGAGCATTCCAGTTTGACCAGGCCCTTCGAGAAAGCAAGAGCCTTGCCGGAACGTCGCCGACATCGACCCGGCCGAGCTGCATGGAACAACTCGACCTCCCGATGTATCATCTGGCGGCGGGGGTGCTGTTGTGCCTCGCCCAAGTTCCACGTGGTCTTCGCGGCCTGCTGGCACCTGGCAGCTGTTGATGAGTCAACCCTGCACCGGGACGGCGACGGACGCGGACAATCGGGAAAAACCACGTCGCCGGCTCCTCTTGACACAAAAGTCGTTGGCCAAGCTTTTGTCAGCCGCCGAGAGCAACACTCCGAAGCAGCGTCGACCCAGCAGCTGTACGGGGTATTCTGCCTTGCTTGAGTCAACCTGGCTGCATCAGGGAGCGACTTTGCGCATGGGATTCCACGTCATCTCACTGTGGTGCCACGCTGGCGCGTGGGGTCTCCCTCACCAAACAGCGAACTAGGCATGCCTTGCCCCCTTTCCTAGGTTCAGAGGGAGGCGGTGTTTGGCTTTCCCTCTTCGGGGCCGGAGAGGAAGACGACGATCTCATTGGAGTATCCTGCGCATAAATTATCTTTGCAAGGGATCTTGGGAAGGCGGACGATGTATAAAAACGCTAGCGCAGAGGCGCTCGTGGGTGATTCTCTTTTCATGTTGTACCACGCTACCATGTAAATACTGTATATAAACATTTTTTTCTCCTTCTCCGGCTTCTCTACTCGTCCTCTCCGGGGACTCGGATGGCCCGAGTCCGCACCACGCTACACAAAGGCGCAACAACGCGCAGGGTATCCATCCCACTGAAGACAAAGTGCGTGCAATCACCGAAGCACGAGCGCCTACTAACAAGCAAGAACTGCAGTCGTTTTTGGGGCTATTGACGTTCTACGACCGGTTCTTAGAACATCGAGCTACAGTGGCCAACGATCTATATCAGCTCCTGCAGAAAGAAGTCCCATGGACTTGGTCGCCACGCCACCAAGAGTCATTTGTTGCCCTTAAGCAACTACTTCGCAAGTCTACTGTTCTGCGACACTACGACGAAAGGAGACCCCTACTGCTAGCCTGTGACGCATCACCATACGGAGTGGGAGCAGTCCTCTCCCAAGTTGACGACCAGGGACGGGAAGCCCCGATCGCTTTTGCTTCGCGCACCCTATCGCAGGCGGAGAGGAATTATTCCCAGCTAGATAAAGAGGGACTTGCCATCGTCTACGCAGCAGATCACTTTCGGCAGTACATTACATTACCGGCAGGAAAGTGACTTTCATAACAGATCACCGGCCCTTATTGGTATTATGGGTCCCCAGAAGCCCATGCCACAGACATTGTCGCCGCGAATGACACGATGGTGCATCAAGATGTCGGCGTACGATTACGAACTCGTACATCGCACGAGGAAGAAACACCAGAACGCCGACGCACTAAGCCACCTGCCGCTAGACACCACAATAGATGAACCACCCCCGCCGGGTGATATACTCTGTTCGAGGCGCTGCTGAACCCTCCGCTAACAGCTGACACGGTAGCAGCATCAACGCAGGAGTGCACTGTCTTGAAGGAAGTCTACGTAGCTATACAAGAAGGCAACGTGCAGAAGCTAAAGGGTGAACACTTCAACGCTTACCGCAAGCGAGCTGCGGAGTTGAGCACTCATCGGGGTTGCGTCACCTTGGGATCAAGAGATGTAATTCCAGCGGCACTTCGCGAACAGGCCATGTCGCTTGTCCACGCAGGTCATCGAGGCATTGTTGCCATGAAAAAATGCGCCAGCAGTTATATGTGGTGGCCTGGTATCGACCATGATATAGAATTAACAGTTCATGATTGCCAGCCTTGCCAATGCAACCACAGGAGCCCGCCAAGAGCCCCTATTCCTGAATGGGAAAGACCAGACACGCCTTGGCACACCCTGCACATTGATTTTGCTGGACCTATCGAAGGGTGTTCATTCCTGGTGGTTGTAGAGACATACACCAAGTGGCTGGAGGTAAAACAAATGGCTGCAACGACATCGGCAGCAGTTATCGACACTCTGCGGTCGTTGTTTGCAACGTTTGGCCTACCGCGCAAGGTGGTCTCGGACAACGACACTCCATTTGTGTCCACGGAGATTCTCGAGCTTTACAGCGACAACGGCGTCTCGTCTGTTACATCAGCTCCTTACCACCCGGCTACGAACGGACAAGCCGAGCGCTACGTGGCTGAGCTAAAGCGCGCCCTTACTAAAGACCAGACTGGGACAATGCA
This sequence comes from Rhipicephalus microplus, assembly GCF_043290135.1. Taxonomy (NCBI): domain Eukaryota; kingdom Metazoa; phylum Arthropoda; class Arachnida; order Ixodida; family Ixodidae; genus Rhipicephalus; species Rhipicephalus microplus. The sequence continues at coordinate 132,886 of NW_027464753.1, read as the reverse complement.
ACGCCGCATCGCGCGCTTTCTTTTCAGACAGCACAACACTGTTCAAAGCACTACTGATCAAACGCCAGCGAAATTGATGTTCGGACGAGAAACGAGAAACCAGCTGACAGCAATTGTCCCGGAGCCCTCAGCGAAAGCACTGTCGGAGGAAGAAAAGCTCCCGCATAGCAGGAGAATTGAAAGTGGACAGCGCATATACGGCCGCCAGTTCCACAGAAAGCCCGGCTGGGTTGAAGAGACGGCACTCAAACGCATAGGTTTGCGGTCATGGCTCGTCGACATTGGTGGAAAGGCCACACGCCGCCACCTTAATCAGCTACGCCGTTCAGGTAATTTGCCAAGGGAACCCCGCATTCAAGCAGCCACCTCGACGGAAGCTTTGTTCCACTTAGCCTGGCATCTCGCACCAGATGAATCGGCGCCGCCGCCTGCCGGCCCTGAACACAAGAGAAACGACACCCAGCGAGCGGAGGCTTCTCTTCCTAGTGCGTCCAGAGCGTCCACGCGCTCACGGCGGCCCCCAGATCGCTTCCAAGCGACGAATGAAGGAGGGAGGAGATATTGTGTTCCAAGCACCCCTGTGTCACGAGCGAGCGTCCGAACTCGCGAAGGACCGGATGCTGAAACTGCTTCCAGATGTTGACTCCTCCCCTTCCCCCGCTCGGCGCAAACGAGCCACCGTCGTTTCCCCCGTCAGTTCGGCCGCCGCCTCCATCCGAATAGGAATAAACTTGTTTTTAACCGTTCGAGGCTGTCTGAGCTTTTTGGACTACCGCGACCAACGCGTACGTCTATGGGCCGACGACAACACCGAACATAACAGCAAGAAAACGCGCTCTCTGTAGAGGATCGTGACATCTAGGCCAAAAAAATGTGGTGGCAATTCAATGGGCAGTCGTCTGTTCCAGAAACGCTGCGGGTAGCTCTCTTGAAACGTCGAATAGCGCATAATTAAAGCAATTTTTTTAATAGGTACACACATGCCGCTGAAATGTCTGTCGTCTTTGTTTCTAAACATCTTAAATGATATCTGTGAAAGTTAATGATACATGTACGGAACAATATCTAGTTTTTTGTGCTTAGTCCATGAAATAGCATGTGAATAGTGGAATAATGTTGACACTTTCTCTCAGATATACATTATCTGTTTCATTTACCAGCACATCTTAGTTGATAATCGATCTTGTAGTAAATAACCCCCTAAAAGGCCCTGTTCTTTACCTTATGAGTGCTTGGTTCTGAATTCACGTTATTTCCTGCTTTTTTTAATGTCATCTCAATAATAATATGGTTTTTATATGTGCGGCTATCAGTAACATTAAGTGCGTGCAAATATTTGAATATTCAAACAAATAATGCAGTATTTGAATTCACTTCCAATCGAATTTAAATTATTGAAAATTTTGAATAATTCAAGATGAATTAATAAATGCATACTAGTCCACATGTTACACTCTGTAAAGGTGGTTTCAATGCAGCGCAGGTGTGCTAAGTCTTTAAAGCACTTAAACAAGTGTATATTAGTTCGCATGTAACTTTTGCAAAAGTGGTTTCACTGCAGTGAAGTGATGCTGAGCCGTGAAAGTACCTGAACAAACGTGTATTTAGTTCGCGTGTAAATTTTGTAAATGTGGCTTCGCTGCAGTGAAGTGATGCTGAACCATCAGAACACATAATCAGGAGGAGTTGGCATTTCCGTGAAGCCCTACTTTAAAGTTAAATGATGATATTACTGTCGCATTGATACACTTTTTTAAAAATATTTTTCTGTTTAAAAGCTCATTATAGCGACTTATATGCTCTAAGTGTAGCAAATTTTAAAAGATTACATATTTTACAGGCTATCACTAGCATTTTACTGAAAGTCATGTCCTGCTACTACTGAAAGTTCTTTTTTTCTTTCTTTGATAAAAAAAAGAAAAGGGCATTTGCATAGGTCTTGTTTCAAATTTTGAAAAATATTGAGCAGGTCATGACTAACAAACCCATTTTTATTTATAATATGCTATATATGTACTGTTCAAATTAGATTCAAATCAAAATTATTTGACCAAAATCATTATTTGCTTTGAACCAAAAATTCCTTATTCGCACAAGCCTAAGTAAGAGGCATTTTTGCTGAATGGCCATAGCATCAGAAGGCCCACTGTGAAGCAGCCACACCACGTTGCAGGTCCACTCCTCTCTTTTCACGATCAATAGTCGACGATTAAAAATGATTGGTCAGCAAACAGATAACTTGATCAATGCTGGCTGCTATCGCGCCCTTCCTCATTTGGGATGTCTATTGATAAATGCATTACTAGTCTAGCTATCCTAACATCACTGCTTCGCTTCAAAGTCTGAGCAATCATTTGGCTTTTGTCAACACTTAATGAAAAGTTTACTTTTATTGTGACACATTGTGGCGCCTGTGCACAGTGAGTTATGTGTGTTGAAAAAACAAAACAAAAAATGATGATCGTATCACCATGATCACTACTTTGTAGAAACTACCTCTTAGCCATACCACTAGAAAATCAGTTACTTGACCAGTTGTTCAACATGGTATCTTATGGATATTGTGTTGGTGATTCGTCTAGATCATACATATTGATACACAACAGTCGGCACAACCTTGCTGCATGAAAGAGAAAGACTACGTCGCTTGCTGGTTGTTGATGAACTGTCGCCATCTTGTTCACCGAACACGGTTCATTGTAAATAATTTAATAAATAAGTTACTCGTAACATTATTTTATATTGAACTAATGTGCTGCGAGAATGTCCTGTAAAGGACTCAATGTTGTGTAAAGTTCTCATAAATGTTTGCATGAAGCACCCAAGATTTGAGGCGTTGCCTATGGCTTTGTGCAAAAGTTCATATTGTCGTATGGTTGTGATGATGATGAAACCCAATTCAGCCAAAAGATGAAATGTTTTTATTGGGTGAACTCGCACCCAGTTCAAAGAGTAGCACTCAAATTACAGTGAAGGTGGCAAGCACTGAAATTTGTTGTTGGTAGTCTGCTTGTCTGTGAAATGTATTCATACAGGCCTTATCGAATGCATTCAGCATTATCACTGGTGCTCGCGCTAGCTGTACAATGAACTTGGTTACTCGCGCCCTGTGCGTAATCTTAAACAGTCTGAAACAAATCGTGAACTTACCATGCATTGTGGTACAGCCTGCATTGAGTGTTGGCAATGAGACTTTAACAGCGAAGTTGTTCTTAGTCGAGCCTTTCGTATCTAGCAGCTGCCGTAGATTGTAAATGGGCATGTGCCACTACTCACACAAGTCCCACAACTCGCCACTGCGTCCACTACCACTCTCCCCACTGCTCTCACTGCACTTACCCTCTTCATTCCCTTTTCAGTAAGCCCCACTGCATTCAAATCCCACTTCATTCAATTGGCTAAAATGACCGGCAAAGCAAAATAGGCCACCAGCTTTGCTGTTTGATCAGCGTCGGCCGCATGGAGCTGGCTGAATTTTCGTTAAGGAAGCGCGATTACATAAAATAAAAAACAAGCAATAAGCGCGCGGGGGCAATGTGGTGCAGCTTTAGTTGAACTTCAGTAAGTGGTTCGGCTGTTACATAGCTCTCCCGACCTTCTTTCAGATGTAGAAGCTGCCGGGGATCTTGTGAAGGCCTCAACACCTTTCGGTAAGTTCTTGTGCGCGGCCATTGTGCACCTATCACTTTAATTCAGTAGTCTGCCACTGTGGTATAGTGGTTACGGGGCTCAGCTGCTGACCTGAAAGTTGCAAGTTCAATCTTGTCCATTCGTGATGTCCGCACATTTATGTAGATGATATGCTAGAGGCCCATGTACTGTGCGATGTCAGTGCTCACTAAAGAACTCCTGATGGTTGACACTTCAGATCCCTGCTTTTAAGTCATGCCTCATGATAACATTGTGGTTTTCGTACATAAAACCCCAGATATGATTACTTCAATTCGGTATTTATGCCATCACCCTACTAGGTTTGAGGTTCCATGTTGGATCCCAGCCATGGCAGGCACATTTTGTCGGCAGTGAAATGAAAAAACAGCTGTGTGCTCTGCACGTAAAGAACTACAGCTGACCAAACTAGATGAGCTTGGCGATTGTGGTGTCGCTAATAATCGTGCAGAGGTTTCGGCACTTATCTTCGAGCAAGTTTGTCATTTTGTGAAGACGAAACCTAAAGCAGTCTGTACCTTTATACAGTCATAGGAGGGGAGTGGTAAGCATTGGATACTGCCAAGTGATCGGCAAGCATTTACACTCAAACCTCATTCTAACAAAGTTTCGTCTTACACGGAAAAAAAAAAAGGTTCGTTATATTCAAAAAATTTTTTTAAAGGTGTAATCTTGACACTGAGTCTATTGAAAGACTATTGTTTATTTATTTCATTATAATTGATATTGCATTATATCTAGCTTCTTTATATCAAGGTTTGAGCATATTGAGCATTTTTGGGCTTTAGCATGCCACAGGAAGAAGGTTGTGGGCTAATGCTTAGTGTACTGTGTACTTAGCTATGAAAAGAATTCGCTACACTCCAATGGACGTAAGGTTGTGAAAAAATGGGTTTGTTGCAACAATTCTCAATGTTCACTCACCATCAATTACTTTCCTAGTTGAAAAGGAAAGGGGATGTCTTTGTCAATACCTTGCAAACAACGCCTCCCAATTAACAGAAATGAATCTGAAAGGCTATGCTTTGCTGTCATCTCTTAACTTAAAAGCCCTCCCTTTTTTTAAGATAGTTTAGCGCAAAACGTTCAAGAGAAAATCGGGTCTTCATTTTCAAATCAAACAAGTTACGGTATAAAATTTGTTCTCCTAAACAACAGGATATAGAGAGTCACGACTTCCTTTTTCTTTATGCACGCCTGTTGACTGCATTAGTAGGAAGACTAGCTTTTGATATTTGTTTCTAGGAACTGGTTTGGTGTTTCTTGTGAGGCAAAGATGAAGACCAATTCATGGTTTTAGTCTCGTACAACTGAGGTCTAGAGAGGCCCTGCCAATACTACCGAAGCACGACAGTCGATAACCATTAGGACTAAGGATACAGTATCGTTCATGCATTTGCCATTGATCTCCTTCAATAGCCTAGTGATTTTGCCACAAATTTTGTCGTTTTAGTACGAGCATCTTCTGCGGTTGCCTTGCCGATGACGAAGCGGCGGCAGCACGCTGAAGCCCCGGCAACTGCGAGGTGGAAGAGAGTGCTCGTTAGTGCGCGCGAGGCGGGCGTGTGGGCCCACGCTGCTCTTGCCACCATGAAAGCGTGAGCGCCTAGTATGCCTTCCCTCTCCCTTGAAACAAACAAGCAAACAAGAAAAGTACTTTTCACTTAGTAGCACCACTGTTGTTTGGTTGCTGCAGAAGTCTCTTTGAACTGCACTTCGTTAAAGTGGCACCAGCTGATGCTACTGAAAAAAAAAAAAGAAATCTGCGTCATTTCACATCAAGCTCTCGTTGCCGCATATGTGGGACCACTCTTCATATGGAGAGCACTTTTCTGAGTTGTATTCTATGGTAGTGTCGTTCGCCCTTCATTTTCGATGCTACGCATGCATTCATGAGTTTACTGTTGGCGCGTGGAGTGGCCTCCAATAATGTTGAGCCATGCATTCTTTATTTTTATGCAGACAACTGTGTTGTCACTACAGAGGAGATGTCGGATTAGGTGCTGGTAGAAACTGTTGAAGGCCATGGGGACAATGACAGGTCTTTGGAGGCCCACTTGTTCCACGCCTTGATGTCTTGTGCTGCGCTGTGGGTTTGTTAGACTGTGGCCTTTGAGATTCTGGCAACGCTTCGTCCTGTTGCCTAGGCCAATCTCAGAGGCCTCGTTGTCCAGGATTGCCATTCCTCGAGAGCACTAGGGCAACAAAGTCAGTTTCACTGCAAGGGCAAAATGACTAATACATTCACAACAAATTCTAGTGCTCCACGTAGTAGGGCTGGTAGCTAGCTCTTTTCGGTGCGATATCACGTAACTCTACAAAACACTGGTGTAAGAGAATGCGGCCGCTCCAGGTAGAAATGTTTCACACACTTACTGCTGGGAGCGCAGCACATCGAAGGGTACATGAGCCATATGCTGACACTTATCAAGATGGCACATGCGCGAACGATCGCAACCGCACCCTTAAAAAAAAAATGTTAGGCCAGTGCGGTAGGCACAGCACATTCACAGCGAAAGCTAGAAGAGCAGCCTTTCAGAGAGTTTTCAAAACACTCATTGGGTAACTGCTGCAAACACACGTGCTTGGTACCCACTAGGGCGTTCATAATAAACTTTTGGGTAGTAGGCCAGCATTCGCTATGCTATTTTTCGTCAGTCTTCTGAGAAGCGTGGTATCCGCTAAACACTTGCAAAAAATGTTGTGCCAATTGTTCATGCAGTGGCTGACAACGGTGAGAAATTAAGGTTGAAGTGGGTATGCGCCACAGTTAATAGGGAAACAAGAACAAGCTTTTGTAATGGGTTGGAGCATTGGGCGGCCCACTTGTTACACTAATCGCGTTGTGCGACGACTGGTTGTTCTTTCACTGATGTAAAACGCTTTATGAGTCGTATTTACACGATTGCGCTACCGACATCAAGCCTGCCTAAGGCAAGTTTGACAACAACTCACAAGCACCGGAGTAGCTCAGTGGTAGAATACTGGGCTGGCACCCAGCGGACCCGGGTTCGAGCCCCACTGTGTCATTGGTGCTAGGTCATGACTGCCTAAGGCAAGTTTGACAAGTTACAAGCTCCGGCGTAACTCAGTGGTAGAATACTGGGCTGGCACCCAGCGGACCCGGGTTCGAGCCCCACTGTGCCATTAGTGCTAGGTCATGACTGCCTAAGGCAAGTTTGATAAGTTACAAGCATCGGCGTAACTCAGTGGTAGAATATTAGGCTGGCACCTAGCAAAACCGGGTTCAAGCCCCACTGTTTCATTGGTGCGAGTTTTTTTTTTCTTATTTCTCGCGATGTGGTTACGGACACTGGGGGCGGCGGCAGACACGTGCAACTGCGTGTGACCCGAGTTGTGATCTCTTAACAGCTTTCACTGTAGAAAATCTAAGTTCAGTGCTGCACAAGCAAGCTCACCCTCCCCCCATTCAATGGCAGGTCTAACATACTGTTGGGGGGGTGGGAGTGGGGGGGCAGGAGGGTAGGATGTTGTCATTGCCTTCTCCAAGTGAAGGGCTGGCTCGTTTGATCTCCGCTTCCGCAGCGCTCGTTGCCTCCGCTAGCACGCTTTTATGTGCAGGTAGAACTCGCGATGTGCAGGAGGACATAATTAATTTGGACTTTTTAGGAACATGACAACGGCAAAAATCCATCAAGTGATTGATATCGGAGAACAGTTTTTTTCCTCTTTTGGGTGAGCAGCGCCTTCAGTTTCCTTTTCGTTTAATATGTGCATTTCTTGTTGAATTTTTTTTACGTAGTTGCATATAATCAAAACTTGTTTGTAATGAATTTTTGAAGCATTAGTCAATTTTTATAAGTGCAACATTAATATTGGTTTAGTCTTCAAGATTGAGGTGCAACATATTTTTTCTCCTTTTCATTTCTAACATATGCAGCTGGCCAGGTTCCAAAGATTGCCAGAGATTCGCTTGGCACACGCCAGTCCGAGTCGGACGAAGTATTCAAGGTGAGTGTACGGTGCTCTAACTTGACCCCTAATTGCAAATACGCAATTAGGGGTTGATCGGTGTGGCACTTAAAAGGGCCCTGCAATACTTTTTGAGCATGGTCAGAAAATGCTGCCACTTTGTAGTTGAGGCTTCCGGGAATACCCGAGGCTAATAATATACAGTTAAACCTGGATATAACGAAATTGACAAATTCCCAGAAAAATTCATTACTAAGAGGTTTTTGTTATATGCAGGTTTGGTACGAAAATTAGGAAAAGAAACGTGCAAATAAAACAAAAGGGGGGCTGAAGGCAGAGCTAACCCCAAACACTCATTTTACAGTAAAAAACTGCATTATTATTGCGATAGCAATTATATGGACACTCTCGGCGGGTTCTCGGTGTCGCCGCCATGTTCCGCAAAAAGTCCAAATTGACAACTTGCCCCTGTGCATTGTAATACCCATGCCACATGGGCATAGAAAATGACATTCGGTAGCGAAGGCATTCAGTTCCCCAATGACATTTTTTCCGGCGGCGCTGCTACACGTCCAAAGCGAATGACATTTGACTTGATGATGTCGATCGCAGCACCTTCCTTGTGACCATCGGATGAGGAGCAATAAAAAAACAAACAAGCGTTTACAAGCTTCATACACATCCGATAATATATAAAAGTATAAATAAGCATATTACGCTGCCGTTAGATTTCGTTCGTTACTTTGTTTCCTGACCTCGCAACCGACTGTGTAGCAACTTGAGCCAAAGCTAGTGTGATCCGCAGCGTAGAAAGAAAATGGCGCCTGGCGCATTTATTTCACAGCGCCTACCAGCTGAAGAGAAGTTTTTAAGCAGTTTTTAAAGTGATTACTGTAAATAAAACACGCAAAAAGTTTTTTTCCAGTAGGATCAAACGTCATTTTATACAGTTACTTCATCAGCTGTGGCGTCGAGAGTACGCATTTCCCAGTCGAATGAGTTCTGGCGATGGCATTTGGTGACGAATGGCATTTTGGTGAATGCCATTTCGTTCATCTGCGTGGCACCGCGCGAATGACCTTCAATCTGAAGGCATTAGAAGGTAAATGCTATTTTCTCCGCCCGTGTGGCACAGGTGTAACTTTCACAAGTGGGTAAAAGCGTGTGAGCGCTGCTGAAACAGAAATCAAATGAGTCGGCCGATCCCTATCGCCTGGAAAATGCTTAACATCTCCCGCGTGTTAGAACTGCCATCAAATGCTCAAACAAAGTAAACCACCTGTCTTAAACGAGCTTGAAGCAACAAGGGGAGGGGGGTCGCTCGAGTAGCGATAATGAACTTTGATATTAAGAGCGGTCGCGATCGCTTGCGCGCTTGCTATCTCGGTGAGTATCAGTGCGGTTTCAACGCGAAGGCACTGTGTGAAAAGAGCAAAGGCAATCGTTCCGGTCAAAGTCAAAGGCCCGCAATTCTCCCCACCGAAGGATGAGCGCGCGCGCACATGCATCTAACCCTCCTTTCCCCCCTCCGCATTCGCGGGGCAAAGTACGCGTGGGAGATAGGCGCCCGTTGGCACGTCTTGACGAGCTGAGCGCCGAGCGCGGGCTGCTTTTTTTTTTTCTTTTTGAGTTTCCGTATATTTAGGTACATATACATATACTATCCATATACGGTGAACGAAGGCATAGGCTGCAAAAACCCAGCTGAAACTGCCCATATACATATTTGCTATCACAATACCAAAATAGCAAAGCAAAACGTCACCGGGGGACACACCATATGCGCGCGTGCATGGCGTCGAAAACGAAGAGCGGACGACGCGGACACAGGCGCGGTTTCCGCGAAAACTATTTGGTAAAGCGCCCTCCATATGCAGCGCGGCCCCATATACCTGACGCTAACTAAAAGCGCGAAAGTAGTTTTTTTTTATTTTGGTTTGGAGTGGGGGAGGGGGAGGGCTGCTCGCCTGACGCAGACGCAGCCCCCGTGCCCGCCGCCACCACTTCGGCGGCGGCGGGGCAGCGGCGAAAGATGCATGCTCGTACCAAAAAGCCGAAATGCGGAGCGAAATTCCAAGAGTGTCCGTGGCGAAAATCCATTATATCAAGGTTGTCTCCCGCAGTTACTATGTTACATAGAGGTCGCAAATACATGTGCTCCTATGGAGCGACGGCGGGGAATAGAAAAGTTTCGCTATATTCAGAAATTTGTTATATGGAGGTTCGTTATAAGCAGGTTTAACTGCAGCGCAATATGTTGCCCATAATTCACCATAAATTTTCAAAGTCAGCTGAAAACCGTTTTCTTTTTTCTTGTCAACTGACAGATCAAGTTCAGAAATCACTCGTTACTGCAGTTTGAATAGCCATTGGCGGATTTGAGCATAGCGCTCTTGTTCGTTGCGGGGCTTACAGGGGGAGGCTGCAACTTGCCCACCCATGTGTGCGCGATCACACTGAAAAGCCAAGTATCGGAAGGAAAAAAAAAAAAAAACTAGAAAAAGCGCTCAAGGTCACGAGGCCCGCAGTATGTTTTTTCTTTCCCCGCGCTATCTCTCCCTGCGTAGTCTCTAGCGCTTTTGTCAGGACGAGAGGAAAGAGAATGCATTTGTAGCGTGCGACAAATCTCTGCAACTCCGCTCGCACTTGACGGATTTAAAAAATTTTTGCGGCAATGATTTTGTGAGGCAAATAGTGAATCCATGCTATGGCTACTTGAGAAAGCGTTGCAGGGCCCCTGTAAGAACAGCATCACCTTCATCTAAGATTGCAAAAGAGTTGGCAATGGTTGTGTTGGTTGCCAAGTGCAGTGCTCCTGCAGTGTTTCAGACTGTGCGACTGATGGAGTGCAATTTCGTTGCAGTCTACTTCCACTTAGAATCTCTCTGGTTTTACTTTGATGGGTCGCTGATCTGTAGTTGACCTTTCCTATGGCAAAAGCATCGTACAATCTAGATGTATGCATGGTCACTGTGTTGAAGTGAGAATATTCCGCAAAATGACTCATTCTGAAGAAACCTTTGTTTATGGCTTTTTTTTTTTTTTGAGGGGGTAGGCAACTGAATGACAATTAAAACAAATTTTCCGTATGGCAGAAATTTCATTGTTGGGGGTGGTGTTTGCTGTAGTTAGTTGAACAGTAACGGTAAACCAACAGGCTCAAATACAAAAGTTTATGAGTAGAGTACGTTTGCAGCACGTTTGTGCTTTTGTATTGCATTATGGCTTCATTAATCTTTCATGTCTCTTATCGGCAACGTTATTCACAAGTACTTTTTTTTCTCTCATAGAAGCCACATGAATCTAACATTCTGGATGCATCGTGGACTTCAGGGACCTCCCCCTCTGTTTACAATCAGCAGCCTTTTCGTAAGTACAGCAGACTTCAGTTGATTCTCTCCTGGTAAACCCAACAACAGTTGTCAAAAGTATTGCCATGTTGAATGAAGCACCGATACACAATGCTGAATCAAATATGCACACCCTTTTTATAGACGGAAAGCTGAAATATTAAAGAAAAAATCACATTGCATAATGGTAAATCAAGCCCACAGTAACAATTACACACTCAAACCTCAATACAACAAACCCAAATATAATGAAATATTGCTTATAATAAAGCAAATGAAGACTCGTTTTGCAATAAGCATAGTGTTAGGAATTTACCTTTATAACGAATTTTGGGATATAAAAAAACATGTAAAATGCAACTTTGTTAAAGTGAGGTTTGACTTACTACAAATATTTGATAGCCACTTTGCATCTTCTAAAGGCTTAAAGGAGAACTCCGGCGTTTTTTCGATATTCACCAATTTCAATAAAAATTTTAACATGTATTCGCATTGGTACCATGGTGATATGTGCCAAATTATACAACCATGAGTTATTTATTTTTTTAGAAAACAAATTTTAAAATTGATACCTGATTCTGGAATCACACTTGTAAACACGGGCCGCCCTGTGTATACGACGTCAGGGCCTACTCTTTTTTCAAAAACCTTGCCTTTCCCTGCAGATGGATGCAGTGCACGCTTTCTCCAACGAGGTGACGACAGTGCGAGCGCAGTTCAGCTTTGTCAGCTCTATAAGTGTGTTAGTAGTTGTAATGGCGGGTCTTGCAATATTGAGCAACGAGGAAATCGATTCGGGGCATGTCAGATGCTTCAGGCGCCAGAGGGTCGAAATCAAAAAACAATGCTTCCATACTCAGACAGTAGCTACAATCATCGCTGAATTTGTCCCTGGTAAGTACAGATGAGCGGCGCAGCTTGATTCCACGTTCTATGACATCGCCAACTTGCTTTTCGCGCATCAGAAAATCGAGGCACGTGAGCTATGTTTACACCTTGGCCAGCCGTGGCGAAGTGTAGTGGATCTCGTGACGTCGTGGGCGACGGATTCTTGTGACGTCGTAGGATACCTACCATGGACAACAGAACCACTCCCTGTTTCGGTTTCTGTTTTGACTCGTCGTTTTTTGACATTGAAATGATTGACAAGTGCCTGGGCAGTATGAAAGGACCCTATCTCTTCGGGACTGTCAATACTATTTGAAAACAGCATTATCTCAGTATGGGTGAAAATGCACCGGAGTTCCCCTTTAGGAGCTGTTTTGAATCAAGGATAACAGGAATAAAAAGCTAAAAGAAAAAGTACAAGCTTGCTAAGAAAATGAATACACTAGTACTTAAGAAACAAATTGTTGCTGTAGCAGGTAGCACGGACTTAACTCAAGCAGGAATAGCCTGCTTTCAGCAGGTGGGCATGATTGCACGAGCTCTTTCTTGACAGGGTTCAGAATACAGCTAGTACCTTTGTACAGTCGCCGACCGATTTTTCGGACTCCAAAAATTCGCACTTGTTGCCTTCGATGCCAAACTTCGGTGCCATACTGGTCGCTGCCGGAAGTCACATCCCTAAGGCTCATAAATGGCAGACGTAGAGCTATCAGGCGTTCTTGATCAGAGCTGAGAGCAGGCAAGTGAGGGGGCTTGAGAGGATATCGGTACGTGTGCGTAACACTTATTGTAGGAACTTGTCACGTGCCATTGTGCCTTCGAAGGGACGAGAGCGACGTTGACGAAGTAAGAGAAGGCGAGTGCGCGTGCCATCGAAAACCGACGCCTTGGGTAGTGGTGCACCGTCTAGTGAGCTTTGTTGGAATCATCGGAGAAGCGACCAGAGCAGCGACTTTGAGGGGCACTGGAGAAGAGTACATTGGCAACAATGGTGTACACCCCGCCAGCCGCCTCTAGACAAGCTGCGACCAATAGAGGCATGGCGACCAAGCTCCTATAACATTATCAGCCTAGAATGTTCATGGATAGAGGTGGATTTCCTAGTAACGCAACAATTTTAAAGTTTATTTAGGATGCTGGCATATTCTGAGCTGTTCACACCAGGTTTATCTTGTGTCCATTCAACATTGGATCTTTCGCCAAGTGTGACATACTGTATGCATGTTCCTCTGGGCCCTTCCTACTGTTCAAAAGTGCCCTGATGAAACAGTAGGGTTACAGTGTACTAGAAGGAGAAGTGTGTCGTTCGGCGCCGGAAAAAGGGTCCTTCTAGCGATGACCGCTCCGTGCGCGACTAGAGGGCGCTGCTGGCTAAAAGAGCGCTACGCTCGCTACTGTGATGGCTCTGTGAGCGGGCTGTGTGGCCGATTTATGTATTGTTAGGAGTTGTCGTCACGACTTTTTATGTTACAAATGCGACTTAATAGTGAAATTCAGCCCTTGTGCATAGGCACTAGTCGTTCTCTCGCTTTAACGTGTCTACACATAAACACCCGACTACGATTCGATGAGGTCGTTTACACCAGCCGAACATGTTTCTCCTCGAAGTTACTAAATTTTATATAGTAGTGATGTACTTTCAATTAGTATTGGGTGAATTTCAACGTATTAACTTATAGAGCTTAAGTATCTACTATTTGCATACAAGTGTCTCTGTCCGGTCCTGTGTGTTTTATATCTTTTATATTGCTTCGCATACTAAATGGTCAGGAAGCGTCAATCTAAGGCCTATAAGTCTTTCAGCTCAAGCTAATTTTTGGGCTGCTAAGCTTGGCTTTCGGTCTCCGAAGGTTATGTCGTATATTGCAAGGACTTCGTTTCGTAAACATCTTCTGACATCGTCTTCTGGAAAGCTGGATCAGTATTAGCTTTTTCTAATATTTGCAGTGGACACAAGCACTGAGGTCATTTACTACAAGCGTGCAGTTCTTCAAAGAGAACAACCCTCTAAACGCTCGATGGGCATTTACTATAGATAGCTAAAAGCTCCATTCCCAGGCCGGAACACAAAGTCAATTTGCTGACATTCTTTATCAGCAACTCTGCCTCTTCTCATGCTACGAGTTTTTGGCGCCACTTCTTTCCTCTTATGAGAACTTCGGCGTTTGCAGCACCTTCAGCAGCTTGCTTCTTGATTTGAATGAGTTTTTTCAATGCTACCTATCTATGTTCAACAGCGTCGGCTTCCAACTTAGCCTAAAGAAATCAGTCCCCGACACACGGCAGGAAAATTTCTGACCACTCATTTGGAATCGTGAGCTTTGAAAATGACAGCCCTTGAAATTCTTGGTCACGAGCTTTATCAGTGGCACCATCTCGGCCTACACTATTCGACATTCTTTGGCATTTATGTTCAGGAACATCATCGACTGAACTGCCTCTATCAACGTCGTTCGACTCAACTTCTGACAACGTGTTGCTCTCACGTCTTCGCTTCGGTTTGGGGAGAATCTGATATCGTCAAAGTTGTGATTCTTCCGTTTTTTTGGCAGCGATTTTGAAAGGTATTTAGGAGCATCAGGGAAAATTGTAGGAATGGCACCTTTTGATAAGAGTGGTAAGTCTCTGGGGGGGTCTTAATAACCTTTGCGTCGATATAGTCGTCTTGAAAGTTCGCTGTATGAACGTTGCTTCGAACTGTCGCTCACAAACAGTGCTGCTCTTGTTGAAGACTAGATCACCTCTCTTGATGTTCCGCGACCATTTTTCCCGGCGCTCAGGTTCAACGGCACCCGAAATAAGGAGTGCGCCTCTTTACACGAACGGTAGCCGCTGTTACGATTTGGCACAAAGCAAAAGTCGTCTCCTTTGTACCGTCGTCTCTCAGCCATATTTTTCTCATTCCAGTAGACAAGTGCAAACACCATCGCAATTTCTTCAGTCACATACAGCACAATCTGGCGAGGAGCAGAGTTATTCCATGCGAGAAATACCAGCAACGAGGAACTGGTCACGCGTTAACAGCCAAACTAACAGTGCAACATGTGTTGACACACGCGCTCCTCTGGGTCGCAGCGTCCCCTAACGCCCCAGGCTGTACTCAACCTGCTTCATCGCTGCGGGGGCCCCCTCGTCTTCATTGGAACACGCCGCACACAGCACACTTCCCCTTCTAGTACACTGTAGTCATCATCATCATCAGCCTGACTACGTCCACTGCAGGACAAAGGCCTCTCCCATGTTCCGCCAGTTAACCCGGTCCTGTGCTTGCTGCTGCCAATTTATACCCGCAAACTTCTTAATCTCATCTGCCCACCTAACCTTTTGTCTCCCCCTAACCCGTTTTCCTTCTCTGGGAATCCAGTTATTTACCCTTAACGACCAGCGGTTATCCTGTCTACGCACTACATGCCCGGCCCATGTCCATATCTTCTTCTTGATTTCAGATATGATATCCTTAACCCCCGTTTGTTCCCTAATCCACTCTGCTCTCTTCTTGTCTCTTAAGGTTACACCTATTATTTTTCTTTCCATTGCTCGCTGCGTCGTCTTCAATTTAAGCTGAACCCTCTTTGTAAGTCTCCAGGTTTCTGCTCCGTAGCTAAGTACCGGCAAGATACAGCTGTTATATACCTTTCTCTTAAGGGATAGTGGCGATCTACCTGTCATAATTTGAGAGTGCTTGCCAAATGTGCTCCACTCCATTCTTATTCTTCTAGTTACTTCAATCTCGTGGTTCGGCTCCGCGGTTATTACCTGCCTTAAGTAGACTTAGTCTTTTACAACTTGAAGTGCACTATTAGCTATCTCGAAGCGCTGCTCTTTTCTGAGGTTGTTGTACATTACTTTCGTTTTCTGCAGATTCATTTTAAGACCTACCTTCCTGCTCTCCTTGTCTACCTCCGTAATCATGAGTTGCAATTCGTCCCCTGAGTTACTCAGCAGTGCAATGTCATCGGCGAAGCGCAGGTTACTAAGGTACTTTTCATTAACTCTTATACCTAACTGTTTCCATTCTAGGCTTCTGAAAACCTCCTGTAAGCACACGGTAAATAGCATTGGGGAGATTGTGTCCCCCTGCCTTACACCCTTCTTGATTGGTATTCTGTTGCTTTCTTTATGAAGCACTATGGTAGCAGTTGATCCCCTGTAGATTTCTTCCAGGATGTTTATATATACTTAATCGACGCCCTGATTCCGCAGTGTCTGCATGACGGCTGATATTTCTACTGAATCAAACGCCTTCTCGTAATCTATGAAGGCTATGTATAGTGGTTGGTTATATTCTGAGCATTTCTCTATTACCTGATTGATAGTATGAATGTGGTCGATTGTTGAGTAGCCTGTTCGAAATCCTGCTTGTTCCTTTGGTTGATTGAATTCTAATGTTTTCTTTACTCTGTTAGCTATTACTTTTTTAAATAGCTTGTATACTACAGAGAGCCAGCTAACCGGCCTGTAATTCAAGTCCTTGTCATCTCCTTTCTTATGTATTAAGATGATGTTAGCGTTCTTCCAAGACTCTGGTACTCTTCCCGTCAGGAGACGCCTCGTAAACAGGCTGGCTAGTTTTTCTAACACAATCTGTCCTCCATCTTTCAGCAGATCTGATGTTACCTGATCCTCACCAGCAGCTTTGCCTCTTTGCATGCTCTCCAAAGCTTTTCTGACTTCTTCTATCATTACTGGTGGGGTGTCATCTGGGTTACTGCTAGTTCTGATAGTATTAAAGTCGTGGTTGTACACTGTAGTAGTGTCTAGCATCACACTACAATTATAGTACAGTTCAACCCAGTTATAAGAGACATGCACTGGGGAGCAGTTATTGTCTTTATATAAAGTGTCTCGTGTAAGCTGGGTACCATGTATACGTTTTTTCGCCAACACCTGTTTCAATGTAAGCATACTAGTGTTTAATATACCCATTTGTCTGTTACATCAGTGTCTCACATAAAGGGGTTTGACTGTATCAGAGGTGAGACAGCTGTGCATATTGCGCATTTTTGATACATTTCCGTTTTCTTGTGCCAAGCTACTCCAAAAGCATAAAAATTATGAAAATTGCGCTCAACTACTTCAAAACAGCCTCGAAAGCTAGATTTTTCATGCCAACCTCAGGTTCAGTGGGAAAAAAGGCTGAGTTGACTGATAAAACGTGCCCAATTGCGTTTCTTTTTTTATTTTTCTGGTGACGAAGGTTTCCCATGGTGCCGCGATAATCTTCTCTAAACTGTTGTAAATATGTGTGACCCCGCAAAAATGGGCTGCCGTGCATAGAGCTTGCTGCTTCTACTAGCTAAGCTGTGTGTTCTGGTTCCCATGTCGCTTTGTGAAAACCATAGTCGAGTGGCGAGCATAGTGGGGTTGACTCTCGGTTTTTTTGTTGTGCCTAGCGCGTTCCTACGGTGGTCGGTGGTCGCTGCGGTTTTCATGTTGATGCTGCTTCATGTGGTCACCTACACGTGTACATTTGCCATGAGTGAGTAACTGTAATTGTGTAGTCATTTGCATGCGACGTGTCTCCTGCATGCTCTGGCGCGTGCACGTGGGCTCTCAAAATTACTTCCATGAGCGACAGAGCGCATGCAGCCTATTCCCGGTTTACGCCCAGTAGCTGCTAACTTATTTAGAGAAGTGATTTCTCGTTGCATTTTGCATATACAAAGGCCATCACACGCGAATTCCGCGCATCGGTGTCTGCTGGTAGAGAGAAGCATTCGATTATTTGTGAAGCTGTGGTGACAGAACGCACTTTCAAACCATTTCAAATATGAACGAGCACCTCGGCGCTTTATTCCTGACTCATGATGCAACGGCGATCACGTGGCACAGTTTTCTTGATTTGCCACTGCTCCGTTTTGTAACCTAAACTCTCAACGTGCGCTTTAAAAAGCATTGCTGCATGCGTGCAGGGTCTGGGCTATGCTTTTAGGCTTGGCTCGATTGGTGTTTTGGTCGGCGGCAGTGTGACTTCGTTTTCTTTCTTTTCTTCTTGTGAAATAAAACCGGCCTCTGTACGTTGGGCAGTTTGTTTGCGTGGGCACGAATTACTTACCTGCGCTGCGCGAGCACTTTTTGCGAGTCGCGGAGCGGCAATCACAAGTTGATGTATTATCTGGAGTTCTACATCGACGGTGATGACCTACGATAAAGCCAAACCCCATAAAGGCGGAAATGCACGCGACAGCAATTAGCGATGATATGAGCGACGAAACAGGGCGTTCACGCGACGTATCGCGTGGTAGTGTTCGTGTAATCACTCGGTTTGCCAGATTTGGAAACCGTCGCCCATTGCCCAGAAGTGCTGTGCTTAAGTGCCGGAACAGGATGTACATGACTGAGGTACTGCCGGTTCTCTTCATGTGCTGCAAAATCACCACCTCCTGTCGTGCTCCTCTCTGCCAAAGTAAAGTTTATGCACGTGCACATAAAAATAAGTGCTGCAAGGCAATAGTACCGTATTTACTCGCGTAATCCTCGCACTCGCGCAACTCTCGCACCCCCCACATCGCCCAACAAAAATACGATTTCTTTTTTCCTCGAGTAATTATCGCACCCCCGAAAACTGCTACAATAATGTCGTCTGCTCTTTCCAGCCATTGATGATGATGGCACACGTCATCTGGCGCCATCTCTTAAGCATCAAGCGTGCTATTGCACAGAGATTCAATCCAACTCAAGCCAAGCCGAAGTGGTCAGTGTGCGTTGCGCCGTGTTATAGTGTTCTAGAATAATGGGTAGTGAGCCCACTCTATGGGGAGAGGGTACGTTGCCGTGGCGCAAAAAATGTCAACGAGTTTTCATTTTCCTGAGTGCCCGCGTGGCGGCGCTACCATCGTCAGCAATGGGAGTTTTCACCTTTTCACTCCGCTTCTGTGTTGGCTGTGTGTCGTCGTCGCTGCAGGTTTACGGCCGAGCAGTGCTTTGTCAATACGTTCCATTTTTCAGTTCTTATAGTTGTGAATAATGTAGATTGGTAGTGAACACCTCGCGGTCATCGACACTTAGTGCGGAATGGCACCACGTCGCCAGAACCATTGTTATGCGCCCAGATGCCAGACGGGCTACGTTCACGTGAAAGGTGCTCCAAAACCGTCACTGTTTGTCGTCCCCAGGGATGAGAGACTTGGAAGACTGTGGGAGAATAATTTACACCGTGCAGACAAGCCACTCGAAGACACAAGTGCGGTTTGTGAACTCCACTTCGAGCCTCGATACGTAATTCGCGATTATGTACACACCATCGGCGGTAAAGAAGTGCGGATCCCACGTCGAAGGCCTATGTTGAGCAGTGACGCTGTTCCCACTATTTTGCCAAATTTGCCATCGTATCTCACCAAAAAAGCAGTGAAAGAAAGGCCGCCTCGAAAAAGGAAGTCTGAGAGTCATGCTTCGCCAGTGAAGCGCCGGCTGTGCACGAGTGGCAACTCGGCGGTGTTGCACACAAACGCCGTAAATACTCCGGATCCAGACGCAGCAGCATCGAGGCCAGAAGACGAACAGCTGGCCATCGATGTAGAAGTTTCTTCTTCAGAAAATCCGCAGGAAGACCGCAAGTCTATGTCGTTATTTAGCTGTCTTGAGGTACCATCGCCGCACTGGACTAAGGACATCTTTCCAGATCATAAAGGCATTGTGTACTGCACGTCCGTGCTGACATCGAAGAATGAAGTACGATCGGAAAAAGTGGTCATGTTTTTTGAGTCACGCATTGCGAGCTACTGCAAAGTGTTCATCAGAGGTACCCTGTTGAAAGAAGGCACCGTGGAAACAGAGGCAGCAGCAGAAGAAGTGCTGAAAACAAGTGATCGTATGTGCATTTGCGTTGGAGCAATATCTCACGAAGACTATGAAGAACGATTTTTTACGAAGAAGCTAAAACACTACGTGGTTACATGCAACGAAATGTACTTCAGCATTAAGTGTCTTCGCCAGGTTGATAAAAAAAAATATTTATAATGTGCATTTTTACTAGTAAGACAGCTATAACTCTTGTCGCTACGAAAGATTTCTTGCCAGTTATTACAACCTAATTCACTGCACCTTTCTTTCAGGTGCACAATGTGTGTCTTGCCGCTATTTGAAACGAGCACTGCAAATCCGACGAGCCCGGGTGAAGCGAACAGCAACAAGGAATTGCCAATATGCAGCGCTGAAGTTGCGTGTTGTGGCCAGAAGAAACACTAGATTGTTTTCTCGCTTGAAAAGTGTGAAAAAGAAGCTGGAACAAATGCAAATTAGGAATGCTGCTATAAAAACAGAAACTTTAGAAGCACAGATTGCAAGGCTTCCACCAAGACAGCAGGAAGCTGTACGGCAGTGCTTTGCATCTTCAAGAGTAAAACCCAATGGGTTGCGCTATACGAAAAGCTGGGTTTTAGATTGTTTAATCATGAAGGTGAAGAGCCCTCGCCTGCATGAACACCTTCGTCGCAATAACATCCTAGCCCTTCCATGTAAATCAATCCTGTAGCGCTATGTACATGCATACCGCACTGTGTTTGGCTTTAGTGAGAGAGTTCTAAAGCAGCTAAAGGAAAAGACAGCGGAGATTGATGTTTGGAAGAAACATGGTGGATTGGTCATCGACGAACTGAAACTGTCAGAACATTTTTCAGTGAAGAAGTCGGGTGCAATTGAGGGTTTTGTGGATTTAGGTCCATTTACAACTTCCAAGGACAAAGGTGTACCATGTGACCACAGTATGGTTATCCTTTTCGTCCCATTTCAAGGCAAATGGAGTCAAGTTATTGGTTACTTTGCTACACATGGAAACATGAAAGGTGACACACTCGCCAAAGTTGTCATTGAAGCAACCATACTAGCTGAAAAGAGTGGGCTCTTTGTGGATTTTATTACTTGCGATGGTGCAAGTTGGAATAGAAATATGTGGAAAGTACTTGGGATCCAAGCGACAGCTGACTCTACTACTTTGAAAATTGAACACCCTAGTGATGCATCACGGCACCTATTTTTTATATCTGACTTCCCACATCTCATCAAATGCCTACGGAACTCGCTGCTGAAGTCTGGATTCAACACCCCTGCAGGTCATGTAAGTCTGATGTTTTTTACGCATATCACACATTGTATTTCATATATGCTTACATTATCTCCAAGCTTAACCAGGTGCATTTCAGTATGGTCCACCTGATTTCATTGCAGGTTGATATGCAACATGTAAGGGAAGCTCACAAAATAGACTCCTCCAACATGACCCTTAAAGTGATGCCGGGCATAACACGGTGTCACCTGGATCCTAATGGATTTGAGAAGATGAAGGTCAGCTATGCCTTCCAGCTTTTTGGGACAAAAGTCCTCCAAGCTTTCCACCTATACAAAGACAAGTTGGAAGCAACACTTGGAAGGATGGATGTAACACAAGAGTTCTTCAGGTGAGTCGTCTCTTGTCATATGCTGGTTAAAATTAGGTAGTGAAATGTCTGATATAACCAACTTGTAAATGAAAATTACATCTTAATAGAATGCATCATTAGCACCGACATTTGGGCGAGTTGGTTTTGGTTCATAGTTATGAACGGCGGAAAACACACGAGACACAAAATGACGTCCTTGTGTTTTTCGTCATTTTGTGTCTCGTGTGTTTTGCGCCGTTCATAACTATGAAGAATGCATCATGCAATGTAAACTACAAAATTATGAAAACAGCTGTTTTGCATATTTCAGCAAAATCCACCAGCTCATAAGAGTGATGACATCGCGGTTCCCTGCTGAAGCCCTCAGACTGTGTTCATCAGGAACAGCAGTGCTGCAGGATTTTCTGTCCTACCTCAAAGCATGGGAGCAGCATACGAAAGGTGGAGGAGGCTTTCTGAGCAATTCCACTGCTGCTGGCCTACGTGTGACCATTTCGAGTACACTAGAGTTGCTTGACTATCTCACTGAAAATGTTGGCTTTAAATACCTAATGACTGCAAAAACTAGCCAGGATCCTTTGGAAAACCTTTTCGGTATTACCCTATCAGGCGATTTTCTGGCAGTAATGATCATCCAACACCAACTCAGTTTTTGATTACAGTAAACTGCATGTCATTCTATGGTTTAGTTAAAGGTGTCAGTGAAGGAAACTGCGAAGAGGGCATGCTAGGTTCCCTTTTGGAAGTTAGTAGCCCACGAGACACATCGCAAAATGCAGCAGGCACAAATTTGGCACCGAGCTCTGCTCCGAATGCGCAGGCGTTGGTTATACCTTCCCAGGACCACAGCCAGCATGTTGCGAGGAGCGACTCGAGAATTATATTTTACATTGCTGGCTACGTGGCACGAAAGTGCATTTTGAAAAGCAATTGTAAAGATTGTTTGATACTACTTACCGCGCCTTGCGTCAACCTTGCAAGCTTTCAGCTTGCAAGGTTGACACTATTTCGTGACAACGGTGGACTCCTCTACCCAAGTGCTTGCCTATTTTGGTTCATAAAGAAGCTTGAAGACTTGTTCACAGGCTGCTTTTCTTGTGAACAGCTCCATGCAGACAGCATTTTAGATGTGCTGACCATTGTGAAAGCAAGGCTTTGGCAAGAGGTTGGGTGCCCAAGCCATGTCTCAATGCTCTCTCAAAAAATAATACAATTCTATGTTGTTACACGACTTCATTTTTACATTAAGGGACTAAATACAGATAGAGCAGGCAAACGCCAGAAAGCAAAGCACTTAAAGATAAGCCGCTGCTGTTAAATATTTTTTCCTTGCTTTAGAAGATTTTTAAAAATTTAATAGTGTTCCTGTGTGGATTTTACAAGTGTAGGTTAAACTTGATGTATGAATCCTTTCTGAATATTCTTTTTCTGTTTCACTGACCCAAATACAAGAGAATGCCAGATTAAAAAACAAGCAAAATAGTATGTTGCCGCTCGCCACGCATACTATAGCAATAAACCTTTGACTAAGTGGCAACTCTGCTTAATTCAATTGTGAATGGTGACTTTGGTCCTTGGCGTACCATCAACAGTGCGATTAATATGATCTACGAGAACATCTGTAGATCTCTATAAAAATGCATGTTATTTGAATGGAAATGTGTCTATTATTTGTCATTTTCAGTATTTCTTCTGATTCAGTGTCTTTACTTATTGTGTGAACAATATGTGTTGAGTGTTCATGTGTTTTTGTGAACTTTTTTATGCCAAGTGTGCTATTGAAAATATTTAGCATCTGATTATTTGTAGTTGTGAATATTTTTCTAGCATCTATTGGGCTGTTTTAGGAGACATGCTCTTTGTTGCACACGCTGATAAGTACATAATGGGGCAAGGCCCTCTACAAGCTATTTCAGCTTTTTCCATCTGCTTTCACTTTGAGAAAAAAAAAATGAAAGTGATTGATATGCATGGCTTTTGTGGAGTACGGTCGTTGTGCTGCCCCACCAAATAAACTTCTAACTTATTCCCGTGAACGATTGTTGTCTATATTTTTTTTCACACCTTCATTACAAATTCACTTTTATTTCTTGGGCATGATTAGAATAGGTCTTTCCTTCTGTGCACTACCACACATTTTCTTGTACTTTTCAGGAGAATATATCAGCTGAGAGCGCGTAAGGTGCTTAAGTTTGTAGTAATATTGTTTTATTTAGCGAGAGTACGACCTCACTAAAGTTACTATTGAGTACAAACGCTAGCATATTGGTGGAGAAATGTGAGCCGCTTATATGCCACTCTGCGACTTATTAAATTAGTAGTGATCATGAAAACATTAGTCTCTTTTATCTAAAGGCAATCGATGTCAGTGCACGTTAAAATTTCCGGAGTCCTCAACTACGGCGTGCTTCATAAGCAGAAAGTGGTTTCATAAATCAATTATCTAAAGGCAATAAAACTGCGAGAGCGCAATACAAAACTGGCTGTTTACAGCGTGTATTGCATCCCGCTGATGACGCGCTCATGTTTAGCGATACTTCATGCGCCAGAACGACGGCCAAAGCAAGAATATGCTCAGGCAAAAGAAGAAAAGCAACGAAAATGGCTATGAACAGGGGTTGCACAAGAGTAGTTTGTGCTTGAAGCGCTGGCAAACTAACCTTCGCGCTGCGTTGGCCGAGAGCAGCAACGCGTCGCTTCCATTGCAGGTGGTGGTGGCGTCATCTACCAGGTGAGACATAAAGTGCATCAGTGCACGGCCTCCAGTCAGCCCACTACCCCTTTCTAGAACACTTTAGCCAAGTTTTGTATGTTGCGTCGATAACCTTGTCAAGTTACGAGGCGATACTGAAGCTGTACAGCTGCTTTCAAGTTGCAAGTGATAGATCATGCACTAACCAACGGCAACAGGGCCGCCGGTAGGCCCTTCGGAGTCTACGAGTTTCGTGTTTGCTACTGGTGATGGCTGCTGAAAGCCATGAAGACGCGTTGAGCCTGCCGTGTGCCTAAAACTGGGGTTGATGGTTAACATTATTTCTCAATATGAAAACTGCGGACAATTCTGTTAAATAGCCATCAGCCCAATACTGACGTCCCACGCTTACCTTTTGAGGGCTTCTGTTGAGCGACGAACGCTACCGCTACGCCCGCAACGTCGGCAATCGCTTTGCGTATGGTATTCTAATTCTCGACTATTTGCTTCCACTTTTTGCGTCTCAATTAAATCTTGTCTTGTGTTGAACCTCTGCTTTTATTGTTGAGGTAAGTTTTAATTAGTACTTCTTAAAGCTTGCTGTTAGTTGCTGGTGTGAGAATCCCGATTTGCGGCCACTTCGTTTTCTTTTTCGCTCTGTACGTTTTCGTAGAACGTTTTCCCCGCGTAATTCTCGCACCCCCCAACTTTTCATCGGTTTTCCGACAAAAAAAAAGTGCGAGGATTACGCGAGCAAATACGGTAAACACTTTCCGTTCCATTACACAACAATATATTTTATTTTTAAATTGCATACCGCTCATTACGCGGTATTCTTGGTACGAGTAGACGACCTCATGGAAGCAACGGTGGTGTTTGCTCACTGAAGCTGTCGCGTGAATGAGGTTTGCCTACGCAAGCGACTGTTCGCGTAAAGGCAATCTGCGTTGTGTCGTTCATCGCTGTCGCGAACATTTTCGCGATTATGGGGTTTGGCCTTTAAAAAAAGAAAGAACTGGTCAAAGTGTGCCGTATTATTAACGCGCGGTTACATGTGTGGAGAGGCATTATCAGTATCATTGGGTTATCGCTTAGTGTCATAACGCAGATGCTGTAGGAGATAGTTGGTGCCGTGAGATTTCTTGGCTCCCGCACTGCAATCTTGAAGGTGGTTTTGCACGAGTTGGCCGCGAACTGCTGTGCAGCATGCTTTTTTCCTCTGTTAAAAGCTCTTGACGCTATCATGTTAGGCTTTTCTTTAAGTGAAGGACCACTGTTACGTAACTAAGTCTAGTGCAATCAAAATTTTTTAATTTCTTTTTGCGTGTGATGCATTTTTCTTTTCAAATTTTTCCGGGAAACCTAGTTTTTAATAAAACCTTTTTTATAAATATTATTTTACATGTTTGTTACAAGGGCCAGATAGGTCACGTGGTATGTAAACAGGTAATGCAGTTCTTACCTGGCAATAATCTGTTTAAAAACGGCCTTTAAAACCTGTTTAAGTGTTATGCATATTATAAACGAATTAAAATGTGCACTGGCACCCCCACATTGCTAAAGATCTGTATTTCAAGCTCCCAGGACGACATATTAAATGCCACTAACTGCTCCCAAGCAAGATTCTTCTGATCCGAAATCAATATTTTGCTGCTCCATAAACGACTCTGAATTTATTCTCAGCCCTCTCACCCCGATTGTATACACTGACTGCATTGTGCTATTTTTAATCTTCTTTTTTGTTTGTTCGATAGGTCTCAGTGACTTCATGCCGGTGTTGGACGACGTGGTTGTGGGCAATGCAAGCCGTGTCTCCCTGTCAAACGTCTCGGAGAAAGCGGATCTTGGAGTCGGAAGCCGAGGAGGTTAGTGCTTGCAGCTTCAGCTGTCTTGTGTGACATTATGTTAGTCTTTTTAGTCACCAACCAATTATTCGGACACTTTCGCGGCACCACCTCTCGTGCCATTGACATAATTTAAACTCGCAACCGAAGATTTTGGTGTCCCATGGTGCACCGTTACATATTTTGGACTTCGATATGCTGATCGAGTGCGACTTTGAATGCCATGATCAACTGTCCACGATGGGTTAACAATATTTACACTTGGTAGTCGTGGTTGCACTGGTTGTGACTGGAGATCATGCTTGCAACTGCCCACCTCAAAGGCTATGCTTCTTGGCCGCACGTGATAGCTGCCTTTGGACTTAAGGTAGCTGAGTATCCATCGAATGGCTACCTCTGTATTACAAGATGCATGCATCAGCAAGCCATGCATTGCCTTGTCTGCAAAAGCAGTGATGGAAGTGCTGCTCCGATTGCTCCAAACTGCTCCAGAAGAGAAATGCTGCTTCATGTTGCTTCATACAGTAATTTTTGTAAGTAATTGCTCTAAACTTGCTCTGAAATGACATTGAGGGAATGAAAATGAACTTTGTTTGACCTACTCAAAAATACTGAAGAAACAGAAAATCATCTGTCTACTATCATCCCAGTGTGCTACTAGGGAGCAACATTTTTGGCTCTGACCTTATTTATGCAACAAAAACTGGCATATTAGGCATATAGGTGCATTTGGCTCTTTTTTTAGGGGCGAAGAGGGTTCTAGTTTTTTCATTTCTTGACCAAATTCAATGATTATTGTAACCCAGACAGGGTTGTTCAAGCTGATTTCAAAAATATAATTACTTTTGAAATTGGTTGGGTGATTGTGGAGATAATTAAAATTTATCCTATATTGTTTATCAGAACAATGGCAAGGCAATTATTGGCCAGAATAATAATATTGACATATGGCTATATATTATGAAGTGTAATGAACACAAATGTAGGATTACTTTTTTAATTTAACATGTATTACCAATTTTATAGGAAATTAAAGTTTAATCTCCTGATATCCCTATCATGCGATCCAGCTAGTACCAAGAACAAAAATTTACAAATGCTAGATTGAAAAATCTGTTCCTACATTTGCGTAGCAGACATATGCAGCTACAAGCCACCGCAAGAATTGTGGCTCAATGTGCCTTAAAGACCAAGATATCGCTTTGGCAAGTTTTAAAAACACCAAAGATGAGATTCTGTGTCAAAAAACAAAACAGACTCATATATAATACAGAACAACACGAATTATTTACAATATTCACAAATGGTATGGTATCAGCAGCCTCCAACAACATTGTCTGTTGGTTGAGAGTCATTTCGGTGTTGTTTTCTTAGCACACGTTGCAAGTTTTCAGCAGAAGCATGCTTGCGTGCGCATGATTGCGCACGGTGGCGGTCTTTTTCACTCATGCGCTTGGTCAACTGTTAACCAGGGTTTAGCTGTAGTTCTTGAAGTATGGCTGTAGAAGCTTTTCCATATCCAGAATTGAACTTCATTGCAGCCTCTGCCACAGCAGCTTGTACAGCAAAAAATGATGCATGTTTCTCCTTCCGCACCAGTGCCCAAATCATTGAGTTGAGACACTCGTCGTTATTTTGGGTCTTCCCTCTTAGGCATCGCCGAAGAAGTGATTATTCAAACGTCTTATAGACTGGAAGCAGCGCCTCACATACATGGGGTGGCAGATTGTGGCGGTGTTTTGGAGCAGGCTCACCTTTGGCCTTTGCTGCGTTTTGGTGGCGCTATGAATCTGGGCCCTCTGGACAGAGAGCGCGGTTTGAAGTGACATCGTTTGAGGCGATCTGGTAGTATGTGGCCATGACTGCCTTATCCATGACCTTGACATGCCCCGCCGCTGTGGTCTAGTGGCTAAGGTACTCGTCTGCTGACCCGCAGGTCGTGGGATCGAATCCCAAATGCGGTGGCTGCATTTTCGATGGAGGCGGAAACGTTGTAGGTCCGTGTGCTCAGATTTGGGTGCACGGTAAAGAACCCCAGGTGTTCAAAATTTTCGGAGCCCTTCACTTCGCCGTCTCTCATAATCGTATGATGGTTTTTGCACGTTAAACCACACATATAAATCACGGCCTGGACATCACCTTTGTACGATTTCAAAGTCCAGCCATAGTAGCTGATGCGCTTGGTGATAAGCTTACCAGTCAGTTTTCCTTTCCCACCGAGACTCTCGATACCAGAGGACTTCTGCCTGTAAACTAGATTTGGCAGTGCTGTGACCATTCTCTTGTTTATGTGGTCCTTGTCCATGGGTATGTATACATACACTTTTGCATCTTGAAGAGCAAAGCAAGCGCGGCTGTCGCCATCCGACAACAAGGTCGCATACCGCAGCTTATGCTTCTGCAGCGATCTTTGGAAGAGGAGCAGTGCCGCTTCTACCTCCATCTCCCAAGCTTTTTTGTCCGTGTTCTTCTGGCATGCGTGTCCCTCCTTGCAAGCCTTGTAGGCAGGGTCATCTTCTTTTGGTGCCCGTGTGCACCCAGCACAGAAATTGCTCAGCACTACATAATCGAGCACAAATCCTGTGTACAGCTCAATTACCGTGCTGACGCTGATATGAGACGAGTGGCCGCAGGTCATCCATGTGCCTTCGTACGATTTAGCGATGTTGTCCGGGCTGTTTATTTTTAGGTCACAGTACAAATCGTGTGCTAATTGTGCACATGTCCCCATCAACTTTTCTGCTTCTTTGGTTGCCGCGGGGACGAGCTTTGTTTTCAAGTGCCCCAGCCACGTTTTATTGTGCATATTCTCTCTCAAATGTTCATCGCCGCAAACATGTCATTAATTGCGGTGTGCCCGTTTCCGGTGCTCTGCATTGCATGCTTTGCAAGGGTGTTTATGACAAAGGGTCTGAGCTTCGCTTTGCCGCTCACACGCGGCGAGCTCCATCCTTCTACACCATCGCCGCAGATCGCGCATTCGGCAGCAAACTTCACAGCAAGGCCAAAATCCCGCTCACCTTTTTGCACCGTGAGGTTACCACCACAAATCGTACACTGGTAGACGCCAACAGCGCATTCATCGAGTGGTAACTAGCAATGAAAAAACTTGTAGCGAGATCATTGCTAGCTTGTGCAGTAGCGTCATCACGATCCAAAAGGTCAGATTTTCGGGCAGTACCAAGAGTGGAAGCAAGCACTTTTAATTTTTTCTTGAGCTTCACTGTCTATACGCCGCAAATCTTCTGGCTGCAGCATTGCAGTGTCGTGCCGAAACAACGACGAAGAGCTGCGGCCGTTGTGAAGAGCGCTTTGGGGGGACTAGGCCTAGAACATCGGCATCGGTGGCGCTGCTCGACTCTAGTTGCGCGTCGTTCTTCGCATGGTCAGGAACTGGTGGTGGCACAGCAGCGCGTTTCTGGAAGTTTTACGGAGTCTTCCTTTTTCTTTTTGTTCTAAATTGGTACTTTGTAGCAAACTTTGGCGACGGCGTAGACATCATTGCTCGCGTGCGAACACGTTGACGCGTACGGTGTGCGCACAGTTGCCACGCAGAGATGCAGACGACACTAGTCTAGCCAATGGCATGGCCCGCCGCGGGTCACGTGCTGGGACTGGCCAATTGGTGCACGTATTGGGACTTCTTTTTTAAGCGGGATATCTTCACAGCCAACGCATGTTCAGAGCCGGAAACAGCGCTAAAATTAAGGCGAGAGGTTGCGCTTTCGAATGATATATGATCTGCGGCTGTCAGGGAAGTATGACGGCCGTCGCATGTCCGGGAAAAAGACCTTTATTTACCAAATTCTTGGCTCGTATTTAACTGGCATTGGTGCTAAAAATCGATATTACGGCTAAGATATTGTTTCAAACTGCATAATACTTGGCGAAATGGTAGAATATTGAATGGAAGTACCAAAACTGCTATTTAAAAAATTTTTTTTTGATTTTTCGGCTTTTAAAATCCGTGTCCCCCCTTAAGGCGTGGGTCGTGTATCCACGATGTATGTAGTAGTAGTCATCGCAGTAGTATTCGGTAGCCACCTTCACAACCGGACTAGAAAAGCGGCACACGCACACTCTTTTGAATTGAGGATAAAAGCCAAAAAACGCATTTTAAGCACTATCTGACCACAAAAAGTTGCCACATTAAACTCGCTGGGCGTGTAACGTACTTGGTTTTAGCAAGGTTCAGCGAGGGTTAGGCCACAGTTCCATGAACTAGCAGCGGTGAAAGTTGGGACCTAGACACGAACCGCAGGCCGTAAGAAAGTGCGCACGTGCCGCTCCTGTAGTCCGGCTGTGCCACCTCTCGTTTAGACCCTGGAATGTCTGCTGGATAGCGGTACTTCTATATGATGAATATATGATGAAAAGATGCGACATGGTGGCACTTGGAGTGTTCACTAGATAGACGGCTGGATGGACAGACAAGGAGATGCACGGATGGACGGGCAGACGGACGTTTGAACAGAGGGACGCATGGGCGGACGGAAGCAAGAATGAACATACAGACAAAAGCGCAAGCGGCCTGACGGATGCTTCGCTCCACTTATAGTCATGTACTCTGTGGATCTTCTGTGATTTTTTTTCTTCTTAGGTAGACGGGCAGGCTAATAATGTGGCGAAATATGAAAATGAGCAGGATTGCTTTTATCGCATACCGATTATATACTGCTTGTTTGGCAACAGTTGTATGGGATGGTGGTTACTTCTAAAATGCAGCATGCACTCAGCTTTCCCTGTTTAATTCGATTTCTGATGCAAATACAAGTATTTTAATCGTAGCTCATTTCGCAGCACATTTTCGACAACCGGTCATTGTTTGCTTCATAATGTTCACATTGATTGGTTGTCTGCTAAATTTATTCCGTAATAGATAATGTTACGAGTAACTTGTTTAATAATCTATTTACAGCGCACAGAACCCGACGAGCAAGATGGCGTCAGACCAGCATCCAACGAAAAACCCACTTCGTCCTCCTCTTTCATGCAGCCGTGTTTAGCGGCTGTTTTGTATCATAACCCCCGGCGGTAGAAGCACCGTCCCGGTACTAAATTTACGCAGATGATGTCGAAAGGGGGTAATAGGGCTTTAGCCGAGCCACGTGAACGGTGTCGCTCGGAGCTGACGATGACTTTGTTGGATCGGTTGGAACAATCTCGTACGTAACGTCTGTCACTTGGCGAACGATACGGAATGGTCCAGTGTAGGGCGACAACAGTTTTTCCGACAGTCCCACACGCCAGGTAGGTGACCAGAGGAGCACGAGAGAACCCGGAGAAAAGTGCACGTCCCTATGGTGAGAATCGTAGAGCTGTTGTTGGCGCGCCTGTGAAGCCTGTAGACGGTTACGGGCGACTTGGCGCGCGGGGTCGGCACGGGCAATGGCTTCACCAGCATATTCAGTGGCCGCAGGTAGTAACGTGTCTAAAGGTAGAGTTGGGTTCTGGCCATATAGTAGATAGAAGGGCGAATATCAGGCAGTGTTGTGACGAGATGAGTTGTAGGCGAACGTCACATACGGCAAATGAATGTCCCAATCATGGTGGTCTGGCGCAACATATTTGGCAAGCATATCGGTTAGGGTCCTGTTAAGGCGCTCCGTGAGGCCATTTGACTGGGGATGGTACGAAGTAGTAAATTTGTGCTTGGTATGGCAAGACCTCAGGATTTCATGAACGACAGCTGATAAGAACGTGCGGCCACGGTCGGTGAGAAGTTGACGGGGAGCACCGTGCACTAGTATTATGTCGTACAGCAGAAAGCCCGCAACGTCGGTAGCGCAGGTGGTCGGGAGTGCTCGTGTGATTGCGTACCGCATCGCGTAGTCCGTGGCAACAGCAATCCATTTATTTCTAGCTGTGGAGAGTGGAAAAGGGCCCAACAGGTCGAGACCAACTCGAAAGAAAGGCTCGTTGGGAACGTCGATCGGCTGAAGGTAGCCGGCTGGGAGGGCAGACGGCGTTTTGCGACGCTGACAGGGCTCACAAGCGGCGACATAGCGTCGAACAGAGCGGGCAAGTCCAGGCCAAAAAAACCGACGTCGTACCCGATCGTATGTTTGAGAAACGCCCAAATGGCCCGTCATGGGAGCGTCATGTAGTTGATGCAGGACAGTGGAACGCAGGTGCGCTGGGATGACAGGAAGTAAGCCTGATCCGAAGGAATCAAGGTTGCGGCGATATAGGATCCCGTCTTTGACTAAAAACATTCGTAGGGACGGGTCGCGAGGCGTTGACTCCAGTTTGTCAATGATGGCTCGTAAAGAAGCATCCCGACGTTGCTCTTCGCCAATGTTTAACAGCTGCGACACGGAAAACACGTCCGTGATAGCGTCAGTATCGGTTGCTTCGTCAACAGGGTAGCGGGATAAACAATCCGCATTCTGATGTAATCGCCCTGTTTTGTACATTACAGAGAACGTGTACTCTTGAAGGCGTAGAGCCCAACGAGCGAGACGTCCCGTAGGGTCCTTCAGGGAGGCTAGCCAGCAGAGCGCGTGATGATCCATGACAACACGGAATGAGCGCCCGTACAGGTATGGGCGAAACTTGGCGACTGCCCATACAAGGGCGAGGCACTCGTGCTCCGTGATGGAATAGTTGCGCTCGGCTGGAGATAGCAGTCGACTTGCGTAGGCTATAACACGGTCGTGTCCGCGTTGTTGCTGCAATAGTACAGCTCCTATGCTGTGTCCACTGGCGTCCGTGTGAACCTCGGTTGGGGCTAATGGATCAAAGTGAGCCAAGATTGGTGGCGTTGTAAGCAATGTCGTAAGTTGCGAAAACGATGACGCTTGATCATGGCCCCAGATAAACGAGGCGTCTTTCTTCAAGAGGTCTGTGAGTGGGCGTGCAATGGTCGCAAAGTCCTTAACAAAGCGTCTGAAATATGAGCACAACCCCACAAAACTGCGGACATCCTTTGTGGTCTTCGGAACGGGAAAGTTCGTGACTGCGCGAATTTTCTCTGGGTCTGGATGCACGCCTTGAGCATCGACAAGGTGACCGAGCACGGAAATTTGACGACAAGCGAAGCGACACTTGGAGGCGTTCAGCTGGAGTCCGGCTCGACGAAATACGTCCAGAATAGCTGACAAACGATCAAGATGCGAGTCGAATGTGGGCGAAAAGACAATAACATCGTCAAGGTAACATAAGCAGGTGGACCATTTCAGCCCTTGGAGCAATGAGTCCATCATTCTTTCAAATGTGGCTGGTGCATTGCAGAGTCTAAAGGGCATCACCTTAAACTGATAAAGTCCATCAGGAGTGATGAATGCGGTCTTCTCCCGGTCCATCTCGTCGACGGCTATCTGCCAGTACCCTGACCGAAGGTCAATAGTTGAAAAATAAGTGGCACCGTACAGGCAGTCGAGGGCGTCGTCGGTGCGAGGTAAAGGATAAATGTCTTTTTTGGTAATTTTGTTAAGGTGACGGTAATCGACACAAAAGCGCCATGTTCCATCTTTCTTTTTAACAAGGACGACTGGAGAAGCCCAGGGGCTGCATGAAGGCTCGATAATGTTTTTCGCAAGCATTTTGCCGACTTCATGTTGTAATATTGCACGCTCCGACACCGACACACGGTAGGGGCGTCGGTGAATGGGGGTTGCATGACCAGTATTTATGCGGTGGGTGACAATGGTCGTTTGGCCCAAAGAGTTGCTGGCAAAGTCGAAAATGCTACGATAGCCCTCAAGAACGTGGCAAAGCGCTGCAGCTTGCTCAGACGTGAGGTCCGATGACACCATTCGCTCGATGTCGGCGCCCCAAGAACGTGATGGAGTGGAACCACTGACTAAGCTGCAGCAATCATCAACTCTGAAGGGCTCGACATGGTCATCTTGGAGAGCAGTAATTTTGCCAGGGAGATACCCTGTGGCAGAACTTGGGTGGTGAGTGAAAAGTTGACCAGTGGAAGGAAGGTGTGGTTTCTCTTAATCGTCAGAATCATATGCGGCACAGCAACCCCATGTGTAAGCATCACTGCAGGAATCGGGGCCACCATGTAATCACCATCAGGTACTGGCGGCGTGGAGGATAAGTCGACATGTGTGATAGAGTTAGGAGGGAGGCGCGTGAAATCAATGCAGCAGAGGCTGGTTTGCGGTGGGCTGGTTGGGTCGGAAAAGAGGGGTAAATCGAGATGGAGAGAGCCAGCTGAACAGTCTATGAGGGCAGAGTGCGTGGCTAGAAAATCCATACCGAGAATGAGTTCATGAGGGCATTGTTCGATAACGGCGAAAAGAACGACAGTGCTTCTCTCCCCAATAGACACTCGCGCAGAGCACATGCCAAGAATTGCAGCAGTTCCTCCATCAGCGACTCGTACAGCTCGGTTGAGGGCGGGTGTGACAACTTTTCTAAGTCGGCGGCGAAGGTTAGCACTCATAATGGACACATGCGCGCCAGTATCTATCAATGCACTGACACGAACATTGTCGACAGTAACGTCCAAATGGTTCCGGTTCGTTGTTAACGTTAATAGAGGATTTCTTACGAAAGTCGTCAACGCAGCTCCACCTCCAGAAGCTGCACGGCCTAGTTTTCCGGTCGGAGATGCTGCGAATAGGTCAAGGAGGCAGCACGGCGTTGTGGGGGCGACCGGGACTGACGACGAGCAGGGGACGGTGACCGGTCGTAGCGAGGTCTGCTCAGACGTGCTGTAGGAGCGGAAAATGTGGTCGGCGTTGATGGAGAAAGTGGTGGGGACGACTGGCGAGCAGAAGTGGTGTGATACTGAGGTGC
Source organism: Rhipicephalus microplus (assembly GCF_043290135.1). Lineage (NCBI taxonomy): Eukaryota > Metazoa > Arthropoda > Arachnida > Ixodida > Ixodidae > Rhipicephalus > Rhipicephalus microplus. The sequence continues at coordinate 98,379 of NW_027464753.1, read as the reverse complement.
ATAATGGGACGGTGGAGCCCAGCGGCTGCGGCAGTGACGAGCGATATGACCAACGCGTCGACAGTTAAAACATATGGGCCTGTCATCAAGAGTACGCCATTCGGACGGATTGCATTGTATGCGAGGTGCAGAAGGGGTACGATAAGAAGGCTCAGCAGAGTATACGGCAGGAACAGGACGTAGGCCGACATTCGAGAGCTCTTGACGAACGATCGCTTGTATTAAAGAGATCGTGGTCGGGGAAGGCGCAGGCGTCGGTAATGGCGTGGCTAGCGGTGGTGCTGCCTCGACCTCTCGACGAATGATGCGTGTAAGGTTGTCACATCGAGGGGCCTTCGTGGCTTTCAAACCATGTTCGGGGAGTGCCGTCCAGGTAGAAAAGCACGTTGGCGAGCATGAGCGTGGGATCCCATCGGTGAGTAGCACTGACGCGCTCGTACCGCTTCAGCCAAGTGTCGAGATCGATCGTACCATCACCGGAGAAAGTGCCGGGATCCCGGAGGTGCGGTAGTGTGACGTAGGTGGTGGCTTGGACTGATGAGGGCGGCGTAGAGGAAGTACCAGCAGTCGAAGCAGTCGAAAGGTCGCCGATGGTGCGACCGCTGCGCGTCTCCATCGAGGTACGGGGGTCGTCCACCTCCACCAATAATGTTACGAGTAACTTGTTTAATAATCTATTTACAGCGCACAGAACCCGACGAGCAAGATGGCGTCAGACCAGCATCCAATGAAAAACCCACTTCGTCCTCCTCTTTCATGCAGCCGTGTTTAGCGGCTGTTTTGTATCAATATTAATATTCATGAGTTGCTTTGACAATGCTGAACATTGCAATTAATGTATGGCCAATTTAATCTGTTTCTTAAACACCAATAGCTTCTGCAAACCAGCATTTTTTCTGCTCCGAAAACACTTATGGCTGCTCCGATGCAGTACTTCTCCTGCCCCTAAGGATGCTCCAAAAAAGTAAAAAGACACTTCTATCGCAAAAAATAAATAGTGCATTTGAGCGGTAGTGCACTTGTCGAAATATTAGTAGTACTAACCGACGCGATGCAATGGAGCAGACAAACGAGCGTATTTGCATCCCGTTTGTTTGTGATGTCAATATTTCAGTGTTAATCTATAATACCAACTAGCCCGCCTTTCAACCCTAGTGCTCATGTCTAATGCAGACTCTCGAGACATACGTACATGTGTTAGTGGCATGTGTGTAGGAGGGTGTGTAATTTTTGAACTTTGTGTCTTGTTTTTATGTATCTCGTCTGTCTGAGTCGTGAACTCTGTACATTCTGTTGGCAGACCAATAGGCCCTAATTGCAACCTAAAAAAAATAAACCTGTGACAATTATTGCCTGAGTGAAAAGAGAGTTTAGAGCTAAAGATTGTTTTAGAATATGAGGGTGAATGTCGTGAGAATGCTTTTATGAGAATACTTTTTCCTTGCCTTCCAGTGTCGGCACGGGAGTCTCTTGCTGTAAATGGAACCGAGGCCCCATTGCACAATAGTCCCGCAAGCATAAAGGATTCTTCGGCTTTGATCAACTCAGTGCTATCGGCTTCGAAGGAATCCTCGGGAGACCCTCAGAATGCAGGCAAAGCAGCCGCTATGGTCAGTAGTAGGTCTCACGACTTTCTTTCTTAATTTCGCTGCTTGAAGCCTAGCTTGAGCGGTCTTCCAAAAGCAGTTGGTTTGGTGGAATTTTCTGGTTATTTTCTTGCATGCTTCGGTCATTTATTTTATGCATGGTAGACTTGAGAGATGCCCCGTTTCATTTCAAAAGAGTTTGGACCTAGGTGATGATTTTGCTGCAGTTTACGCCGGGGTTCGGACAGGTTCTTGAAATCCATGAAAACCCTTGAATTTGAAAAACAGGTTCTCCAGGCCCTTGAAAGTCCTGGAATTTTTTTCTCGTCCTTTATAATTCTTGAATTTCCTGAGCAGTGCACTCCCCAGGTTGACGTTTTCAGCCTCTTTAATGTGGTAGATCGCTGTTGACCTGACGAACTCGCTAGTTCATAAACAGTAATTTAACATGAGCGCGCATGATTCTGTTTTGCAGAAGTGCGTTGGGAAAAAAATTCAGTTTGTCTGTTGGTGCGGTGTAGAAATGAATGCGATCTCAATCATTCTTATAATCTCATACACTCCTGTAAGCATTCAGTGCGTGTTGTTCTTGAGAGCCTATCAAGACTTCTAGGCTTTTTTTTATAATTGTGTTGTCTATTTAGTTACTGATATCCATTTACGTTAGTACAATAAAACTAACCATATTTGAAGATTTTATAGAAAAATATTTGAAGTGTGCATGCTGCTTTGAGACATTGAAAAACCTGCAACGGCTCCTGGAAAAGTCCTTGAATATCCTTGAAGTTTTGCTTCGGAAACCTGTATGAACACTGTTACATGCTGTGTGTGCAGTGAAGTGATCAGCAGAGAGCGATGTCACATTGTTCACTGCATATACTCCAGAACTCTGCGCTTTGCTCTATATTTTACCGTTGTCGAAATAAAAAAAGTGGACTGGGCGTTTAGTGAGAGGGCAACACGAGTGACCCCTAATCATTAAAAGGAAGGCAAGATTCAATTAGGCATCAGGCGCACAAGAGGCGGCGGAAAGTTGGGTCGGCAGGTGAGATTACCAAGTTTCCAGAGACATCGTAGCGGTAACAACCAGAGTATACCAAGTTAATTGGTGAAACATGGGAGAGGCCTTTGCCCTGCAGTGGGCGTACTTTAATTGATGATGATAATGACACATAAAGCTAGTTGTCCTTACTGTAATACTCACTCCAGAGGTGCACTGATTGTTTCTTGGCACAAGCAGTGGTCACAGAATAATAATAAAAAAAAAGTTTTTTTATAATCTGTCACTACACTGACCCTGGTGGTTCCAAGAGAGTTCAACGTGACCTATAAATGAGCAATTATATGTGCAGAGTTGTAGTCTGTTTTGTTTATTGAGCACAAGCTATTCGTGCTTACTTAAGGTTGTACAATAAGTAAGTACAGTCAATCCCCGGCACAACAAAATTGACAAGACATGCGAAGCAATTCGCTGTAGAATCCCAGCAAGCGCATGCAGCGAACTCTCACCAACTCCGATGATGCTGCCCGCACACCGAGTGAATGTACCTATTTTATCGCGTGTAACACGATCAAAATATACAGAAAATTTAGAGCTTAAGTTGAGGTTTGGTGTGCAAGCTGGCTTCATGGCACGCTTTCACAGTAATGCAAAGAAAGCAGCCTTGGGTCAATATGCGGGTATTTTTTTTTCTTTCTCCCGCGGTTTGCACCCAAGGGTGCCAGGTATTTGCATGGGCAGGTTGTACACAAAAAAATACAATATTCAAACGACCCTTGGAGCGTGCTGAGTGCACAGCGCCACAATCAAGCATGCGAATGCTTTGCTAGCGGCCAAATGAAAACTGCAACTGGAAGTGCCGAAGCTCTGCCTAAGCTTCGCACTACCTAGCCATAAGCGTACGACAAAAAAGCCTTAGCGCTTTGTGCCATTTAACGACTTTATTGCCTCTAGTCTGCGGCTGTGTCACCTGCACACCTTCAGATCGTATTCACTATTGAAGAACGCGACAATCGCTACTGGTTTTCTGCGCAGAGATTGCGGCAAACGGTAGTTCCGTATTCAATTTGAGCACGTGCCTTCAGAATTGCGTCGATGATATCTTTGTTTGCATCGACACGGTTTTGTCCGCAGCATTGATCTATGGCGAAGTCGATACTGTGTGGAAAGTCCAAACTTCAAGCATGGTTGACCTTGCCCAACACAAAGTTGTGCTCTAAATGTGCATTAAGGCGGTGTCCTAATCATCAGAGAATTTTTATTTCCGTTATCTTTGCATTATTCTTGTCTATTTTCAGGCTGATTGCTTCTGTATGTGCGACCAGAGTGTATGACGAAATTTTTTTCTTTCTTTTTTTTCTTACGTCTTGTATGTTCTGCTTGAGACTTTGCTAAAAGTTGTCAGCCTTGCCAGGGTAATTTTCACTATTTTCTTAAGCACGGGTTGTTGTAGGCAACACCAGGAAATTTTTGGTTTGGCGGATTGTCTTTCGTCTTCACAAAGGAAGGCCTCAGCTTGCTCATCGGAATATTGCTGAATATTGTAGGTCACGTCAGAAAGGCTCGCTGATCTCAGGAACATGTGGCACAAAGGAGCATATCTAGGCTTGTGCAAATATTTCAATGCCTTGAATATTCAAATGAATGAAGTAAGCTCGATTCGAATTTTAATTGTTGAAAATTTTCGAAGTATTCAAAATAAACGAATAAGTATTATTAATCCGAATGTAACCCCCTGGAATGGTGGTTTCGCTGAAGTAGAGAGATGCTAAGTTAAGAAAGCACCTACTCAAATGTACATTAGACTTTATGTAATTTTTTGTAAAGGTGGTTTCACTGCTTTAAAGGGATGCCAAGGCGTGAAAATGCCTATCCAGGGGAAATTCGTCCTACCGTGAAGCTCCACTGCAAGGTTAAGTGAGCATACTACCCTCGCACCACTTCATCATTTTCTAAGTTTAAGGGCTTATTATGGCATCCTATTTCCTCCTAGTAAATTTTAAAACGTTAAATGTTTTACAGGTTATCACTTGCATTCTATCGAAAGTCAAATTCAGCTGCTATTCAAAGTTGTTTCCACTTTCTTTGAACTTTTTCTAAAAGAATGGCATTTGCACAGGCCTTGTTTCAATTTTCAAAAAAATAGATATTGTGCAGGTTTTTTGGTTTATGAGAAATCTGCTGATTTTCTTATATAACATGTGACATTACTATTCGAATTTGAATCGCATTATTCGACCAAGATTACTGATTGCTTTGAATTTGCTTCCAACCTAAAATTCACTATTCGCACTAGGCTACACATTTCCTTGTGCTTGATTTATCACGGTGTGCAGAGTGTGCCATGACATTCCACAGAGCGCACAAACGAGGCGAGGTAGCCGACGTGGGAGAGATCCAAATTTCTCATTTCAAGACCAACAAGCGAGCGAACCTTTTGTGGGAAGCAGGGTTCACAGAATTGAAATGCATATAGTGACTGATGTGATTGTTTTTCTGTAGAAACTGAGTAACGCTCTTCTTCTTTTGCGTATGACGTGAACGTCGTGAAAAAGAAGCAAGTCGTGCTGCTGCTTCTCTGTGGTAAACTTTATTGCTGCATCAATGCTCTTTGGATCTTCTGTAAGTGCAACAAGTGCCTACTTGACTATGCTGAAGCAATCTTCCACACGTTGTAGAAGAAGTTTTGGGTGCAGGACGAAAAGAGCAGTTTGCATTGTTTAAGAACCTCCATTGCGAGATTTGCTGCTTTTTTCGGAGACAGCGGGACGTACTTCAGTCCTATGTACAGGCTTGTAAAAGAAACTCTGGAACTTTTTTTCAAAATTTTTTTTATCGATGTGTGGGTTTGAGAACCCGAAACCACCATATAATTATGAAAGATGCCATAGTGAAGGGCTCCGGAAATTTCAACCACCTGGTGTTCTTTAAAGTGCATCCAAACCTGAGCACACGAGCCTACAGCATTTTGGCCCCCATCGAAAACGCAGCCGCCGCAGCTGGAATTCGATCACGTGAACAATTCTCGAACATGAAATGCATGTTCTCGAGACAAAACTTCGAGAGGTGCCGCAGATCCTAGACGTCAGTTTGTGTAAGCTAGGGCAGGGTAGTGTCCATTTCGAGGGCTGAGACTTGCATCAACTGCCAAGCCCGTAGTATCATCATCCTAATTCTGACTTCGCCCACTGCGATGCTGAGCCCTCTGCTATACTCTGCCAGTCACCCCGATCCTGTGCCTTCTGCTGTCTCGTTATAACCGCAAACTTTCAAACCTCGTTTGCCCACATAATTTTCCCTCTTCCCCGCTACATTTGCTTTCTCTGGGAATCCAGTCGGTTACTCTCAGTGACCAGTGGTTATCCTGCCTACACCCTACATGCCCTATTCATGTTCATTTCTTTTTGATTTTGACTAGGATGTCCTTAACAACGGTTTGTTCCCCGACCCACTCTGGTCCTTTTTTTTTTGTCCATTAGGTTCCACCCATCATTTTTCATTTCCATTGCTCGCTATGTCATACTCTATCTAAGCTGAACTATCTTTGCCTCCACCAGCATTCACCACCATACCTGTGCGTATGCTGGTGAGTAAAGACTGGACGTCAAAAGACGCTAGAATATTGTAACCCTCCAGCGTGATGTCTCGTAGCTTGTCTATGAAATTATCGAAGTTGTGGATATATGTTTGGCTTCTGTTCACAGGGGGTAGCAACATGCGATGCAGGTACCCAGACTCTTGTGAAAGCTTGAGCGAGTGTGTTTCATAATGGGGTGCATGGGTGCCTTGAGCTTATGAGTTTCGGGCAATTGACAAGGCTTGCGTAGAACCATTATGTCACAGAAAGCAGCAGGAGGCCTTGTGTTGAGGTGGAATGCAACAAAACATGCCTGAAAGAAGCTTTTGAAAGTCCTGTACAGTTTCAGTGTAGGGTCCTTCTCTATGCGTTGCTGTGCCCTCCAAGTGAAGCCGTCACTTTGTCATGGTACTTAGTGCTGTCAAGTAGCACTGCAACATTGCCTTAGTTGGCAGGGAGCATCATTATCTTAGAGTTGTTTCGAAAGAGTTTGATTGCTTCACATTCTGCCAACGGCAGCAGAGAACAAGCTGCGAGACTATATGAATGGTGCGAGTGCGAGCCCCATTTCGTTTGAATGGTTCATCGTGCATCACCACGTTTTTCGCGTTATGTGTCATTTTTTTTTCTCCTTCTTCTGAAATGTCTTGCTGAGAGTCATGCCGATCCAGAACATTTTCCTTTTAATTTGAATAGTTGCAGCTGATGTCTTTCAATTGCCATCCTCTTCCTTACCAGATGAATTTCCATCAGACTTGAGACTTCAGCACACAGTACTCCCTAGCGGAGTTTTGCTTTAGGTCTTTTTCTTTATTTCTTCTTTGAAATCGCTTTTAAATATGTATTTATATTCTACTTGAACTGTCCACAGAAAATAAATGGGCATAATTTATATAGATTGTACATTTAGCATTGTGATCACTGTTCTTTGGCCTTGGTAATATAAAATAAGGAGAATTGGTCCCAAAAGTCTCATTTGGAGAGTGCCGCATTTTACTCTTTTTGCTCAAGAACGAAGCTGCAATGCAGGCGAATAATGCTTTAGACCCATCTACTTAAATTTAGGTGCACGTTGAAGAACCCCCAGTGGTGGGAATTTCCAGAGCCCTCCATCGACTACAGCATCTCTCATAATCATCCTGCTTTTGGGACGTTAAACCTCAACAGTTATTATTATTATTATGTACAAATTAAGCTGCGATCATTGTAATGAGTGTTCAGTATTGCAAACAAAATGAGATTGCGGAATGCGGTGCACCTTCAATGCCATAAAATTTATACTTTCCCAATGTAAGTGATAAGGCATTGTGTCAGACAAGGTGCATATCTTTAAAAAAGTCTGAAAATGGAGTACAACGCTTAAATCTCATTATAATGAAGTCAAACCTGCAATGAAAATACATTGTGTTCGAAAATATGTTATAAACATATATTTGTAGCCCTCTACCTATGCCAGAGTCATTCCTCACTTCATTATAACTGATAATTCGCTATATACGGGTTTGTTATAAAGAAGTTTGAGTGTGTTTCCTACTTTTTAAAGTTTTGTAATACTACAAGCTATTCTTGAGCAAGATGAGCAAGCTCGATCAATTATATTTGACAGAAATCATATTGAGTGAAATGAACAACATTGTGTTTATGTAACTGAAGGGGGGCTGTCGCTCCTTGCAGCTGTGTATGATGGTCTTCTTTCTTTTACCTGTTCATCTTCGTAGGATGTGGGGAGGCATGCTGATGATTCTGCACTGGCACTACGAAGCATGGGTCTCATAGAAAGCAGGCTGTCAGACCTGGAACGGCGCCTTGATGCACACACACGCCGCACGGATGACCACTTCGATCGCATAGATGGCCACTTGCTCCGTATCCACATGCAAATGACAATGATGCAGCACTCATTCATGGTATTTATTGACTTCTTGTGCTTGGTCTGAGAAAAGCGCAAGTGCTATGTGCTTTTCTCTTACCTTCTTTCTATTTACAGCATGTGGGATAACGGTATGTAGTGAAACCTGAATATATGGCACTGTGCTACAGTCAACTGTGGATTTTTCGGACTCTCTAGGGACTGTAAAATCGTCGGAAAGATAGGGCAGTTCAAGAAAATGAGCTCGTACGTCTTCACTCCGCTCAAGTGGTCAAATTGCCGGCCGAAATAGCTTCAGTGGCTCCCAGTGCACTTATGAGGCGTTTTGGTGAGCGCCCAGGCTCTTGGGAATACATTTGGTATGTGCTGTAAATCTCGCCTAACTATGTGCCCACCGCCGATCGCAAATTTGTGTCTTCTGATGAGCGGCGCTGATACCAGCTAAGCGCAGATTAAGTTACGGCTCTCTGTCATGCAGAGTTTGGAAACGAAGGCGCGGAACTCAAAGTCTGTGGTGGGAGAGGAGGATGTCCGACTTTCTCCGATTCGTGTGTGCACGTCACCGAAGCGCTACTGTACAAAAATCTCACGCAGACATGCACGCCGTGTGCAGTCAATCGTTCCTAGTTGTGTGCAGCACATCGCCAACTGCGTTAATACTGTCAATGCTGGGGTGCTTGCTAGCATTTGCCATGAAGGTATTTGTTATGCCCACTCAATTCCTGACTGCACATGGGCTCTACAATGTGGCTTTATTTTCCTCAAAGCAACGAGTTTGTGCAACGCATTCAGCGGTCTCGCTTAAAGAAGAATCGGTAACAGTGGCTTGGTACATTAGGGTTGTCGCCCATCAAAAGGATGCAGTATGTTTACAATTTTGCTGGGCCTCATGCACTAACAAGCAGTTACCTGAAGATGCTTACCATAAAGAATTGTCAGCGATTAAGTTGCACTGTTGAGTTTGCCACCTGCCACCATCGCACCTCCAAGCATCCCCGGTGCTTATCTGTGAAGACATCACCGCACCGTGTCGCGATAGCCACTCTTTCATATTTGTTTTACCTGGCTCACCCCAGAACACATCAGAATTGTGGCAAAGCCGACTTTTGGACCCTGCTACAGCCCCAAACAGATTTATTTATTTATTATTTATTAAAGATACTTTCAAGGCCCGAAGGCACTACAGAAAGGAGTGGGGAAAACAATAATTTATAAGTGCAGTAAAAATAAAAAAAGAAGTTACAGGGCATCTTGTACGGCAAGCTTGAAATCTTTTTCGTCCATTATGCAGGCGATGTAGGCGGGAAGGTGGTTCCAGGTGGCGCTTTTCCTAGGAACAAATGAGTCATTGCACAATCTTGTGTGACAGGATGGCAGACCCACCTTATAGTGATGATCGATCCTCGGTGATATGAAACTAGGTTGATGAAATAGGGCGCCCTTCAAATGGCTGTTAAAATGATAGATTTTGTGAAAAAAGGTCAAGGCGAGACAATGTGCGGCGCAACGAAAGGTCAGGCAAGTTTAAGGTGTTTTTCATGAATGTGACACTGGAATGATGTGAATAATTTCATAAGATGAAATGCGCTGCGTGATTATGAATGGCTTCGAGGGTTTCAATGAGAATGGCATGAGTTGTGTCCCATATGGCTCATGTGTACTCTAATTTTGATCTTACCAATGTTTCGTAGAGTGTTAACTTGATTGACGATAGGGCAGAGGAAAAGTTTCGACACAGGTAACCAAGCATGCGGTTAGCATTGTTACTTACATATTCTACGTGCATATTCCATGAAAGATTAGAACAGTTGCACCATTGTGAACAGTTGCACCATTGTGAACAGCTGCACCATTGTGAACAGCTGCACCATTGGAACAGCTGCACCATTGGAACAGCTGCACCATTGGAACAGCTGCACCATTGTGTGCCAAACGTGTTTACCTGTGCCATCCTGCAAAGCAGGATGGCACAGGTAAACAAGTTTGGCACACAATGGTGACTCATCTGTTAGTGCCGTACTGCACCGTAGTAGCATGATTAAGCTTCAAAGTGCGAATATCCATCAAGCGCCATGCCCAGAAATGTGGCTGAAACATTGTCTTTGTTTCATTGAAACGGTTATAGTAGTTTCGGTGTCGCAAAGGCTGGGATCGCTCCAGGAGCAGCTGCGCACTTAGATCTTAAAGGTGTGGTTGCGATCGCTATGCACGCGCGATCACGGCAGGCATCAGCCCAAGTAGCTCAGGAACTCTTCTACGGGCAGTGCCCTAAACGCGAAGATACTGCGAGAAGAACATCTCTCCCAGGCAAGGCTGTATTCTCTTCCATCAGCGTTTTGTAGAGTTATGCGATATCGTATCTAAGAGAGATACAATTTGTTGTAACTTACAAGTTGAGCCTTACGATTTCTTGCTATCGAACTCATTGCTTTATAATAAAGAACTGAGACAGTCAAAACTGTTATTCGAGACCAGGTAGGAGCGTAGGCCTAGCTAGCGAAATCAGCGACAGTCCGGGCCGAGCGTCTGCTGCTTAGCACTGACAATGTGTTTGCCGAGATTTGCATGACCCACTACATTCATCATTACATTTTTGTCTCTCGCTGAAGATGGTGCCAAGTAAGTGTTCTAAGGTGTCGTGAGGACAAGTGGTTCGTGATATGGTTTGAGGCGATACACATGTACGATTTCGCGGCCTCGGCGTCGCAGGTCCACAGTGGCCGTGAGGGGTTTGATGAGGTAGTTAACAGCGGAAGTTTGTTCTATGACGTGATAAGGTCCATGGTATCTGCTGACAGCTTCACCATTCCGCTAATGCTGTTTTTGATAATGTGACGCCAACAGCAAAAAACCTGTCTGGAGTGTTCATATAATTTCTATTACAATAATGAAGCTATTGCAGAATTAGCCTGAATGTTGGAAAAATGCAGCATTAAACAAACGTTGCTTCACAAGTGCTTTGAACGGGGCTGTGTTCGCTCTGAATATTTTTACTGTTCTAAACTTGCTCGAAAAGGCACTCCTGGCTGCTCGAAGCCTGCTCCAAAACATCTTTCTGGATTTTTCAAGCCAGCTAATAACACATTTTTGCCTGCTCCAAGGACTGCTCTCAAACCCATGTGCCCTGTTTCACCCCTGTTTGCAGAACTTTAACTTATGAAACATTCATGCGCTATGATGTTGTCATTTGAACAAGTCACAAATACATCCATCAGTTAACGCTTATGAATATATGGTACAACCAAGTAAAAAGAAATGCATCTCCTTGATTTAGTAGTTCATTAGCACAGTTCACTTTCTTGCAGGTCGGGAATGCAGCATTGGGAACGTTCTCATAGCTCATTCTTGAATTTCACAGGAAAAGGAAGCGAGAATTTTACATATTCCTTCAATAAGTTATGTTTTTGACTGAATGCTGTTGGCTCATTTGAGCCTGAAGGTGCGCCGACTCTCCGAAAAGTGTTGATCAGAAAATTAGAGGTAATCGCATTTACATGCATACAACGGCATTTTGATAGACATTTTCAATGTACTAATCATATGAAAATGTAGCGTGCAGTGCTATTGACTGGTTGGCTCGGTAAGGAGGTTCTATGTCGTCTCCAGCTGAACATGCTGCCTACAGCTGGGCATGCTGCTGGGCCCGGCCTAAATGATTATATGCGGCCAGAGCGCATTGTTGAAATGCGCCAATGCTAATCACTGAGGCCACGGCCTCAACGTCATGTTGCATCTCGGCAGGTGACGCAGTAGGGCAGTTTTTTGTTGCTCCGCCATGCGCTGCAGATCTTATACACTTTTGCAGCCACTGGCACGTTATTTAAATTTTATAAGAGGGGGGGGGAGGGGCTTCCTCCTAGTACATAGCAGTGGTCATGGGCACATTTACTGGCAAAAAGTATCACAGTTGCAGTTACCTAAGCCAAAAAAGTAATCTTGTTACAGTTACATAGTTTACTAAGCAACTTGTTACATTTACAGTTACCATGAAAAAGTAACGTCATTACTTTTTCGTTAACATTTAATGTAAGTTATTGATTATACACCAAATGCAGAATTTATTTAATAAAAGCGTGCGAAAAGAAACAGTGGCGAGTAATGAGTGAAGACGGCGTTCATGGAGTCTTTTTCTCGTATTCTTCAAGGTGCATGACCCCACCCTATTCGAAAAGGTTTGCGTCAGCTGTGCACTCATACCGTTTTTGATACCCCTGTCACACGGTCCATCTGACGTGATTTACAACGAATGACGCTAAGTGAACTCAAAGTCGTTTTACATGTGTATTGTCACAGAATGAAAATAAATACCATAATAATATAATAACTATTGCCTTAGCCCTTCTGAGACTTCGGAAGAAATACAGCTTTATTTAAACTTGCGTGAAACACTCGTGTATTCTCGAAAATACGTTTTTACCAATGAAAAGCTGTTGGAAGAATAGAAACCAAGCGGTTTCACATAGTTTGGCACAGCTCCCCAAAAGAAACGAAGCCAAGTCAATAGTGAAGCAGAGAGCGAATTGAAAACCAACATTGCCGACAATGTGACGGGGCATGGTGACATTCAACTGAAGCATGGTGGTGCATCAAAGCACGTGCAATTGGACAATTAACCCCCGCGATACAGGCAACAACAAGCAGAGAAAAAATAAACATGACACGGGCATAGCCAGGGGGTGGTCCCCCCTCTCCCGAAAAAAAATTCTGGCAACGCGCCTGAAATGTGACCGACGTAGTTTAGTCGTTTTTTTACAAACCCCTCCCCCCCCCCCCCCCCATGATATACTGCGGCATCAAACCGGTCATAAGCTCTTCTAGTTTAAAGTAAGATATTTTGGAACTACAGAATTTGGTAACAATGTAATGCCTCAAGTTTCGCGTCCCAAAACGACGATATGATTATAAAAAACGCCGTGGAGGAAAATTTTGACAGTCTGCTGTTCTTTAATGTGCATTGACACAACACACAACAAGGACCTCTATAGCATTTCGCCTCCACCAAAATGCGAGCGCAGCTGCTGGGGTCGAACCCGCGACGTTAGAATCAACAGCCAAGCACATTAAAGTAGACGAATTACATCGGCCATCTCCCTAACAAGGCCCCGGTGTGAAGACTATGCATTTGATCTGAAATATAATGTGAATAAGTTTTCGGAAATCATTCAACTGACAATGTCGTTTTCGTCTCTTCATGTGGCATGACATTAGTCTCTTCATGTGATAGTGAACAAATCACGATACAGTCGAGCCCACATATAACGGCCTTACTTAAAATGAGCCTTCGCTTAAAACGATCAATATCCTCGTGACGTGAAAATATACATTGGTTCAATGGCACAAAATCGCACTTACAACGAACGTCTCCGAGCGTCGCCGATCGGTTTCAGCCAACGGAGTCAGCGGTCTGCCGACTTCCCGGGAAACCAATTTCGACCATTGATCAGGCATCGACGAGGTTCCCATACATTCTTATTGTTAAACGCCGACCCTGCCTTCGCGCACCCCTAGTTGCCTCTCTCTCCGACCGCTTTTGTTACGCACCCCTCCGTCCGTTGTCCCTCCCCCACCCCCCGCTACTCTGAGCATTCTGCATTGCCAGACGAGGCCCGTGTTTTCATACTGCCACCGATCTTTCAAAGACCGGTTGGCCATGTACCCCGTTTTTGATCCATAGTACTGTCGACGTCGACGGCCTGGAGTGACGAGACCATTTGCCAACATCGTCGGCCACCGACTGTATTCGATAGCTTGCGTCTAATGCACGCGCGTACGCTACCCCACCGACTCTGATTCGTTTCGTGTTTAGGACTTGTTCTCGCTCACTTCGCACTCAGCCCAGCGTGCCTTCCACGTGCGTGTGGAAGCGGGAAAACGGCTGTTAATTTGCACAGAATGAATCGTGAAATATCGAAGTTCGTGAAGCCACGCAAACCCGCCGGCGCAACAAAACGATTTTTGACCACGGCTGCCGATTCTTCGAACACCGCCGCGCACCGATTTAGGCAGCGATGCACTAGAGAGTTTTAGTGCTGGGTACCCAAGCAGCTTGCGTACCCAGGACGTTGGGGCGACGGTATTGCGCATGCGCGAAATCCCAAACAGATGCGTCACAAGATCGCTGGGGCGATGCGTCCGCGCGGCCATAAACAACGCTGCCACCAATGGCCTTCCAGCGGAGATAATCTGCCCTGGCGCATCACGTTACCCGTGATGTAACTCACCTTTACGGTGAGCCAAGCGGAGACTGACCAGAACCACCAGCTTGACACAATTATTATAGCACAAAGGCGCTAAATATCGTTCAGCATGGATCGGCCGCCTTCTAAGATGCCGCCTCCGGCGAAGCAGCGCAAGGGTTTACTTCACGCCCGAGGTGGACATTTTTCTGTTGCGTGAGGTACTGGCGGTGGATCAATAGTGATTAGATTGTTTTCAGTGTGCTTCCTTCATTACTAAACATTAACTGCCATTCACATGCTTAACAGTGCAATACACTCAGACCCCTATATAATGAACCCGGATATAACGAAATGTTAGCTATAACAAAGTAAATGTAACATACAATTGTATTGTATATAGTATTAAGAATATAATGAATAACAAATTTTGACGAATTTTTTGCTTTATAACGAATTTTCAGATATAACAAACTTATTTTCGTGTAAGCTGCAATTTCGTTATAATGTGGTCTGAGTGTACTTCCTATGCAGTTTCTGCAGGCAACAATGATGGTCTCGCTTTCGTATGTATCCTGGCTGCAGTGAAATATGGCATTGTGAAATGACTAAAGACTTCTATAAAAGATGAGATTGCTGTATCAAAAACGGATGATCAACAACAAGCTTACCATAGAGAAAGAATCAATTGTTATGAAATGCCTTATACAAATGAGCGTGCATCCAGCACACCTTTTGGGGGCCTCAGTTGTGTGTTTTGTATTCCTGTACACTCGTGGGTGCCCCCACACCCCCACCTCCTTCTTTTTTTCTTTTTTGGTTGCACCTGCAACAGCACTTTGTAAGTGCCAAAAGTTTTAGATAGTTCTTTTGCATGTTTCCTTTTAAATGTGGTTACAGTTAGTGTGAGTTATAGTGTCGGCTAGTGAAATACACTTTCGCCCGCACAAGCTAGGTAAGTTATGTTGTTTGAATTGAAATTAACTGTTCAGTGCTGTTTAACGATTAGCCATCTGTTATTTTGCAGAAAGACACACAAGCCATGCTTCAGGAAGTGTTCGACGAAGTGGTAACACTGCGAGCGGAGATAGCCGAGCTACGTGACGATGTTTAGTGTACTCTGTGCCTTGTAAATGATGTATGCTTAAAATTTTGTTTTGACTGTGATAAAGATATTCTCGCGTTTTATATTAAACACATAAATAAAAATGGACCATTCTGCAAATTTTTGAGTTTCGTTGTTCTGCATGATTTTGGTGCAACTTGTCGACCACTGCATAATTCATAGTGAATTGATCGATAGTAAAGTTTGGTATGGTCACCATGCAGTCAAAAAAAGCTAAGTGGCCGAAGGTAAGGGGTTTGTGGCAATTCTTCTAAGCAGTTCCCCCTCGCCTAAGCTTTCATCACGCAGTGAAGGAGTGGGTGAGGAGAGTAAAGAGAAAAGAATGATGAAGTCAGTTCAGAGTTGGGATTCATGCCGTCGAGTTGTCTTGATCGTGCATACACGCATACCGACAGACTCTCCCGGTGAAGTTATGTACTTCGTGTCCATATTTTTTGCTCAGAGTTTTAGAAGAGACACATGGTAGTGCGTCGGAATCATTGCATGGTGACAGCACCGGGATCACTGTCGGGACATTGGTGGTGGTGCTAATGACGAGGGTGACACGGGCGGCAGCGCACAGGCCTAGCCGCAGTGCAAGTCATAAATAATTATTCATGTATTCTGTTTTGCGTGACGATCACATGACGATCTGCCAGTCAACCTGGTCTTGTACTTTCTGCTGCCATGTTATACCTGTGAAATTTTTAATCTCATTGGTTTACCTAACTTTGTCTCCCCTTTGTCCATTTGCCTTTTCTGGGCATCCAGTCGGTTACCAGTCATGGGCACATTACCAGTAAAAAATAACAGTGTTACAGTTACTGAAGCCAAAAAAGTAACTCTGTTACAGTTACCGATTTTCTAAATGTAACTTGTTACAGTTGCAGTGAAAAAGTAACGACATAATTTTTCTGTTACTGTATAAAAATCAATTACAAAGCAAATGATACATTTTAATTTATAAAGACGTAGGAAGGCATGCAGGTAGTGAAAGTTGTATGTGACGAAACGCAGAACGATACTGCACAGGGCCATAGTTTTAACCTAAACAATATGTGTGTGGGGGGGAGGCTTCTGTAAACGTGGTTTATTTGCTACGCTGCACTGGCTTGCAACAGCAACCCGCGGCCCATTACCGAACGTTTGCGAGGACATGTGTGACTAATAAACTGATTAACCTCCACTTATTTTTATTTTTTTGCCAGTGTCTACTGAGGATACCACCTGCATAGGAGGTGAAACATCAATCACTTTGTTGATAGTTGTTACGTTAACTCGAAGTAGAGCTTTCACAACCAGTTACAAAGCCATTTTAAATGCTTCAGGCTTTCAGCAGTTCTATGCTACTGTTTTCTAGTCATGTGTCAAACGCGACTTGCTGGAAGCCTCAGACAGAGGAATGTTCCATCGACATAGAAGAAATGGGATACAAGCTCGAGTGACAAAAAAGGTATATATTGTCACGGCTAAAGGCCGGGCAAGAAGACAGAGGACGACGAAGTGATGAGTCTGGACAGCACCCACGGTTGCTCCGAGGGAGACAATGTCAAAGCGACTGCTCTTTTGTTTTGTTAATACAGACCTTGTTTTTCCTGGTCGCACCATCGTCCTGTATCCTGTTATTTTCACGTCGCGACAATATGTTCTCTTCCCCCCCCCCCATACCCCCCAAAAAAATGAAAAGCTGGGGTGGGGGGGGGCACGTGAACTTTGCAAGCTGTTCAATGGAAACATTATTGATTTAGGACGTCTAGTTTTACGAATAAACATACCCTCCAGATACACTTCGCTTGAAACCAGCCAGACAGGTCTTTGTCAAATATGTTTACCTCTAGACATTTAGAGTACAAGTAAACTTCAAACTCTGTCTTCTGCAGGGAAGATATTCCTTTTAGCGACATATCCTCTTTAACTGCGATGAGGGCCGTGGCAAGTCGAAAGATGGAGGAGATATTGTAAAGAACGAAGTAAAAAAAAAGGCAAGCATGTAAAGTTGGTTTTTAACGAGTGTGGCGGTCGGTGATTTTTTCATCAGAACAGAAGTAACTGTAACTGTATTTTTCGTTACATTTACTCAGTAAAAAGTAAGTGTTACAGTTACAAGTTACTCTGAATTAAAAGTAACTAGTTACAGTTACAAGTTACTGAAAAATGTAACTAGTTACTGGTAACGCGTTGCTAGTAACTAGTTACTGCCCAAGACTGTCGGTTACCCTTAATGACCAGTGGTTATCCTGCCTAGGTGTTACGTGCCCGGCCGATGTTTATTTCTTTTTGATTTCAACTATATCCTTAACCCCGGTTTCTTCCTTGGCCCGCTGTGCTCTCTTCTTGCATCTGAAGGTTACACCTATCATTTTCCTTTTTATCGCTTGCTGCGTCGTCTTCAATTTAGGCTGAACCTTCTTTTCCTTCTTCTACGGAGGAGAAACCTGGAGGAGAAACCTCCAGGTTTCTCCTCCGTAGGTAAGTACTGTCAAGATTCAGCTGTTATATACTTTCCTCTTGAGGGTTAGTGGCAGATTACCATTCATGATTTTAGAATGCTTGCTGAATGGGATCCATCCCATCCTTATTCTTCTAGTTATTTCACTCCCATAGTTCGGCTCGCGGTTACATATTCCTTTACAACTTCCAGCGTCTCTCCACCTATCGCAAAGTGCTATTTTATGTCGAGGCAGTTGCACATGACTTTAGTTTTGTGCATATTAATTTTCATACCTATTCTCCTGCTTTCTGTGTCCAGTTCCGTAATCATGCGCTTTCATTCTTTCCCTGAGTTACTTATCAAGGCAATGCCATCAGCAAATTGCAGGTTACTAAGATACTCTCTATTAACTCATATCCCTGACTTTTGCCATTCTAGGGCCCTGAAAGCCTGTAAACATGCAGTGAATAGCATTGGAGAGATCGTGTCTCTCTGCCTTACACCCTTTTTTATTGGGATTCTGTCGCGTTCTTTATGGATAACTATGGCTGCGGATCCACTGTAGATTTCGTTCAGTATGTTTATGTAGGATTCATCAATGTCCCGATTCCTTAGTGTCTGAATCACTGCTGATGTCTCGACTGAGTCAAATGCCTTCTTGTAATCTATGAAAGCTATGTATAGGGGTTGGTTGTATTTCGTGCATTTCTCTATTGCCTGATTTGTAGTATAAATATGAGCTATTGTGGAGTAGCCTGTACGATATCCTGCTTGGTCCTTTGGTTGATTGAACTCTCATGTCACCTTAATTCTATTAGCCATTACTTTTGTAAATAGTTTTTAGAGAATGGTCTGTAAGCTGATCGACATGCGATTTTTCAAGTCCTTGATGTCTCCTTTCTTACAGATTAGGATGATGATGCATCGGCCTGTACCTGAAGCCTCATATAAACAGCTTATATGGAAAATACTTCAATTATGTCGGTAATTATTGTTAAGACTATGTGTATTATCAGAAGCCAATCACAATGCCTCAGTACTGTAATGCAGGCCACCGACTGCATTATTATTCTGCCACTTTGGGACTGAAAAGCTGTTCAATATAACCTGCCCTTTGATGGTCCTAGCGGGGAGATACTGTTCTGTAGAGAAAGCACTACTGCCCTTTATTGACATTCACTATAGAAATATTGCTAAAACAAGTGACTTCGTGTTATACGACATGGATTATGCACTGCCAAAAAGCCCCCGCTGCAACCTCGCGCTGACGTGCTATGTAGTGAAGGTAAAGCAAAGACGGGCCTCATACAACCTTGTGGTTGTTCAGTTTGAAAAATTTGTTCTCCCTAATTACAAAATCTACTCTTTTGAAACTTTCTACTTCTCTCACTGACAAAATATACTATGCAACAATGTAAAAGCCGGATTTTTGCCTTGACATTGCAAAAATTAAGCCACAATACGAGTCAAGCTGCTCTTTTTTCTAACCTTGCCACATTATTTTGGCAATGTTTTCGCTTCATTTGCTCGTGAAGTATGATAATAATTTAATATACGATTATTTAAAGTAGAAATTGTAAATATATTATTGGCAGAAAAAATTGTGCCTTTAAGAAACTGTAAACGTACAACATATTTCATTTTTTCACCAAAGCCAGAAAGAAAGAAAATGAAAAGACAAGTAAATAAACTATCATAGTAATAAAAACGTAGCACCTTAGGATTAAGAAAAAAATTTTTTCCTATTAACAACTCAAACCAATAATAATATATAAATTCTTTCGCATGACAGTCTCACTTGTATTTTTGAAGTGCCCTCTAGGCAACAATGTTTTTTAACGCCTCGAGATAAGTGCCTCTCACCTTCACATATACCTGCACGATTTTTTTAGCGTGATCGGAGATGTTCGGAAATTGACCGAGTACACGTGATATGGAATGACACAAACACACACACCTTGCACATGACGGCAGCGGCAAAAATCAGCCGATAGTATCACTATAGCTGATATCGAAATAATCATTCTACCGTGGGACGTCATAGTTGCTCTACGGAGACTCTACAAACACATGGTAACGGGGTCTATGCAACATACTGGCTTGTCTGCTTAGAAACGGTGTTCAACAAAATTTCAAGTGCTTTGTACTCAACTATTGACAACACACCAGGCTACGTTACATAATGAAGGATGTGTTCGAAAAAAGTTGTTCGCGGATAAGAGTACTTGGTACTCTACTATAGAAGAACATAAAGCTGTCCCGTGGACCTCACGCTCAATGAGTGTGTTTAGACGAGTGTGACCGCTTTGGAGCACTACACGCACTCTACTATGGGAGAGCAGTAAGCTGTCCTGGTTGTGGCCAAGTGATGAAGGAAACTAGGTGGTGATGTTCTCCAGACATTTCGTTTAGAGAAATTTATTCACGGAAGCCGTGGCACTAAGCATCTACTGTTGCTAAAGGGAAACCAAGTAAGGCTAAGCGAGCATAAGTCATCCTTGAAAGCCTCCGTGCTCAATCTGGTTAAGAAGAAGAGTTGAGATGCTGCCTGTTCAAATAGCTTTTCTTGTAACAGGCATTATGAAAAGAACTGCAAAAGAAAGTTGTGCTGCCATTTTATCCTTTAACAAATGAAAGGCAGAGAAAGTTCCAGAAACATTGGGGCTGTGTGAATGTCTCTTACGAGTTCCGCACCAACAAAAGGCTGGTTAAAACAAAGTAAGCAGTGACAGCCAAAGCAATGAATCAACCAACGAATGAATGAATTCATGATTCGTAAAATTCTGTGCGCACGGGAGAGACAGAAGAAAAGAAGCGTACAGGAGTAGCGCTGTCTTTCAACTGAGAAATTTTATGGGAAAAGAGACAATAATAAGTACCGGGGCTTGCCGCCACCAGGTAGCCGAAAAAATGCCAAACTAAAAATGCACAAAAAAACGGGTCCATAGTTTTTGCTCTTTTTCTTTTTTTTATAGATGCGTCATCTATTTCAAGTGTTAAATAATCAAATTCATGGTCACTAAAGTTCATTGACGGCCTGCTGACATATGACTCCCCTTTCCTTTCGATATGGAAGGCTTCTCTGGCTAGCTGCTGTCTGTACAATGTAAGGATCATTGTGTGTTTAAAATAGAAGGAGCAGCCGCACTCGTGGCAATGGTCTATGATGGTAGATGCTCGATCTTCACTTAGGGTGCTTTTACGCTCTTTTAGTCTGATGTGTATGCAATGCGTTTGTAGCACTCATGTCATTTTCAGGCATGTTGACTAAAGGTGACGTCAAAGGGCCATTTTATTGTGGAATAAAATGCTTCTTTGGCTCCTAGTCCCCACCCCCCCAAATTTGTATGGAGGGGTATTTTACTGAGGAAAAATGAAAAGTGTTTTTCGGGGTAATATAACCCCATATATCAATCAATCAAATCAATCAATATTGGTCGAACGCGGAACTATGAAGCGCACGCTAGTGCGTATCGTAAGCAAGGCCGACTCTACCTGTTTTGGATCATGTTGTTGTTGGTGGTGGTGGAAATTTCTCGTGTGCGTGTGAGCGCGACAAGCCGACATACTTCTAGGCAAGGATATATGCTTACTACTATGGCGCCCTGTCACTGACGAAGGGCAACGTTTCTACTGTAGGCACCGCGCCTGCGAGCGCAGTTGCGATTGATTGTTGTCTGTAATTACACGCAGCATTTTCTCACTTTCTTAATTGGAAATCTGTCGTACTTGTTGTAAATCAAGCGTATACAGTTGACTAACTTTTTTCTTGTATTGAGCTTTTCCTTCATTGCTGTTTGTGCAAGACACTGGGCCTTCGGACGGTGCCTGCTAATGTGGCCGTCAGTGCAGTGGAGTGCAACAGTGTTCATGAAACGCGGCACCCTCGGCCAATGTCGTGTGGCGTGGACGACCGTTCTATTAGAGATATTTAGTGTCGCGCATACTTCAGGTTGCCTGTGTGCGCACGATCTCACATTCCTTTGCACTAACCGCCGCACAAGGGCTCACGTACGCGAAGTGTTCGGGGCCCCAGCACGAAAAATATCGTGAAACCCCATAAGGCAAGGCATGGCCGATGAACGCCCGTTAATTCCCACGTACGTTCAGTGCACGTGCTGAAAGGGCTAACTCTATGTCTCTCCTGAGTCATAATGGACGGTTGTTGGCACACATCGGACATTGGATGGATGGTCAATTTTCTTGCGCACAATGGTGCGACGAACGACCCTAGTATACAGCTGGCGGATTTCTGGAGATCTCCATCGGACGTTTGTATGTCCCAAACTCGAGTCCGATTGATGTCCATCGGACTTTCAGTGCCCATTGTGATGTGACGTGAATTCACTTTGCCGCAACACTAAGTGTTGTTTGTGCCTTCCCGGCCAGCCAACCCCGATGCAACACGAAGTTTAGTAAAGGTGTAGAAGTTACGCTTCACTATATTCAACTTTTCAGACTCACCAATTCAAATCGGCTCACGAAGTTCACAACGGTCCATTCTTTTATTTTAAACAAAATCAAAACACAGCAATAAACAAAACCATAAGTAAATTCGGAGCTTCATGACGACTATGCAAAATTGTGTACAAGTTACAACCCATCATTTCTATAGTTGCTGATAAGGTCCCTAGATAAAACAAAATTCCAAGGTAGCGACACCTTTCCCTTTCCTCTTCGCCTATGTTCCTGAAGCGTCCCCTAGGAGGTTTAAAACTTTCATCCAAAAGCGAATGTTTGGGTTCCGTTGCTACGGTGAATAGATGTAAATGAAACAAAATGGAACGAAATAAGACGTAGAATAAACAGTTACCTTTATGAACATAAACGGCACAACACAAGAGCAAGCGGGATGTGCGTTACTCAACCGGCAACGTTGTGCAGTTCTATACTTTACACCACTAGCCATGGCGTCTCGCGTAGTACATTTTAGTTCCACGGCCGCGGTGTTTCGTCCAGTTCCAACTAGTCCACTTCTCCGATTGTGTTTTGTTCGTGCTGTGACACAGTGAACGTGCTTCTTGCTGGATCCTGTAAGTGGCCACAGGGCGTGACGTTGTGACGATTGATTACAACCGGCTTGTGCACACGCAAAAAAAAAAACTATGACCAGACTGGTACGAACACTCGTCCAGCCAACGTTTTTAGCGATGACGTTTTTTTTTAAATGTGCCCATTTGGACAATCGTGATGCCAAGTGATTCTGATGCGGTGCTGGGAACTTCCTGAAAAGTTAGAGTTCTACTGGTGAGGTGTCTCGAAGCAGTGCGTTTCGGCTCAAACGGGAACTGGTCAAGAGTGAAATGTTTCTGAAGGTGCGTTGATTACAACCTACAGCTGCTCTGTATACGTGCATACCAACATGTATTTGTACCAACTGGCATGCACTAGACACGCATTAGACGCGCGCCTGGCGTTTCAATAAAAACCGACAAGTGAACTCGCTTCGCAGATCCGCGTCGACATACGTTGACGGAGTTGCATGAAAGCATTCGCGTGAAATGGTTCATAGTTGCACTTCATGGTGCGCTTCGTCTCGGAAAGCACGAGGTAAGTTGAAGAGAGCGAAACCATTTTCTGTTGTTTACGGCAACGCAGCATTGCTGAAAAACGCAGATGTTGCATTGAACGAGCATGGCGAAACAACCTTGGTCGACTTAGCGCACACCGAAACGCTCCTCCTCTTCAATTTATGTTCTGGCTGTCTTGTGGCTGGTGCCGCGCCAGCGTGGCGGAGCACGAGCGGAGAGAGACGATACGCCCGACAGCTGCTCAGCTAACGAAAAAGGGGCCTCCCACTTTATTCGGGGCAGAATATATACAATCTCAGGGGCGCCACCTGCTAGTGGCAGCCGAACTAAATGACTGAAGGGTGGCGACCTCTACATCTCCCCCCTTGAAGACCAGACGGAAGACGCCAGACACTGCACATCACAAGTTCAGGCGGTTCGGAGGCACAACACGGCGGCCACTACGTGTTCGTGTCACACCATCACTGCGGTCATTGTCTGCAGGGGGCAGTCCAAGGGAATTGGGTGGTTGCACTGTAGTAGTTCGCTGGGGTTCCAGAGGAGGCAGTGTTCGCTGTGGCTCCTGCTCCTCAGACGGCGGTGGTTCCACCCTTGGCGCAGGAGGTGCAAAAGGCACTAGGTGACGCCGGTTGCGCTGTAGGACGCTACCCTGCTCCGTTTCCACGACATAACTTCGTGGTCGGCGTGCTGGGCTAAGCACTGTAGCTTTGACCTGATCAGGTCGTACCCAGACACACTGGCCTGTTCGGAGCGATGACAGATCTTGAGCTCTCCGATGCCTGTTAAAGTCAGCGGCCTGTTTCTGCTTGTAGGCTGCATCTTTTCTCCTCACGTCTTTCCTCGACGGCCAGTGAGGACATAACTGGGAGTCCTGTTTCGGCACTTTGGTTCGAAGTTGTCGTCCCATCAAGAGCTGGGCCGGGCTGAAGCCATCGACTCCGGGGGTGTCCCGGTAGCTGAGCAAGGCCAGATGAGGGTCTGTTGCTTTCCGAAACAACTCCTTGATGGTCCTGACCATTTTCTCCGCCTCTCCGTTCGATTGCGCATAGTGCGGGCTGCTGGTGACGTGGTCAAAGCCGTAAGATGCCGCCAATGCTGCAAACTCGCGTGAAGAGAACGGTGGACCGTTGTCTGATCTGACTTCTCACGGAATCCCATGCCGGGCAAAGATGCTTTTGAGAACGTCGATGACTGCCTGAGCCGTTGTGCTCCGCAAGGTTACAACTTCAGGGTACCTGGAGTGGTAGTCCACCACCAAGATGAATGTCTGGCTGCGGAGGTGGAACAGGTCCACGCCGACAAGTTCCCAGGGACGTCCAGGTAGGACCGTGGAGACCAGGGGCTCTGCAAGGTTCACCCGAGTGGAAGCACATTGCTCGCAGTTAGTTACCAGAGAGGTAATGTCTGCCGAAATGCCAGGCCACCAAATGGACTCTCTAGCGAGAGCTTTCGTCCTGTTGATGCCTTGGTGTCCTTCGTGCAACAGTGTCAAAACAGCCGGCCGAAGAGAATGCGGGATGACCATTCTGGCACCTTTCAGTAAAACACCGTCGCAGACAGAGAGCTCATCTGCTGCTGAGGCATACTGGGAGAGGTGCAGTGGCAGTTTGGACTTCTGTGGCCAACCATTCTGGCAGAAGGAGGTGAGGGCTCTGCATTCGCCATCGGACTCTTGTGCTTGTCGCACGTCCTCTGGGCTTAGTGGCAAGGCGGCTTCTGACATGCCGCTGACCACTTGAGCTGCAAACAATTCGTGGCACGGTGTCCAGGGGAAGGGACGACTTTTGGGTGATGCGTGACAAGGTATCTGCCGTAGCTAACAGCTTTCCTGGCACGTGGAGCATTCGGAACTGGTATCTCATGGTCTTTAACCTGAGCCTCTGTATGTGAGGCGGCAGCATGTCCAGCTCCATCTTGCCGAAAAGAGAAACGAGTGGTAGGTCATCTGTCTCAACATCGAAGGTGATGCCGCGGACGAATTCGTCAAACCGTTGGATAGCCCATGTTGTTGCCAACGCTTCCTTTTCTGTCTGACTGTAACGCTGCTCTGTCTCGGTCATTGATCTCGAAGCAAACGCAACTGGGCGGCGTTCTCCAGAGGGCTGTGTCTGCAGCAAGACTGCGCCCAGTCCGAATGAGCTTGCGTCAGCCAAAACTGTGGTGGCGTATGATGGATGGTACTTGGCCATGCAACGGTCTGATGTCAGGAGTTCCTTGATTTTCTCGAATGCAGCATTTTGTTCATGCTGCCACACCCAAGTCGCAGACTTGTTTAGAAGTGCTCTGATGGGAGCTGTGACCTCTGAGATGCAAGGCAAAAACCGGGCAAGATGGTTCACCATTCCGAGCAGTCGCCGGACACCTGCGATGTCTGTTGGAGCCTCCGTGGCTTTGATTGCTTCGACCTTGTCTGGACTTGGCCTGATGCCTTGTGCTGAAACGATGACTCCTAGGAAGGAGACTTCGGAGACACCAAAACGACACTTGTCTTGGTTCAACGTGATGCCTGCTTTTGCAAGGCGAGACAGCACCTGGTTCAGTCTGGCATCGTGCTCCTCGCGGGTGCGCCCAAAGACCAGAATGTCGTCTATCATATTGGCGACTCCTTCCTGGCCCTCCAGGATCCTGGCCATCTGTTTTTGGAAGTACTCCGGCGTGGAGGTGATGCCTAAGGGGAGCCGGCAGAAGCAGTATCGGCCAAATGGGGTGATGAACGTTGTGGGCTCTTGGGAGTCTGCAGATAGTTTAACCTGATGAAAACTGGCTGTTGCATCCAGCTTGGAGAAAACTGTTGCGTCGCCAAGGAGGCCAAGGACTTGCTCTACAGTTGGTAGGATGTGGCGTTCCCGAAGGACAACCTTGTTCAGCCGAGTCAAGTCAACGCACAGCCGGTAGAAACCATCGGCTTTCCGTACTACAACGAGACCAGAGCACCACGGGGTTGGGTTGTCGACCCTGCGGATCACGCCTCCTTCCTCTAGTTTGTCAAGCTCGTGACGGACGACCCCGCGTAGCGGGATGGGAATCCTGCGAGGCACACTTGGGGAGAAGGGTACGGCGTCAGGTCTCAGAAGGATAGTGTACTCGTCCTTGAGGGTGCCCAATCCCTGGAAGAGCTCAGCACGCAATGTTGCTTTCGGAGTCTGAAGTTCGTCGAGAAACTTTACAACTTCCAGAGCTTGAAGCGCCGGCAGTCCAAGAAGAGGTACGGTGAGAGACTGGATCACGTACAAGCGCTGAGAGCTCATTTTCCCGTGCCACCGAAGTCTTGCCATCTACGAACCCAGCACGCGCAGCGGCTGACCGCCAGGTCCGGTGAGCAGGCTGTTGACGGGGTCGAGCTTGGCCGGCAATGCAGGGAAGTCGCTCGGAACGGCGGACACCTCGGCTCCGGAATCGACCTTGAACTGCGCTGTGTAGTTGTCAACGGTGATGTCGA
The DNA here is from genome assembly GCF_043290135.1 of Rhipicephalus microplus. Lineage (NCBI taxonomy): Eukaryota > Metazoa > Arthropoda > Arachnida > Ixodida > Ixodidae > Rhipicephalus > Rhipicephalus microplus. The sequence continues at coordinate 71,664 of NW_027464753.1, read as the reverse complement.
CGAACTTTGCCGCGGCGAGCGTCCCGACAGCGTGTAGCTGAATGGAGCCGAGCTCCTGTTTTGCCTGCCGCGCGCGGCACACTTCCGCAAAGTGTCCTTTCTTTTTGCAGGAGTTGCAGACGGAGTTTCGAGCAGGGCAGTTAGAACGTGGATGTGGCGCGCGGCCGCAGAATTCACATGTTGACGGCTGGCAGGAGCGCTCTGCTTTCCGCGGGGGCGAAGGCCGCTTATCGTAGTTGCGGCGGCGAGAGGCGAACTTCTTATCTCGTACGGCGTCGAGGTGTAGCTCGCGGGAGCGCTCTGCGCAGTTTTGAGGCAACGTTTTTTCTTTGTCGGCGTCTTCTGATTGACGGGCCTGCATCCGTGCTTCTTTGAGCGTCAACTTCGCGTTCCGGCAAAGCTGGTCCGAAAGGCGCGAGTCGCGGAGGCCGACGACGAATCTATCGCGTACAAGCCTTTGCTCCACCTCAGCTGACGGATAGTTGCACCGCTTCACCATTCTACACAGTTCGGCGTAGTAGGCGTCGACGCTCTCGTCGGGTAACTGAACACGCCGGTGAAAACGCGACGACTCGTACAGTTCATTCACCGGATGCACGAAGTGGTCGGTGAAGCTGGCGGCAACCGCTTGAAATGAGGCGAGTGATGCGGTGTCGAGCGAGAACGTCTCAAGAAGTGGGCGGGCCTCCGGCCCCATGCAGTACAACAACGAGCGTACCTGCATGTCGCCGGATGCTTGAGTCAGGCCGGAAACGACGGCGTAGTCCTCGTAGCGGCTGAGCCATGCTGGCCAGGTTCCCGGGTTCACAAAGTCGAACGGTGCGGGCGGCTGGAGGTTGAGGCTGAGCTTTTTCGGCGCCATCGTCGTGCGGTACGGGCGAGTTCGCGATGAGGGGGCGTTACGCAGCCACTTCTGACACCATGTCTTGTGGCTGGTGCCGCGCCAGCGTGGCGGAGCACGAGCGGAGAGAGACGATACGCCCGACAGCTGCTCAGCTAACGAAAAAGGGGCCTCCCACTTTATTCGGGGCAGAATATGATGATGATGATGATGATTAAAGGCCTCCCCTTTGAATCGGGGTGACGGCATGCGCCATCTAGCCTACCTTAATAGTTCGAGTTTAAATTCTGTCCCTCAACTCGGATGCCTTTTTAATTTTGCCCAGCCGCTACTCTTGGCTGGGATGTTATTTTATCGACTTCTCTGCTTTTCCTCCACCAATACTCCAGCCGCTGCTTAGTAATACCTACTGCTGACCAGTTAATGCTTCCATCAACCGCGAAGCCCAGCGCCTCAGTAAGTGTTACCTTCCCCCCATTTCTATCCGGCTGAATCTTTTGACATTCCATGACTATGTGGTCGATTGTTTATTTATGCCACATCCAACACATGTCTCATCCTGTGACGAATATTTGCTCCTGTAAGTTAGAGTTCTCAAGCAGCCAGCCCGCGCCTCAAAGAGCAACGCACTACCTTTATTGTTGTCATAAAAGTTCTCTTTCCGGATCTCTTGTTTGCTTGCCTTGTAGATTCCCAGCGATCCCTTCTTTTCCATCCTCTCTTTCCACATGAGCGTCTCTGTTTCCCTCACTTGCTTTTTAACTGGCCCCCTTTGCTTATTTGCCGCGGTCAAGTTATATATACAATCTCAGGGGCGCCACCTGCTAGTGGCAGCCGAACTAAATGACTGAAGGGTGGTGACCTCTACACTGGCTACGATTTTGTCTTTGGTCACGGCGAGAATCCGGCTGGAGCCATATGCGCATGCGTACTCGTTTTGAACATTTGCATAATAATAAATAACACCACCAGCCATTTGCAAGATCACGTGCAAGTAATGCATTAATTACAGACGCGGATGGCAGAGAAAAAGAGAAGTAATCGAGGGAGTGAGGAGGACGGCTCGAGAACAATGAGTGACGCTACCTTGTTTCATCTAGGGACCTTAGTGGCTGACCGATCGCAGCGCCATATAGTTAATTTATATGTTAATATAAGTTAAGTATATGTTAATTATAATAACATATAATTATAGTTATATAGGTAATTTTAGGAAACTGTGATGCCAATAAGTCAACTAAGAACGTTCTCTGGCTTCAGCCAGGCTTTCTATTGTGGAATGACGTCGTTTAGGTTTTGTAGTCGTGTGCATTTCGTGGGCATACGATTCGTGTCGCGTGCTTTTGTGGCATCGCGTCGTTGCAGCGGGTTTGTCAGTTTGCCTGTGACGTTGGCAACACCAACTTTCTGAACAAGCGATTCGTCTTTCTATTATTTAACCGACACTGAATGCGTTTGAAATAAAGAGTGTTGATATATAAGCATGTAAGGTGTCGTGCCCTCCTGCTGCTGAGCTCAGGGACGTGGGCTCCATTACCGCTTGACATCTCAATCGATGCGCACTCTGAAGAACCCCCGCCTGCTAAACTTCAAATGCACATCAAAGAACCCGTTCACTAGCCCCCGTCGCTAGAATTTTCCAAAATATTGCATTTTTAATACACAACCACACGTACAACATGCATTAACAGTGTTTGACCCCTTCTGCCTCTTCCACCGGGCCCACCCTTATCCATGAAAACATTTCTGGCCAGGCGCCTGAGAGAGAGATACCTTTCTATATCGGCCCCTCTCCTTCTTTGGCTCCCCCTAATTCACACATCATGCTCGATTTTCCTCCACTAACTCGCTAAACTATATATATATATATATATATATATGTATTGTTATGGCGTTTATTAGCCGGCACACAGCGAGTCTACACAATGGCGACAGTAACAGCCAAGCACGGACTCTCTGCGCGAGCGGCGTTCTTTTTGGGCAGACCCACTAGTAAGCACTTGAGAGTTCGACCCATTTCAGTGTTCGGCGGCTTCTCTACAATTACCCCGGGGTCGAAGAGGGAGCCGCCTGGCGACCTAACAGCTTGTCACTACGAGCGGGTCATAGTAAGCCTTCAGGCGCTCCACGTTGACTATGTCGCGCCCACGGTGGCGCATGTCCGAAGATTGTTCAATTGGCTCGATAAGATAGTTGACCGGAGGTGTGCGCTCGATCACACGGTAGGGACCTTCATATTTCGGGAGTATATATAGTTTGGAAGAAAGGCCAGCTACAGAGGTCGGGATTGAGAGCCATACAAGGGAACCAAGAAGGAACGTTGGCTCAGAAGTGGCGGAGCCATCACGAATACTCTTCTGCCGCTCTTGCTCATGCGTCGTAAAATTCTTCGCAAGCTCGCGACACTCTTCAGCAAGCCTGGCGGCCACGGAAATAGGTGTACAATCAGATGGATCCGGCGTGTACGGGAGTATCGTGTCGATGGTGTGGCGGGTGCCTTCCGTACAGCAAAAAGGTGAAAAATCAGTCGTGCTTTGAGGGGCGGTGTTGTAGGCGTAGGTGACGAAGGGCAGTATGGTATCCCAATTCGTGTGGTTGGCGGCGACGTACATCGACAGCATGTCGCCGAGAGTGCGGTTAAAGCGTTCGGTCAGGCCATTCGTCTGCGGGTGGTAAGCAGTAGTTTTGCGATGGACAGAAAGACACTCAGTGAGAATGGTGTCGACGACTTCTGACAAGAAGACACGGCCTCGATCGCTGAGAAGCTCCTGGGGTGGACCTTGGCGCAGTATGAATCGATGTAGTAGGAAGGACGCAACATCACGCACAGTAGCCGCAGGGAGAGAGTCGGTTTTGGCGTATCGCGTTAAATGATCTAAGGCGACGATGGTCCAGCGGTTGCCAGTGGACGTCAGAGGGAGTGGTCCATACAAATCGATACCTATGCGCCTGTCACAGAACGAGCGCTAAACAAGAGCGCGCCGCCAAATCCTTGCGACAACGGGCGGGAAAAACGCTGCGAGGTAAAAAAAAAAAAGAAAGCAAACATCCAAGGCTCCCGGGCGCGCGCTCTCCCCGCAGAAGCATGGCTTCGCAGACGAACCTCCTCACCCCACATCGGCGGCCCAGCAAGGCCGCGATTTTTCTAGAACGAAGGAGGCGGGGTCAGACCGAGTGAATCATTCTCCGGAGAGGGCAGTCGAACCGTCTCGTGCCTCTCCCCAGCCTTCGCTGCGCATCGCGCCGACGAAATGAGGAGAACGTTCTGGAAGGTGGCGCGGAAAGTATTTAATCGAGCGGCCGAGACGAGAAATCAGGAGAAGACGGAAAGTTAGCGCCGGAGCGCGTAGGGATTCCGCCGTGGAGTCGGCGAAGGTTCTGCCCGTAGTGACAGAACAGGAGGAGACGGAAGTGAGCGCCAGAGTGCGTAGAGATTCCGCCGTGTAGTCGGCGAAGTTTTGGTCCGTAGGGACGGCTCGAGCTACAGGCAAGAGCGTGGGTTTACCGCTATTGAGCGAGGACGCGTGGCAACAGCTGCGTGTGTGAAGCCGACGTCTTCGGGCGAAGAAGTTGAAGTTTGAAGAGTGGCCAATTGAAGACGGGAAGTTTCCTGGAAGAGAAACTTCGAGAGCTGCGGAACGACAACAACGCGGGACTTTGAGTGAGTGATCCTCGGAAGAGTATCATTCAGACTTTTGTTCCAAGGACTTTGGACTGAATAGGTTTTCTATCTCTTTAGTCCTTAAGTGTCTTGGATGTTCAATGCATGCGACTGCATTGTGGTGCGTATTGTTGTCTGTGTCCGTTGTTTCAAGTGTGGCTGATTGTATTGTGTAGTACGTTGATTGATTGGTTTGATTGGTGACATATTGTATGTAACTAGTGTGGAGTGTGCATTTTTGTGTATTGTTTTCGATCTGCCATTATTGAGAATATAATTTGTTTGTTTATCAACTCTCGGCTCTGACTTGTTCTTTAAGCCACAGCGGGCGTCCGCTGGCGCACCAATAAGGACCACTTCTGAATTGTCCACGCTTTCGTGGTGCGGTTCGGGGGGCCCATACTTCGGCTCTTGGAATTAGCCCGGCGATCGCCTCCCTAATAACGGGACAGGTGTGACAATTAATCTGGCGTCCGCGACAGGACCTTTTGGTGCACAGTGTGTCCAAAGTAGTGAGAAAGAGCCTCGAGTTGTTGATAGTGCTATCAGAACGATTTTGTGTGTTGTTCAGTGTTCTCGTTAACGAGTGCAGGGGAGTGTTCCGATAGACTGATTTAGGCAGATACTTTTTGCACGCGGCAAGGTTTTATTTGCGAGTTGCGAGACACAATGGATCTCGAAAAGTTAGTTGCGCTTGGTGAGAAGATGGGTCTTTCCGGCGCCGAACTACGGAAATGGGTAAGCCAGAAGGAGAAAGAGGCGGTGGAGAGAGAGAGGTTGGCGGCAGAGAGGGCCAAGGAAGAAAAAGCAGCTGAGTTGGAGAGAGAGAAGCTGGCCGCTGAGAGGGCGAGAGAAGAAAGAGAGGAAAGGGAGCGGCAGCGGCAGCACGAGATGGAACTCGAGCGGCTCCGTTTGCAACAGCGAAGTGAAACTCCCGTCCAAGCTAGAGTTGAAAGCAGCGAACGGGAAGATCACGGCTTCCGCTTGAACCCAAGCAAGCTGCTCGTAGCGTTTGATGAAAGGAAGGACGACCTTGACGCGTACCTTCACCGATTTGAGACGATTGCGAAGAGCCAGAATTGGCCGGAACATCAATGGGCAACTGCTTTGAGTACCTGCTTGAGTGGTGAAGCGCTCAGTGTGTACGGTAGGCTGACGCCGACCGATGCAGCCAACTACGCAAAGGTGAAAGCTGCTTTGTTAAAGCGATTTAGATTCACTGTGGAAGGATTCCGGGACAGATTTCGGACAGGAAAGCCAGCTGATGGTGAGACGGCTACGCAGTATGCCGCCCGACTTTGCCATTATTTCGACAGATGGATTGAACTTTCAGGGACAGCGCAAGAGTACGATGAGCTTAGAGAGCTGCTAATTAGAGAACAATTTCTTACTAGTTGCCACCCAAGCCTGTCACTGTACTTAAAAGAGAGGAGAGCTAAGTCACTTGAAGACATGCTTGAATTGGCTGATCAATTCTTGGAAGCGCAAGGTGGCACTAATTTGGCCAAGGTAAAGAAGGATTGTCCCGATGATTCGAAGAAATGGGCTCCCGAAGAAAAGAAGCGTGCACCAGAGAACATTCCGCGATGTTTTCTGTGCAACCGAGTGGGTCATCGCGCGAAAAACTGTCGAACGATCTTTACGAGCCCTACGGCAGTAAAATGTTTTAAGTGTGGTCAGACTGGGCACAAAGCAGACGTTTGTCGGAACGGAGTGAGTCAAACTCACCAGGTATCCTGTGTGCAAGTGGCACCGAAATCAGATAATAATGCCGTCACTGATAGATTCGTAGAGTTGAAGAATGGGGAGAAAATTCCTATTGTGGGTGCTGTCATGTCAAAACAGCCAACCGGTGTTACGAAAGGAATGCCAACGCTGCCTGGAAAAGTTGCGGACAAAAAGATTACGGTGTTAAGAGATACCGGCAGCTCCACTGTTATCGTGCGGAGAGATTTGGTACGGGAAAGGGAGTTGACAGGCAGAACGAAGCCGGTTTGCCTAATTGACCGTACGGTTCGGATGCTTCCCGAAGCAGAAATTGAGGTTGAAACCCCGTACTTCAGCGGGAAGGTTACTGCTTTATGCATGACGACCCCCCTGTATGACCTTGTCATCGGAAACATCGACGGGGCGCGAGGGCCAAGTGATCCAGAATGTTTGGGAGAAGTCCCGAAGATAGAGCCCTCGCCAACACAGCGGCCGCGAGATACAGTGGAGGAGCATCCCGTGACGGATCTCACTAGAGCCCAAGGTGAAGCTGCGGCGCAAGAGACAGCGAAGGAGAAGACGATCGGGTCGAATAAGTTCACGGGCCGAGCAACCGGACTTACGTCGGCACGACCTCAACCGACCGACAGTGTAAAGGAGACGGAGTTGGCCAGCCGGGCAAAATGTAGAGGCATGATCAAGCGGGTAAATAAACAGACAGGACCCGTCGAATGTAATGACGCGTTAACGGTGTCGGAAGAGACAACGATGACTGAGACGACGCCTCAGATATCGTCGTTGGAAAGGGCTCGCCGAAAAAGAACGTGGAAGCACAAGAAGAGATCGAGCGAGCACCGCAAAAAGGGGCGCAAGCGCTGTTCGAAGTATTCAGGATAAGTGCTGAGGTCGAATCAGAATGTGTTTGGCAGTGTTGAGTGCCATATGTTGTGTTAACGTTGTGTTATCCTGTGTCACAAGTGTCAAAGTGTTGTGCTGTGATGTGATGTATAGTATTGGACCATTGTTGTAATGAGAGAACTTTGTACATTTGTATTATTGGGAATGTGTGGTGTAGTGTTGTACTCATGTGCTTGTGGTTGTGTTTTCGCGTGTGGTGTAATTGAATTACAATGTACAATTGTATTAAGTGATCTATTGTGAATGTGAAGTGTTATGAGCGACTGATGGTGTTACAGTCTGTGAGAGTGTGTGGTGACTTTTCGCGCTCGTTTGTGTGGTTTTGAATATTATGAGATAATATTCTTAAAGTGGGGGGCAGTGTCACAGAACGAGCGCTAAAAAAGAGCGCGCCGCCAAATCCTTGCGACAACGGGCGGGAAAAACGCCGCGAGGTAAAAAAAAAGAAAGCAAACATCCAAGGCTCCCGGGCGCGTGCTCTCCCCGCAGAAGCATGGCTTCGCAGACGAACCTCCTCACCCCACATCGGCGGCCCAGCAAGGCCGCGATTTTTCTAGAACGAAGGAGGCGGGGTCAGACCGAGTGAATCATTCTCCGGAGAGGGCAGTCGAACCGTCTCGTGCCTCTCCCCAGCCTTCGCTGCGCATCGCGCCGACGAAATGAGGAGAACGTTCTGGAAGGTGGCGCGGAAAGTATTTAATCGAGCGGCCGAGACGAGAAATCAGGAAAAGACGGAAAGTTAGCACCGGAGCGCGTAGGGATTCCGCCGTGGAGTCGGCGAAGGTTCTGCCCGTAGTGACAGAACAGGAGGAGACGGAAGTGAGCGCCAGAGTGCGTAGAGATTCCGCCGTGTAGTCGGCGAAGTTTTGGTCCGTAGGGACGGCTCGAGCTACAGGCAAGAGCGTGGGTTTACCGCTATTGAGCGAGGACGCGTGGCAACAGCTGCGTGTGTGAAGCCGACGTGTTCGGGCGAAGAAGTTGAAGTTTGAAGAGTGGCCAATTGAAGACGGGAAGTTTCCTGGAAGAGAAACTTCGAGAGCTGCGGAACGACAACAACGCGGGACTTTGAGTGAGTGATTCTCGGAAGAGTATCATTCAGACTTTTGTTCCAAGGACTTTGGACTGAATAGGTTTTCTATCTCTTTAGTCCTTAAGTGTCTTGGATGTTCAATGCATGCGACTGCATTGTGGTGCGTATTGTTGTCTGTGTCCGTTGTTTCAAGTGTGGCTGATTGTATTGTGTAGTACGTTGATTGATTGGTTTGATTGGTGACATATTGTATGTAACTAGTGTGGAGTGTGCATTTTTGTGTATTGTTTTCGATCTGCCATTATTGAGAATATAATTTGTTTGTTTATCAACTCTCGGCTCTGACTTGTTCTTTGGGCCACAGCCGGCGTCCGCTGGCGCACCAATAAGGACCACTTCTGAATTGTCCACGCTTTCGTGGTGCGGTTCGGGGGGCCGATACTTCGGCTCTTGGAATTAGCCCGGCGATCGCCTCCCTAATAACGGGACAGGTGTGACAGCGCCCAAACGGACGTTCAGGGCAAGGTAATGGTTGCAGACCGGCTGGTGACATGTGTGCGGACGGTTTGCGGCGTTGGCAAGCGAGACAGGAGCGAACGAACTGCTGGACGTAGCGGTACATCCCGCGCCAGAAGTAGCGTTGTCTAATGCCATGGTAGGTTTTGAATACCCCAGAGTGCGCGCACTGTGGATCAGAATGGAATGATTTACATATCTCCGACCGCAGACTGCGGGGTATCACGAGTAGCCACTGCCGGCCATCGGCGTCGTAATTGCGCCGGTGTAGGAGGCCGTCCTGAATGGCGAAATGGTGAGCTCGACGACGCAAGGCACGCATGGATGGCGTTGTGGACGGATCAGAGAGCAAGTCGATCAGTTGGGCGGTCTAATTATCCTTTCGCTGTTCGGTAGCGATGATGTCAACTATAATGGCAGAAACAGCAACCGAGGATACTGAGCAGAGCACGTCAGCTTCAGGCAGAGGGGAGCGCGAGAGGGCGTCGGCATCAGCATGCTGGCGTCCGTTGCGGTAGAGCACGCGGATGTCGTAGTCTTGTAAGCGAAGAGCCCATCGGGCGAGGCGGCCTGAGGGATCTTTCAATGATGACAGCCAGCATAGTGCATGATGGTCGGTGACTACATCGAATGGGCGACCATACAAATAAGGTCGAAACTTTGTAAGAGCCCAGGCGATCGCCAGGCACTCTTTTTCCGTGACGGTGTAGTTTGTCTCGGCTCTCGTGAGCGTACGGCTTGCGTATGCCACAACATAATCCGGGAATCCCGGTTTGCGCTGCGCTAGGACAGCGCCGAGGCCTACACCACTGGCGTCCGTGTGCACCTCTGTTGGGGCCGTATGGGGTCGCAGTGGCGGAGAATGGGAGGAGACGTCAACAAATGGCGGAGCTTCAAGAACGCGTTGTCGCACTCTGACGACCACGAATTGAGGGGCCCGTTACTTCCAAGAAGCTTTGTCAGCGGTGATATAATCGTGGCGAAGTTTCGTATGAAGCGTTGGAAGTATGAGCACAGGCCCACGAAACTACGCAGTTCTTTGACGGACGCAGGTTTTGGGAATTCGGCCACGGCCCGAAGCTTGGCTGGGTCAGGTAGAATGCCATCTTTGTACACGACGTACCCTAGGATGGTAAGTTGGCGTGCTGCAAAGCGGCACTTCTTCAGATTTAGTTGCAAGCCGGCATCGCTCACACGTGCGAAAACTTCTTTTAAACGTTGGAGATGGGTGGAGAAATCTGGAGCGAAGACAACAACATCATCAAGGTAACACAAGCACGTGTGCCATTTCAAGTTGTGCAGAACGGTGCCCACCATACGCTCAAATGTCGCAGGTGCATTACACAGACCAAACGGCATGACGTTGAATTCGTACAAGCCATCGGGTGTGATGAAGGCAGTCTTCGGTCGAGCATCATCAGCCAGGGGTACTTGCCAGTACCCCGAGCGCAGATCGAGAGAAGAAAAAAATTGGGCACCGTGAAGGCTGTTAGTTGCGTCGTCGATGCGCGGCAGTGGGTAGACATCCTTGCGAGTGATCTTATTGAGCCGTCTGTAGTCCACACAGAACCGCACAGAACCATCTTTCTTCGCAACAAGAATAACAGGAGACGCCCATGGACTGTCCGAGGGCCGAATGACCTCGCGTCGGAGCATATCGTCAACCTGCTCGTTAATTTCCCGGCGTTCAGCAGGCGACACGCGGTATGGACGTTGCCGTAATGGTGGATGGGCACCAGTGTCGATACGATGCGTAACAGTGGACGCGCGACTGAGAGAACTTCGCCCGACATCGAAAGAACGGTATTCTTGCAACAGGTCTAGAAGCTGGGAACGCTGTACTGACGTTAGGTCGTCATCAATGTATGGGCCAAATACATCAGGAGATGATGGGTCAGAAGTACAAACAGCACTGATGGTACGCGAATCGGGACAACACGAGTCTTGGGGTGCGTCCAGGACTTGTGCGTCGTCGACTGGTTCCACTCTGCCGAGACATTCCCCTCGAACCAAGGTAACAGTGTACGGGGATGGGTTGGTCATGAAAATAGCGGCGTTGCCCTGGGTGATTTTCACGGTCGCGAAAGGTACTAGCAACCCTCTCCTTCTGGAAGCACGGTAGGATGGCGAAACGAGTGCAATTGTGTCGGAGAGACCGGTGCAGTAGACCGATACACCCATCGTCGAGCTTGGAGGCACTATAGTATCGTCTTTCACAAGAATCTTGCTCAGTGTCGAGGGACCGTCTTCTGGCGTCAAATGCGAGAAGGGCGAGAGTTCAATTTCGGCGGCGGCACAATGAATGACGGCGTCGTTGCGGGAGAGAAAATCCCATCCCAGGATGACGTCATGAGAGCATGCAGGAATGATGATGAATTGGGCGACATACAGAACGTCCTGAACGACAACGCGAGTTGTGCAGCCTGCTGTAGGATTAATACGATGTGAGCTAGCGGTACGAAGGGACAGTCCTGAAATCGGCGTCGTCACTTTTCGAAGCAAGCGGCAAAGGTTTTCGCTCATAACTGATACCGCATCTCCAGTGTCAATAAGAGCAGATGCATGAACACCGTCCACAAGCACGTCAATGATATTAGATGGGCGGCTCTGAGGGCTTTCACAATGCGATAGCGTCGCAGTCCTTGCCTCTGGGACTGCGACGACTAGTTTTCCCGCTCATGAGCAGAAGAACTTGGCCGCATGGGGGACAGAGACCGACGTCGTGGAGACGGCGACCTTCGAGCAGACGGACCTGGGCGAGACGACAGTGGTACAGACGGCAGTTCGTCGTTATACGAACGGCTAAGGTGGCCATCAACAGGAGAAGAAATGGGAGCCGGCTGTAGTCGAGAGCAATAACGGGCTACGTGACCGGCGTAACCGCAAGCAAAGCAGATGGGCCAGTTGTCGGGTGTGCGCCATCGGTTTGCCGGGGTGGGTCTCGCCCGGAACGGTGGCTGGAAATGCTGCATGGTGGGCTGAAATTGAGGCTGAGGCGTTGCGCCAACATACGCAGCCGGCATACCCGCTGCAAAGGACGGAGGTCGTGCGGCAGCTTCGGCGTGAGTCAGTGGTGCAGGCGCTTGAACGACTGGAGGCGGCCTTGCGACCACTTGGGCGTAACTTGGGGGCGCAGGGGCCGGAAGTTGTTGTGGGTGGTACGCAGGCATGACCTCCACTATTTCCTGCTCAATCGCTTAGCGGATGGGTGGAAGAATAGTAGTTGCCGATTGTTGAACAGCCGGTGGGGGGGCAAAGGGAAGGAGAGAAAACTGGCGCGCGATTTCCTCACGGATGAAGGACTTTAGGTCTGCCAGCAGCGCCACCTGATCACATCTCGCCTCCAAGCCAGCAAGCCATGCTTCTCGGGTGTAGAGTGACGGGTCATCGAACGCTGCCGGCGGAGCTCCTCGTAGCTCTGGCACAGCGTGATGACCTCAGCTACTGTGCCTGGGTTTTTGGCTAGCAGCATCGTGAAGGCATCATCGTCAATGCCCTTCATGACGTTCCGGATCTTATCTGATTCGGACATGCTCTCGTTTGATTTCTTGCACAGGTCCAGGACATCTTCAATGTAACTGGTGAATGATCCACCGGCCTGCTGAGCGGGTTCGCGTGAGCGCTGCTCGGCTTGCAGCTTGCGAATGGCTGGGCGGCCAAAAACGTTGGTGATAGCAGTCTTGAAATCGGACCAGGTTGCGAACTCGGACGCGTGGTTGGTGTACCACAAACTTGCAACGCCCGCAAGGTAGAACACCAAGTTTGTCAACTTGCCGTCCTCGTCCCATTTGTTGGGGACGCTCACGCGCTCGTAAATGGCTAGCCAGTCCTCCACGTCAGTGCCATCGGCGCCCGTGAAGATGGGTGGATCGCGGATCCTGGGGACACCGGGACAAGGGGGTGGCATGGGAGGAGGCGTTTGCTGAGAGGCGTCGTGGGACATGGTAGATTGCAGGGTACGTGAGCGTAGTTCCAAAGGCATCGAAGGGGATCGTAGCACTCTCCACCAATTTGTTATGGCGTTTATTAGCCGGCACACAGCGAGTCTATATACACAATGGCGACAGTAACAGCCAAGCACGGACTTTCCGCGCGAGCGGCGTTCTTTTTGGGCAGACCCACTAGAAAGCACTTGAGAGTTCGACCCATTTCAGTGTTCGGCGGCTTCTCTACAATATATATATATATATATATATATATATATATATATATATATATTGTCGCGACGTGAAGACAGAGGTCGTATTTGAAGACGTTGAGAAAACAGCAGTGGGTCGGTCTTTTTATTAACCGCGCGCACCAGAGAGTTTCTCGTCTTTCTCGTTGTTGCATTCTGCATAAAAGCGTGCAGATGCGCGTATGCGCTGTCGCCTTCGTCTTTTTCGCGAGACACACGTGACATTTGCCTCCTTCCAAAAATGGCATCGTCCCGATGCGCAGCCACGGTGCTCTATTTATAAAATGCACATATGCACCGGCACCCACAGGACAAACGAGAGTTAGCTGGACAAGTAGGGTTTCATCCGGATGACATGCGCGATCTCGGGCGAGCGGTTTCGGCGACTGGAACTGCAATAGCCGTCAGGAATAACTTCTTAGTTGATATCGTTCAATCGTCGGGTGACTCGATATGGGCCAAAGTATCGTCGTAATAGCTTCTCTGAAAGTCCGCGTCGACGTATTGGGATCCAGACCCACACCTTGTCGCCTGGTTTGTAGGTTACCAATTTATGTCGTAGGTCGTATCGTTTCGCATCTTTGTGTTGCTGGTGACAAATACGTACGCGGGCTAGCTGTCGGGCTTCTTCGGCGTGCTGACCGAATTCTTCGGCGTCAGCGTGAGTGTCGTCACACTCGGGCGGCAGCATAGTGTCCAACGTTGTAGTGACTTCACGCCCGTGTATTAAACTAAACGGCGTCCTTCCGGTAGTTTTCTGCCGGGCAGTATTATAGGCGAAGGTCACATAAGGCAAATTTTCGTCCCAGTTTTTCTCTTCTGTGTCGACATACATGCAGAGCATGTCTGCGAGTGTCTTATTAAGCCGCTGTGTTAGTCCGTTCGTTTGTGGATGGTACGCCGTTGTTCACCGGTGAGCTTTACCGCTGAGTCTGAGAACCGACTCCAAAAGTTCTGCCATGAACGCAGTTCCTCTATCCATGATGAGAACTGTTGGAGCACCGTGCCGAAGGACGACGTTTTCTATAAAGAAATGAGCCGCTTCTGCTGCTGTGGCCCTCGGCATGGCTTTAGTTTCTGCGTAGCGAGACAAGTAATCGGTGGCGATAATGATCCATCTGTTCCCGGTGGTAGAAGTTGGGAATGGGCCCAGTAAATCCATTCCGATTTGGGCGAATGGCTTTGCTGGTACTTGGACGGAATGTAATAAGCATGCTGGTCTGCCGGGTGGTGCTTTGCGTCTTTGACAGTTGGCACATGTTAGGACGCGATGCTTCACAGCAGCTGGTAGGTTCGGCCAGTAGCAACTGTTCTGCAGACAGGACAATGTTCGAGTGTAACCGAGAGGACCGGAGGTGACTTCGTCATGGCAGGCTTCCAGGATTTCTTTCCGCAGTGATGCAGAGACGACGAGCAAGTATGGGCTGCCGGTGGGAGAAAAACGTTTTCTTGTATAGGACGTCGTTCCTTAAACAAAAAGATGGCACTCCTCTCGCAAAACCTCGAGGCACGTCTTCACGTCGTCCTTCTAAGAAGTCGATAAGCGGAAGCAGGTCGGGGTCACTGCGCTGCTCTTGTGAAATAGTGGCCGCGTTGATGACTCCCAAGAATGCGGCGTCCATAGACTCGTCGTTAATAGCGGCAGGCTCGACGGGTGACCGCGAGAGACAGTCTGCGTCGTTGTGCTTCTTTCCTGATTTATAAACAATGGTCATATCAAACTCCTGAAGCCAAAGGCTCCAGCGTGCTAAACGGCCGGATGGGTCTTTCAAGTTAGTGAGCCAGCAAATCGAGTGGTGATCACTGATGACCCTGAATGAGCGGCCGTACAGATATGGTCGAAATTCGAGAACCGCCCAAACCATGGCGAGGAACTCTTTCTCGGTAGTCGAGTAGTTCTCTTCCGTGCGAAAGAGAGCTCTGCTAGCATAGGCTATCACTTTCTCGGAGTTATCTTGCCATTGTATCAGTATGGCCCCCAGGCCTACATTGCTTGCGTCGGTGTGAAGGGCTGTTGGCGCTTCCTGGTCAAAGTGCGCAAGAACTGGAGGTGTTTCGAGGCGCTGGCGTAATTCGTTGAATGCTGTTTGTTCCTTTTCGCTCCAAAGAAGGGGGACATCCTCTCGTGTGAGCCGCGTCAAAGGCGCCGCAATAGACGAAAAGTTGGCGATGAATCGTCGGTATTGAGCGCGCAGGCCTAAGAAGCGTCTCACTGCTCTTTTGTAATGCGGCGTGGGAAACTTTGCGACAGCGTCGATTTTGCATGGGTCAGGTCGAACACCTTCGTGGCTGACCACGTGGCCTAGGAAGCAAAGTTCGCTGAAACCGAAATGGCACTTCTCTGGTTTTAACGTCAGGCCAGCCGAACGTATAGCTTGTAGAACTGTGCATAATCGACTTAGGTGTTCCTCGAATGTAGCTGAAAAGACGATAATGTCGTCTAGATAGACCAAGCATGTCTGCCACTTCAGTCCTGATAGCACAGTGTCTATTCAACGCTGAAAAGTGGCTGGCGCCGAGCATAACCCGAATGGAAGCACTTTAAATTCATAAAGACCGTCGGGCGTCACGAAAGCAGTTTTCTCACGGTCTCTCTCGTCGACCTCTATTTGCCAATAGCCACTTCGCAGGTACATAGATGAGAAATAGCGTGCATGCCCCAGCCCATCAAGAGAGTCATCTATGCGTGGCAGTGGGTAGACGTCTTTCTTCGTTACTTGCTTTAACTTGCGGTAATCTATACAGAAACGCAAGCTGCCGTCTTTCTTTTTAACCACTACCACGGGGGATGCACAGGGACTTTTGGAAGGCTGTATTACGTCCTCCTGGAGCATCTTCTGAACTTGCTTTTGGATCTCCTCACGTTCTTTCGGAGCCACACGGTATGAGTTTTGATGGATCCGTCTCGTATTTTCTTCGATGATTCGGTGCCGGGTCATTGGTGTTTGCTTGACTTTCGTCGTGCACGAAAAACAATTTTTGAACTGGTGTATCAGCTCTAGTAGGCGCTGTTTATCCGAGGGTTACAGAGTAGAGGAAATCTTGACAGACAAACGTGTCGAGGCTGGGATGGTCGCGTCGTCCGGCTTCAAAGCGAAGCAATCTCTGGCTTGGTCCACGTCGTCGTAGTAGGCAATCGCGGTGCCCTTGTGGATGTGACGACGCACGTTGCTGAAGTTGGTGATGAGCACTTCTGCCCGCCCATCAATTAGTGACATAACGCTTCTCGCTATTGAAACACCTTGCGTAAGCAATAGCGTGTCTATTCGCTCCGCTATCACCTCATTACGGCACGGCCGTTCACATAACACCGACACAAGGCAGCAAGATCTCGGCAGGAGGATCACATCATCGGCTACACGTAAACGTTGCAGTTGTTCTTCAGTGGAGGCGTCGACATAAGGATGGGCGGAAAAGGTGACGATACGTTCTGGAATGTTGATGACAGCACCGTACTCTCGCAGAAAATCCATACCCAAAATCAACTCTTTTCAACAGTTCGGTAAAATGACAAAAGTGGCGACGAAGATCGAATCACCGATTACGAGCCGAGTGGTGCATTTACCGGTTGGCGTCATTAGCTGTCCACCAGCACTCCTTATGCTCGGCCCACTCCACGGCGTCTTGATCTTCTTAAGGCGGTCGGCGAGCTCTTGTTTCATAATAGAGAAGTCAGCACCAGTGTCAACCAGTGCTGTTACGTAGTGTCCGTCTATATTAACCCTAAGGTCGGCACATACAAATTCATTAGCAGTATTACTCGTGGTTGTCGTCGTCTTCGTCATCACCGTCGTCACGTCGTATTTGTGTAGAGGCAAGGGGGTCTTTTTGGCGTCTCGGCGATTGGCAACCTTGCCCCCGGAGGTCGCGGCAGTTAGTTTCCTTGGCATGGGCTTGGGGAGCGGTTTCTGACGGCGTCAGCGTATCTTTGGCGATTCGGGGAATTCTGACCTC
This sequence comes from Rhipicephalus microplus, assembly GCF_043290135.1. Taxonomy (NCBI): domain Eukaryota; kingdom Metazoa; phylum Arthropoda; class Arachnida; order Ixodida; family Ixodidae; genus Rhipicephalus; species Rhipicephalus microplus. The sequence goes on along the minus strand of NW_027464753.1, from coordinate 54,860 downwards.
GTGCAGGTGAGGGAGACCGCGAGCGACGACTTGGTGAAGACGCTGGGTTGGTCGGCAGGTGATCAGCACCATGGTCACGAGGCTCTTGGAAATAAAATGAAGGGGGCTGAGAAAAGTTTCCAAACCAGGCTTCTCGATGATGGCAGTAGCGCGAAATGTGGCCTGGTTCGCCGCAGTAGAAACAAAGGGGTCAACGGTCGGCAGTGCGCCACAAGTCGGTCCGACGTACTGGTGGTCGCCGCACAGGTTCCCGCTGCCACCACGGTAAGGTAACGGGCCGTGGCTGAAAGGGTGCTTCTTCTGGGGCAGGCGGATGACGGCGGATGGCGTCAGCATAGGTCAGTGGACGTGGTTCGGGCGGTGGCGCCGGTGACGGAAAGGCTTGTCGTAGTTCCTGGCGCACGATTTCCGCAACAGAAGCAACTGGGGGCTCGGTAGACGGAAGGCCGAGGGCCCGCAGCTCTTCCCGCAGGATTTGCCTAATCATTTGGCGTAAAGAGTTTTCGGAAACGGCAGCGTTTTGAGCGGCGGCACCAACAGGCGTTTGGTCGGGCAGGCGGTCAAAGTGGCGGCATCGTTGCCGGAGCGCCCGCTCAATGACGGTCGCCTCTTTGATGAATTCATCCACTGTTGTTGGCGGATTTCGTACAAGGCCGGTGAGAAGCGGTTCCTTAACTCCCCTCATCAGGTGACGAACTTTCCTTGCCTTGGGCATGTCAGGGTCCGCGCGGCGAAATAGACGGGCCATATCCTCAGCGAACATGGCCACGCTTTCGTTCGGCTTTTGCACGCGGGTGTCAATCATCTGTTGTGCGAGATCCCGTCGGTCCGCACTCAGGAACGTCTCGAGAAGCTTTTGGCGGAAATTGTCCCAGGTTTGGAAAGTAGGCTCCCTGTTCTCGTACCATGTGCGCGCGCACTATTTTTCATTGCGAAGTAGGCACGGCCAAGTTTTTCTTGCACGCTCCAATGATTCACCACAGCGGTCCGCTCGGACTGGTCGAGCCAGTCCTCGACATCATCATACGATTCTCCACAGAAGACTTGAACACGAGGAGTCTCAAAAGTTACCTGGTAAGGATGAGTCATCTGGGCCGGAGAAAGATTCGCAGACGTTGAAGGGGCCGCCATGTTGGTAACAGGAGAAGCCGTCAAGCGTTCTGAACTTAGGCCTAGTAGGCGCCGACGGAATCGGTGTGCTGGAGTCGTAACAAGATGTTGAGGCTCCGGACTGGGTGTACGGTCCCGAACAACACTTTCTTGCATCAGGTTGCAGGCCCCAGCACCTCCGCCAGTGTCGCGACGTGAAGACAGAGGTCGTATTTGAAGACGCTGAGAAAACAGAAGCGGGTCGGTCTTTTTATTAACCGCGCGCACCAGAGAGTTTCTCGTCTTTTTCGTTGTTGCGTTCTGCATATGATGATGTTGATGATGATGATCCTTGATACCCGGCGCACACCCACGAAGGGGGATCGGCCAAGAACCGAGCGGCAGGATCTTAACTAAAAGGCTTATGGTTTTTCAAACACAACGTAATTTTGGGCTGAAAAAAATATATAAAAAGAAAAGCCGAAAATCGAAAAAGGAGTATATCTGAGCTGGGAGCGATGCAGGCTATCAGATTCAGATGCAATTTGAGACAGAGGTAATAGTGGGTCTAAAATGATATATATATACATATATATATATATATATATATATATATATATATATATATATATATATATATATATATATATATATATATATATATATATATATATATATATATATATATATATATATATATAGATAGATAGATAGATAGATAGATAGATATATAGATATATAGATAGATAGATAGGCAGATTAACATGGCAATCGCTTTGTTTCAATTATATATTCAAATACCGCAGAGCAGACGTCCCTGTGGCTCTAACCGAATTTAATGCTGCCAAACGACAAAATTACTGCCACATTTAATTCTAATCCCAACTTTTCAAAAGGAGCTACCAGGTATCTTTTCCGCTGATGAGAATATTGGTGACAGAACAAAAAGAAGTGATCTATCGTTTCCGTTTTTTTGCAAGTCTGAGATTAAGGTGACGCCTTTAGACCAACTTTATGCAAATAATAATTCAGTTGCAGAATTAGGCAACGCAATCTTGTAAAAGTAACTTCTAAGTGCCGTGTTGCACACCACTGTCTATTCCACCGGCATCTTAGATGTGCGAAATCTCAATACTTATCCAATGAGTAGCAGTCGTGTTCATGCATTGCAAACAGAAGTTTCTAAACCTTATTCCTGTCGCGTAAGCCGTATCAGGCAAAATCGGGATAAGGGGACCGCTAAGAGATACTGTGGCTAGTGCATTCGCCATCTCATTGAGATATATGCCACGATGACCTGGTACCCATAAGAGCTGCAGTTTTTTCAAGTTTGTCGGTATGAGTTGTCGAAACATGTGCATGAGTGTTAAGTTGGCTCCTGAAGAGAGAGCAGCACATACTAAAAAAGAATCTGTAATTACGACTGCTTCCGATTCGCCCGAAGGAAGTTTCCGTAGTGCCAGTACAATAGCAAATAATTCTGCTATGAATATTGGTGTGTAATCTGGGAGTCTAACCGAAAAGGACCAGTCAAGGGAACGTGAGAAGATATCTGCCCCAGCTTTTTCATTTGATACGGATGCATCAGTCGCAATTATGTTGTTCATGTTCACGTGTGCCAAGTAATCCTGCAGCCGATCATTTAAATATTGAAATGGCATTTGCTTTGCGTTAGAGGGATAAATATTCTCAAATTATATCTCAAGATCTAAATTAACGTTTCTTGTTGAGAAAATATGTTTGATTTTGACGTTCAGTGGTTCTAGCAGCGCTTGAACGAACAAGATCTGTGGGCAGTAGAATCGCGACCACCAAGTTTCAAAAAATAAGCTTGGTTCTTTAATAAAAGCATAAAACGATGCTCTCTGGGGCACAGTGTATAGTTTTAAAAATGTTTGGATAGTAAGCATTTTGAATCTATTCAACAATGACGGTAGGCGCGCTTCCATCTATAGCACATTGTTAGCAACAAACTTGGGCAGTCAAAGGCACAGTCGTAAAGCCTCCCTTTCTAATTAGTAGTATTAGCGGTCTCATTTTATATGTCGCACTACCCGAAAATAAGACACAGCTGAATTCCATGATAGGGCGCATGTACATTTTATAGACCATTATCAATGTATTTCTTCGCAACCCCCTTTTTATGTTGCTGAGCTTGCGTAACCACCCCATGGCTCGTGTTGCTTTGGACGCAATGTGATCGATGTGTCTTTTCCAATTTAACGAGCTGTTATATATGATGCCTAAGTATTTGAGTGAATCCACCCGGGGAATATGCTCTGTGCCATACATCAAGGAGATGTTGACAGGATCCCTGAACGAGAACGCTAGAAGCGCGCTTTTGTTTACGTTAAGAGACATTCCAATTTTTTCAAGCCTTTCCTCTATCATGTTTAGGTAATTCTGTAATGTCTGATAAAGTAATTGCAGATCACTGTTTGTCGCAAAGAAAGCAATGTCATCTGCATACACATATAAATGAATATCGCTATGTGTTGGAATCGAACTGAAGAAGATGTTAGACAACACCGGTGAGAGCGCTGCCCCCTGTGGTACGCCACGGTATTGTCGATATCTGTTAGAAAAACAACCCCTTTGAAAGCCATAAAACTCTCTCTCCCTTAAATACTCTGCTACCCATGCTGTCATGTAGTTTGGTAAGTGTGACATTTCCATCTGCTCCATCAGTATTTTATGCTCTACTTTGTCATACGCCTTGGCCAAATCCAGAGTAACTAATGCACAATACTCTCTTCTACGCCTAGCTAACTGTATACGACTCTCCAAATCCGCGTGCGCACACCATATGGAGCATCCCGATTGAAAGCCAATTTGACTGGGGTTCAGTATTGATTTCTCCTCAATGTATTTTATTACACGTGCATTCAAAACTCTTTCAGTTAGTTTAACCCAATTCGATGTGAGAGAAATTGGCCTCACATTGTCACGTGTATACCCAGGTCCCCGTTTTTTAAGTATCGGAATTATTTTGGAAAGTTTCCAATCCGCCGGTATCCAAGAATTTTTCAAAGAGTAATTAACCATATTACAGAGTTCATGTGGGGAAATGTCATGTAGTACTTTTATCATTGCTGAGGTTACTCCATCTGGTCCAGGTGCTGTAGGATGTAAGTGCCTCACTACACCCGCTAGTTCCGCTAATGTGCATAAAAGCGTGCAGATGCGCGTATGCGCTGTCGCCTTCGTCTTTTTCGTGGTACGCACGTGACAATATATATATATATATATATATATAATATGCAAAGCTGTGCCACGCTTTGCCCTCTCCCCTCCTCATTTCCCTTTTTCTCTCCTCGTTATTTAGAATTTCCCTTCCTTTATTCCTGGCTATGCTGTGTTAGGAACTGCTTGGCACTATATCTCCTCCTCACCCTGTCCGATTTTCCATTCCTTTATTAGACTAAATTATACAAAGCTATATTAAGCTTTGCCCTCCTCTTCATCTTCACATATGTCCTACTACCCACGCTTCCTTTCCTCCCCCACTATGTATAGTACACTATATATATACATGACCATGCTTTGCCAGGCGCTGCTTGGCACACAGCCACATTCTTACCCTTCATTTTTCTCTTCTTTCCCTTCTCCTCATTGCCCTCACTTACCTTACCCCTTCCCTTACTAAACTATACTACAAATGTCTATGCCATGACTTTCCTTTTTCCCTCTTGCTCCCCACCTCTAGATCACTCCTAGGTTCCCTTCACCAACACCTTACCATGCATGGCTATGCTATGCTCCTTGCTGAACTATACTACATAATGCTACCCTCATCCACCTTTTTTTTGCCTTCCTCCTCATCCTTCCGTCACTTCTTCTCACATTAACACCTCTTTCCACCCCCTACCTACACACTGCACAGCTATGCTATGCTAAGGCCCGCTTGGCACACACTTGCTTTCTGTGGCGCACACCCGAAGGGTTCTCTGAAACGACTACCCACACAACCCCAAACTTCAAACTTCCTAAATTGTTAATCCATTATACCTAGAGCGTTGTGGTATATCCAATCAATCATACCTAGGGTGTTGTGGTAGATGCAGGTCCTTGCGGAAGATATATTGCACGAACGAAGTGTGTATCGTTACCTCAGTGATACCACTGACCACTTTGGCTGATTTAAAATTTTTGTAATGCCACTTCGGGGCTCTAAAACATGTTTTGCATATGTATTGAGAATATGCCTCGAATGGTAGGTGCAGCTTTCGAATCGGAGCGAGTACAAAACCAGGTGAATTGAACAGTACAAGTTGCAAATACAAACTAAGTCGCGCTCCTGTTAGAGTGGTCTGCAACAGGACGTGCAAGTCTACTATGCCAGTTACCAAAGAAGTTACAACGTAATTAAAGGGGACTATGGCGCAAGAATATAAAGGAGCCGCAAGCTTGGCTGTTGAAGCAATGTATACAATAGCTGCTGCTCGCACGGAGTTGCGAAAACTTGAGCCATGTACCTTTGTATAGATTTCGCTACTTCGCCAACTTATCATAATAAAATATTGCCTTGTGAGCGTTGTAAATGCTGCAATTTGCTGCGCTCTTGCACCTTCAAAGCGTCTTATAGCACCCTGTGTTCGGAAAGCGCGATTCCCCAAAAAACAAAGCCATTAAAGTGCAGTAAACAGTCACATCACCATCTAAATGCACAAGCATGAGATGAATCGATACAGAAGAGCCATTCTGGTGGTAACTAGATTTTTTGTTTGCGGCTCTATACTGCTAACAGCTTGAAGGTATGCCAATAATGAGGCTGTGTGTTTACAAGCAATAATATAACACACAAAATGCAAACTATGTGTATATATGCTTAATAAACCAGCATTTGATTATGCAACTTTAAATGTTTGATTATTATTTAAATACTGCGTTACAGTAAACAAAACATCTATTTGACTGTTGTTTAAGTTAAATTGCCGGTTATAGTTTCGGATTCGTATTTAATTCTCGGCCGTGATCTACTTCCATGGCACTTTGAATTCACCAATAGCAAAATTGAAAGCTCTTGTTATACAATATACATTATCTTATGTTGTTATCATTTTATTGAACATAGGAAAGACGGGTCATACAAACGTAACGACGTATTTCTTATGAAAATATAAGTATGCGTCATGGAAGAGCTGTGACGCAGAAAAATGAAATGGCAATTGCTCGCGGGTGCGCAACAAAACGCTTTTGAAGAGCTCTAAAGCGTGACGTTTCTCTACGCGTGCCACAACTATAGGTCCAGACTCCTGAAAAAGACCCCATAAACAGGTGGGGAATTACTGTCACTAAAAATTTGCAGATTTTCATTTCTTTCTTGTAGCAGGACCAGTGAAAGTGTAGTGGCACGCTTCAGAAATTGTTCTGCTGTCCATTACGTCGGTGCCGTTGGCTAAGACGACACGACTCGCTTGATCGCTTGGCGTCATCGGGTGCCAGACAACGCTGCCTCTCAGCTCTGGCACTGTCCTGAATGAGGAGTAAGCAGAAAACACATTAGAGATGAAAATGACAAAGTAGGTTCAATAGAATAGAAGGGATACATGAAACTGATGGTGATTTCAGTAAGAACACTCAGACAACGCGACATAGAACAGTTATACAGTTTGCCTTTTAGCGTGCAAAGCAGTGTCTGGTCTAGTGTTTCATGTCCGGCATCTGTGGTAACGCAGGTGGGCATGAACAGATATGCGCCACATACATTGGGTAAGTCGCATTGCTCACCACCTGTACAGTAAACACGAAGGCAACAGATGGAAGAAAAAAAAACGGTAATGTGCCACAATAACCTGCGTGGCCCATTAGAAAACTATCATCATCATAAAAGTGTTTGTACCACAAAAATGGGGTAAATCAGTCTACGCACAACTTTCACTGAAAAGGAAGTCAACAGTCAGCCCGAAAAAAAAAGTCGTACATGGTCGCGTTGCAATAGCCACATCAGTGCCACGTAATACTTTGTGGTTATAAAAGGTGGCAGCTATACTACCACGTCAAACATGACTAAGAGTATTTATAAAGAGCAGTGATACAACGAATCGAAACATCTCAAGTGACCGTTTCTTGGTAAATCAGTATGTAAGAGTGGTATGATTAAGATGCAATAAATCTTTTATACCATTAGACACACCATTCTGCATTACCATTAGACATTATAAATTGACATAGGTGTCTCACTTATCTCACGGCTAAACACCACAGCCATCAAAAAGGTTTATTGTGATTGAATTGGTTATTATAATCATTAAAGAGAGATAACATTCTTTTTAATTTTACTCTGGTATGTCGTACTTTTGAGGTGGGGTGAGACCTCGTTTCATCAAAGAATGCAGTTTTGAGATTTTTGCAATCTTATGACAAAGAACTACTTTAGCCTCCAGAAAATTTGTGACACTTGGGTATTCGCAGTTTCAAAAGCAAATTTTTGTCCCTTTTCTTCGACAGGGCTATAAGAAACGTTGGTGTACATTTATGCGATTTCTGCGTTCATTTAAGAACACAAATGTTGAAGGTTTGATCACATTTTTTTTCTTGGGAACTATGATTGATTGATTGATATGTGGGGTATGCCATCCCAAAACCACCTTATGATTATGAGAGGCGCTGTAGTGGAAGGGTTCGGAAATTTCGCCCCTCTGGGGTTCTTTATAAGTGCAGCCAAATCTGAGCACACGAGCTTACAAAATTTTCGCCTCCATCGGAAATGCAGCCACCGCAGCCGGGATTCGATTCCGGGACCTGCGGGTCAGCAGTCGAGTACCTTATAACCACTATAACCACCGCGGCGGGGCGAGAACTATGAGACATAAGCGAACAAAATTCTCACGAGCGTTATGTGTTCGCAATTACAAACTGGAAGAATAATCAGTAACCATGACGCGTTTATAATCTCTTGAGTTCGAAAAAAAAACCTTTTTCATAAGCTGCAATTTCTGTGCATTAGTTCACAAGCGCATAAAAGTAAAACAAATCTAGTTGTCATCATACACTCACAATTTTGTTTGTTTTGTAATATGTTGGTTGCTACTTTTGTAGGAAACTCCATTGCTCCGTGGATGGTAGATCGTAACAAAAAACATATGTAAAAAACTAAAAAAACAGTGCTAAAATACGTATAAAAATTAACTCTAGGCTGCAATAAAGCTCAGTCTAGGTTGCAAAATTCATGGACATTTTATAAACGTTGATTTTACTACTACTGATGTATACAGCCAAACCTTTGAAAGTAATGTTTAAAGTGCGACCCCACCATGACCTCAAAAGCCATTTTAGCTAAGATATACATCGCTCGAAATAGGTTATTTTGCGGAGCTAGGCCAGATATATCTAGTTACCTTAAAAGAAAAGTCGGATTTGTCAGTGAAAAATACCTATGCGTGCAATCAACAAAGAAATTGTGAGTGGCAGTATGCTTCCTGGCCCATTTAGTACTTTTGAGTGGATCCAGACATAATGATGGAACAACGGCACACGATGCACAGTTTTGTATATATTCTGATCCGAAATCAAACGAAGATTGCCGATTTTTTTTCTTTTTTTCGTTCCGTGTACCTTTCCTTGCAACGTCACTTTAGACGCGACGCCTAGATCGACGAAGAACTATCATGAACAAGCAAGAAATATATCCGTTTGTGTTTCTTTCATTCTTACCGACGACAGCTTTTTTTTTTTCTGGAGAATACGTTCACCCATGACTTTGCAACCTGAGCGATACGAAAGCACGGGGAAAAGAAAAAGAAAATTGGAAGAGTGACGCAATACGCCGGAAAACCAATGTGTCGGCCCAAAATAGGATGAAGATGACAGAGCTTGCAATGGGTTTTAGTTCTTCAGGTTGAGTTCTGTTTTTGAACCTCCACCATAAGCCGGTCGGTCTGCGCCGAACAAGAGCGCTTTGATTAAAAGGTACCTCATGCGATATCACTGAGTTAGGTTTCGGAAAATCCCATTTCTTCTGTGGTTCTGATGCAAAAAGGTCGCTTGTTGGGCCGACGCTGCTGTCTTCAAAACAGGTTGGCTTGTCAAGACTAGCAGCGCAATCTAATGAATCTATATATAATTATTCTTTCTTTCTTTTGCTTTCCTCCTTTTACAAAGCCACGCCATTTTATTGTGAGAAAACCTATGCTTGCACACTTTCCTGCTCTGTTTTTGGCAGTATAGACATCGGGACGGCGTCGTTCATCTTTTTCGCGTGCGTCGTCGTCTGTCAGCACACCTATAGGAGCACGGAATTGCGTGTCTCGCATACAAAACACCCAGAACATCCCAAGGTAATTAGAAAACGACAAACACAAATATGGCGGATGTAGGCGGCCAAATATACGAAAATAAAGACCGTGGAGATTTTCACGAATTGGTGTCTAATGATTCAACTTTCCTCGGTCCCAAATTACACGGTGATTTATTTACTTAGTTTTGTTAGTGCGCCGAATCTCCCACATACACTCCGGAAGACCTACACTCACCCGTTCTTCAGAAACGCTATGAGGACATCTACGTCAAAGACAGGTTCGAAGAGTGTCCTTCCCGGCCCTTCGGTGATGTAGTGATAGCCCGCCTTGGAGGCGCTCTTTGCTATGCGGTGCGTGTCGCATCCAGACATGAGCATCGCTAGGAAGCGCACGATGTCTGGTTCATTGTTCGGCTGGAACTCCCGCAGTAGGTTCTCGTACGCGGCTGTTCGATTTGTGAAGAGGTACTCGAGTGTGCAACCGTAGAGCTGAGTCACCGTGGCAGCGCACTTCTTCGTGACGGCCCACGGCTTGACGCGTTCTTCAAAGAACACCCGAACCTGCGCATGATTGATTGATTGATTGATATGTTGGGTTTAACGTCCCAAAACCACTATATGATTATGAGAGACGCCCTAGTGGAGGACTCCGGAAATTTAGACCACCTGGGGTTCTTTAACGTGCACCCAAATCTGAGTACACGGGCCTACAACATTTCCGCCTCCACCGGAAATGCAGCCGCCGCTGCCGGGATTCGAACCCGCGCCCTGCGGGTCAGCAGCCGAGTACCTTAGCCACTAGACCACCGCGGCGGGGCGAACCTGCGCGTGGTGACGCCATAGTAGTCGCATGAAATGCTCTGACTAAAGGTTCACGAAGAAGGTTGAAGGAAACTTTATTTTTTTACAATTTTCTCATTAATATTAATTTTTCTATTTTATCTTGCTTCTAAATTTTTCAGTTTTTTTTGTCTTGATGCGTCGTTGTCGCGTTACGCCAAATGATCCAAGCGACGACTGCATGCGAGAGCATACGACGGCCCATTACCTTAAAAGTGCTCTGCACTTACAATCACCAAAGAGCTCGAAGAACAAGCGAAAGAAGACTTCTTCTTGCGCGAGTACGTGTATGCGTACTCTATATATGCCACAGATGGCCATGATAATCGTAGTTTTGCCTGCATTACGCCAAGCGGCAGCATACACTTACAGCATTCGACATCATACGACCGCTCGGGACCCTAAAATGCCCCGCACTTAAAAGCAAACATGGGCGAGCTAGAATAGAACCTTAGTGGTGTGCAGAAAATGCGCTCAAAATACACTAAACTTTTTAACGCGAGAGCGTTTTATGTTTGAGGCTACGATGACGCACTTCCGTCATGAATATGACGTTGTAAAGTATAAACTAACAGATTTCAAAGAAGAAAACGAGGCGACGACGTTCCGTCGCCGGGCGTCGACATGCTTCTCGCTCCTCAGCGCGCGGAGCAAATCAACTAAGCCACAGTACGTACAATGTCCAGCTTGCTGACCATCAGCTATTTATATACACGATATACCGTTGGCGGTCCTCAGAGCTCAGCAACATCAGCGCGTTTCCGTCATCAGTAGCGAGATGGCGTAGAGACGCGCTCTAAAGGTCGTCGCCTCGCGCATTGTGATACGGGTGCGTTTATCTTGTGATCGCGACGCTTTGTACGTCTTGTGTCTCCACTGCAAGTTAGTTTTGAAATTACAGTGTTAAAAAAAAGCACAAATGTAACTTCGCTCGCTGCCGCGGCCGCGTTCACAAAAGGAGTGCGCTGCTCACACACCAACAAGAATTGTGACAGTTGTTCGCGCACATCCTTTGTTGACTTATACGTTCATTTCGTGCGCCTTTATTTGTATTTGTGCACTGCCCTTCAAGTGCCGAGCTGTGACGGTTGTTAGCCGCGTTCGTCATGCTCATTTCATGCGTACTTTGTGCTTGAGGTGCGCGCTGCAAGTTTGTAGCTGGGTGCCGTTCTGTAGCATTCATTCCTTCGCCATTTTGGTGAAACATTGTACAATAAATGCTCAACTGCCTCTGGGAAGACATATGCTTCACTTTTGTGTCTAGCCGGTCTTAGATAGATCATCCATGTTTCTTTTTTTATAAGTGTGGCTAAGAAAAAATGCACATTTGAGGAATCTGTCCGCCCCTGCAGAATAATGATAATATTGTTGGGGCTTTGCGTCTCAAAACCGCGGTATTATTTTGAGAGACCGTGCAGCGAAGTGCTCCGTCAATTTCGAGAACACGGGGTCTTTGGCGTGAACCTACATATAAATATACGGGCCGCATTCGCTTGAGTGTGCGCGAAAATTTGTTTCTTAGATAAAAATGCATAGAGTGTGAAGTTCATTTCCATACGTGACTCATATATCTTATCGCTTGAGGGGGAAAATATGCTATATATTATATAAGTTTGCATTGACTTATTTTATTTTTGTGTCACTCGAGGGAGGGGCGTGGGCGCATAAATATGAAGCATTTTTTTTCTGATAGGAATCTAACCGCGAGTTCAGAGAGTGTCGTGTAGTTTCATTCTGTCAAAAGGGCGCTTCTTCACCATACGGTATAAAGATCGGCCACCAACTATCCCACCTCTCTACCTCAATTGGCAAGTAGCCTTTTCGCCTCTGTAGAATATGTAGCTACCACGGCACGGATTTGGTCATGCGACCTGCCAGCCAGTAGTTGAGCACCGTGTCCACTAGACCACCGTGGCGTGTCAGAGGAACAATTGCCACCGGGACAACGTGATTCGCTCGCGTTATTAAAACAGACCGCATAGTTTCTTCTCATGAATGGCAGCATAAATATTTGCCACGTTCGTAAATATCTCTGCACTGTACCAAAGAAGCAAAGGCAACCACGAATACTTAGGTCACGTGTCCCTCGTCATGTCTTTTTTTCTTTTTGTTTTGCGGGATGCACAGTGATTGCAAGACTGTTTCTGACCTCGTCGACGTCGACGCCAGTTATGACTTCTTGCACCTGAATAGCTGCGGGTTCAGTCGGCCACTCGCTCGAGTTCCAACGAGGCACGAAACGGAACGTAACATTCGCTGCGGCTGCAAGCAGGTCTGGCAGCTCGGCGTCTTGAAAACAGGACTCCCGCTCCGACTCGCTGTTTCCACGGCAACCAAGAACCACGGCCAACTTGTCCCACTTGTCGACAGCCTCCTGGATGTATGCATGTCATCAACGTCTATTATAACATAGCAGCGGCCGGGGAGCTCAAATTCCATTTCAGCGTAACTACTGATTGAGGTATTTTTTATAGCCCTGCCGCAGTGGTCTAGTGGCTAAGGTACTCGGCTGCTGACCCGCATGTCGCGGGATCAAATCCCGGCTGCGGCGGCTGTATTTTCTATGGAGGCGGAAATGTTGTAGGCCCTTGTGCTCAGATTTGGGTGCACGCTAAAGAACCCCAGGTGGTCTAAATTTCTGGAGCCCTCCACTACGGCGTTTCTCATAACAATATGATGGTTCTTGGACGTTAAACCCCACATATCAACCAGGTATTTTTTATAGTAACCTCAAAATTCATATCTTCATTTTCTGCAGTTTGTGGCACGTAGAAATCCCAGTTTATGAGATACTTTCTTTTGATCCTTAGTTTTCTGTATGGCATTGCGTAAGGACATTGCGTAGCCAATATATTTATGACAAATATTGATACGTAGTGTATGGAGCGTGGCGCCGCTTACTCCAGAAACGACATTCACAGCATGCCATGGACGCAGTATTAAACTGCATTAAACATGTACTTTGAATCTTCCAAACCTGTTTTACAGTGCTGTTTTGTTTTGCCACGCAGTGTTATCTAATATTTGCCCTCAACGGGCCCATTATTTAAGTGTATCATGACTACTACATTCCCTTTGTCAGAGGCCATTTGTTCCGTAGTAATTGGGAGCTACGCAGCAACCTCTCTGTTTTGTTTTGATGTATGCATTAAGAACAGCCTCTACATACAGGTCTCATTTACCCTCAACGTGAAAGCTCATAAGTGTAGTATTCAAGTAGTGCCTTGTACGGGAGAACTTGCACTTTTTTCTCGCACACCTAAAAAGGAAGGTAAAACCCATGATTCCGTCCAACGATTACAACTGTGTCGATAACTACTCCCACGCCAACGTCGACTCCGGGATTTCTTCGAAACGAGCTCGTTAACTTGAAACACGTGTGAACTGGAGTGTGTTGGTGCACACTGGTACTAACAAACAGCGCGAAAACACCAAGGCAGAGACAGAAGAAACAGGACAGAGCGCCGACTACCAACAACTGCCCTTATTTTCGCTGTGCAAATACACATGCTTCGAGACGCGACCGTCATAACCACGCCCGAGAAACATATAGCCTTCTCCATCCACGTCGCAGGTCGCGCATGTATACGAACTCCCCGTATATCACACTAACTGACCAACAGATTAACTATCCTGGCAGTTGAGCGTTCCACGCTTCTTTGACAAAGCACGGCCTGTGCGCATGTGCTAGGAAAGTCCTCCTTCTTCCCTCCGGTGTTTCGTTTCCCGAAGCGTATGTTGTTTCTCTGCGACAAAAAAAAAAAAATCATAGTATATCCACCAGATGAATAAAGTCGAGTGCGGCGAAGTGGACGGAAGGATGGACGGACGCATGGAAGCACGCATGGAATGACGGATGCTTCGCCCCACTCATCATCATTCACTGCGTGGATATATGCTGTGATGCATGGATGTACGGACTCACGGAAGTATGGTGGACTGACGGACGCTTCGCCCCACTCATCCTCATTCACTCCGTGGATATGCTGTAACACTGTTTTTATTGACATGCAATCCAATGCAACTGACTATACGATGACTACGACGACACGAGACATACGACCCACGGCGTAAAGAGCTTCGCCCCTGAAACAAACGCAGTTTTTGGTAGTCAGTGCTCTATACTGTTTCGTCTGTCTCTTCTTTGGTATTTACGTGCTGTTTATATGCAACTTTTGCTTGGGGCTGTGTCCGTCCCTTGGCGACCGTCCGCTCCAACAATGCGCATGCGCTCTCGCCTTCTCTTCGAGCTCACGCTAGGAAGTGGCAGAGCTGCCTCCGCTTTGTTTTTCATCTCCCGCTAAACAGCTGTGTGCTCGTATGTAATGCTGAGCGCACTAGCTCTGTTGCACTCTCCTAGCAGCGCTGGGCGTTCATTTTGCGGCACACACACGGTAACACACCAAAATTAGAGGGGGGTAACATAAGAGGTACATAACATATACACAAATCTAATGACAAATAAAACAGACACGGAAAAACACAAATGGAAACACAAGTGAACACGAGCGCTGTTTCGCATCCTCACATGATTTTTTTTAAAATGGAAATAGTGCAATTTTGTTTACCATGAGCTCTTTAACTCTACCACTTTCAAAGATTGATTGATATGTGGGGTTGAACGTCCCAAAATCACCATATGATTATGAGAGACGCCGTAGCGGAGGGCTCCGGAAATTTCGACCACCTGGTTCTTTACCGTGCACCCAAATCTGAGCACACGGGCCTACAGCATTTTCGCCTCCATCGAAAATGCCGCTGCCGAAGCCAGGATTCAATCCCGTGACCTGCGGGTCAGCAGCGGAGTACCTTAGACCACCGCGGCGGGGCACACTTTCAAAGAGCTTGCCGCATTTGTCGGTAACGCAGATCCAGGGACGGGTCCTTCCAGCACTGCTCTCAGGCAGTTCAGCTTCAACGCTTGAGCGGCTGCCGTCAGAACGTAGGCGCCCGAGCCGTGACCCACGAGCATCAGTTTAGACGGGTCGGCGTGAAAGGCGGCGGCATTCTCCAGCGCCCAACGCACAGCGACCACGGCGTCATTGATGGCCAGGTCAGCACCCGACTCTGCGGGACTTGTCCGGCCAAGGTAGCCGAGTACGCCGAGTCTCACGTTAGGAGACATCACCACTGCATCGGCTGCGCAAGTAGGTTGGCGTTTCGATGACGGCGTCGTAAGGTCAATCGGAAAATGATCGACAATAGTGATAACGTGAGAATAGAGAACAATAAGGACGATGGGGGTGATATACGCCTAACAAAATAAAAGGTAATAGCGAAAGCGATATGTTAAAAAAGTGATTAAGGAATTCAATAATAATGAACGAAGCATTGATATCTTCCCTGTAGTAACTTATTGGTCGGCCTTTTCGCAACAAGAAAAAAAAAGCGCCAGCAAAAATAACCGTTTGACCGAAAATAGCACTAAATATGCAACTTTACATTTTGTACTGTACGGAAGGAATGAAGCATTAACGAGACAATTAGAAAGTGTGGCTTCTTGCATTCGGAGTATGCACTGATTTAATAATAATAATAATAATAATAATAATAATAATAATAATAATAATAATAATAATAATAATAATAATAATAATAATAATAATAATAATAATAATAATAATAATAATAATAATAATAATAATAATAATAATAATGTGAGCGCGACAAGCGAATGACTCTATTCTCCTTGTAATCATCATCACCTGTACATCTTCTTCATCTAAAAATATCATCACCAGCGTGATTTAGCTCGAGCCTGGCCGAATAAACCGGTTCCTCACAAGTGGTGGACTGTGCTTTTCGTTCCCTCAAGTCCTCTCGCCCGTTCTCGCTGGAGCTCCGCTCGGGTCGTCGCATACAACCCCCTGCCATGGCGGCCCAAGACACCGTGGCATATCCAACGTCGCCGTCTTACTGCAGCCACCGCCACCCGCTCCACCCAACAACACTCGCCTGCGTGATCCACCTGTGTTTTCCGGTTTCCGAGGCGATGATGCCGAAGACTGGATCAAGAACTACGACCTCGTCAGCGATTTGAACAGGTGGGACAATCCACAGAAGTTGTGCAGCGTCCCATTTTACTTGTCCGATGTTGCGAAAACTTGGTTCTGGAACCACCACCCGGATCTTCCCGACTGGGACACTTTCGAGCAGCAAATTCGTCAGATATTTGGTGCCCCTGCAGTTCGCACTGAGGCAGCAAAGAAGAAACTCGCTCAACGCACGCAGCTGCCGGGGGAATCTTACACCTCTTATATTGAGGATGTCCTTGAACTGTGCAAGCGCTTTAACACCGGCATGTCTCAGAACGACCAAATACGCCACATTATTAAAGGCATTAACACCGTCGCCTTTAACGCCCTCGCCACGCAAAATCCTGCCACCACCCAGGACGTGATAACCATCTGTCAGCGACTTGACGAGCTTCAGTCTCTTCGCCTTTGCTACGATGCCACCGACGTTCGTTTGCCTGCACCCCTCGTCTTGCGTGCGCTTATTCGCGACATCGTTCGTGAAGAGCTGCACGGGCGCTGCTCTTCCTGTGCTGCGGAAGTTACTTTACCTCCTGAAAAAGATAGCTTGCGAGACCTGATTAAACAAGAGATCGCCTCCGCATCGCGTGCGACGTGTTCCAACAGTCCCTGCGTGCGCCAGACGCGCACGTACGCCGAAGTTGCCTCGCTCTCTGCCGCACCCACCGTTTCTGTGCCTACAACAGCAGACCATACGCCTGTGGCTTCGTTATCACCGCCAGTGCGTGCACCACCTTACTACGCACCTCAGCGCCCACCTCGACCAATCTGTTACTACTGCGGCTATCGAGGACATATCGCTCGGTTTTGTCAAAGGCGCCAACGAGACGAGCAACGCGGCTACGCTCCCGAAAAACATCGAAGCTTCCGTCCGACCATGAACTACTTACGGCCACCCTCCCGATCGTCCTATTACCGTTCACCGTCACCTACTTACCATACGGACATGCCTGGGAATTCCCGTACGTCTCGCCGCAGGTCGCCTTCGCCAGGTCGCCGTTCAGTGTCGCCTCTACGGCCCGCCTCCCATTCCACGAACGCCCACGCGGAAAACTCCCCAATGCAGTTTTAGGAGGGGAAACTGCATCCCTTGGACAGCTAACAATTCCTCCAGAGCGGCCATCGAATTTGATAGTAGTGTTTGTAGAAGGTGTACGTGTTGAGGCTCTTGTAGACACTGGCGCGGCCGTTTCGATTATTCGTGCTGATTTTTGTTCCCGCCTTCGAAAAGTCACCACACCCTATGGCGGCCCACCTCTACGTGCGGTGACCAACGCTCTCATTCGTCCACTTGCACAGTGTACCGTTCGTGTCTGCATAGAAGACATTCGTCATCACATTGTTTTCGCGGTATTTCGTGAGAGCACCCACGCTCTCATTCTTGGGTGGGATTTCTTGTCTTCTGCGACCGCTTTCATATCATGTCATCAGCGCCTCCTGCATCTAAATGCCACTGACTCTTCTCCACTTGAACAAGATGGATGCATCCGCCTTGTCACCAAGTCAGATTATGTACTTAGGCCATACATCGAAGAAATTATAAGTGTTAATTGTACCGACATTGTGCATGGCGACGTACTAATTCTCCCTTACGGTCATACCCTACGTAGGGGCATTGTGATCACATCGGGGCTTATTCGCTTCTTCGATGGGTGTACGTACCTAACCGCCATAAATCAAACGCCCGAGTGTGTACTGCTCCCCTGTGGCTCAACAGTATCTTGCGCGGTCGACAGTGAGCCTGTTGCGATTGTTACTCTTCCGAACAACAACCACAACGATGTTCCGAAGTCGCGATCATTGCCATTCATTGCCTCTGCCACACCTGTGTCCGCAACAATAAGCAATGACTTAACACCTGATCAAACTGAAGATTTGCTCGCCCTGTTAAATAGACACCGTTCTCTATTTGACGTGAACTCGCCCGCCCTCAGCATGACTACCACCACTACTCACAGCATCCAGACTGACAGCTCTCGTATTGTACATCGGCGTCCATATCGCGTGTCTCAGGCAGAACGCAAGATCATCGAGGAAAACGTCTCAGACATGCTACGACGCAACATCATACGTCCTTCCTCGAGTCCCTGGTCATCCGCAGTTGTTCTCGTTCAAAAGAAAGATGGGACAGTGCGTTTCTGCGTCGATTACCGTGCGCTAAACAAAATAACGCGCAAGGATGTTTATCCCCTCCCTCGGATCGACGATGCACTGGATTCATTACAGGGCGTAGAGTATTTTTCCAGCCTCGACCTTAGGTCAGGCTACTGGCAGATACCAATGTCGGAGTCTGATAAAGAGAAGACCGCCTTTTCAACGCCAGATGGGTTGTACGAGTTCAATGTGATGCCTTTTGGACTCTGTAATGCGCCCGCTACCTTCGAACGCATGATAGACGGCGTATTGCGTGGTTTGAAATGAAAAACATGTCTGTGCTATCTCGATGGCATAGTAGTGTTTTCATCCATGTTCTCGCAGCATCTACAACGTCTTGACGAAGTCCTCACATGCCTTGCAAAAGCCGGTCTACAGCTTAACACCAAGAAATGTACCTTTTCTAGCAAGACAATCAAGGTTCTCGGCCACCTTGTCAGCAAAGAAGGAATTCGGCCCTACCCCGAGAAGCTTGCCGCTGTCCTCGATTTTCCTCGTCCACTACGTCAAAAGGACCTGCGCAGCTTTCTTGGGTTATCTTCTTACTTCCGGCGCTTCATACGTGGTTTCGCGGAACTTGCGTCTCCGCTCCATCAACTCCTCGCAAAGAACGTCCCCTTCATTTGGTCCGAAGACTGCGAAAGCGCTTTCACGGCATTGAAGCAAGCCCTCACGTCGGATCCGGTACTGTGCCACTTCGATTCCACCGCACCCACCATCCTTCACACCGACGCAAGTAGTCATGTTCTTGGTGCGGTACTCTTGCAGCGTGACAAAAACTCACGCGAACGCGTCGTTGCTTACGCAAGTCGTGCTCTTACCACTCCAGAAAAGAACTACACTATCACCGAGCAGGAGTGCCTTGCTGTTGTTTGGGCAGTGCAAAGATTCCGACCATATCTTCACGGCCGTCATTTTACCGTCGTGACCGATCATAACGCCCTATGCTGGCTTTCATCGCTGAAAAACTTATCGGGTCGCCTTGGTAGCTGGGCGCTTCGCTTGCAGGAGTATGATTTCGATGTCGCCTACAGATCTGGGAAGAAGCATCAAGATGCTGATGCTCTATCGCGCTGTCCTTTGCCCAGCGGAAGCAATTCACCATCGATACTCCAAAACGACAGCACCTCTCCAATCGCAGCGCTAAATTCATCACCTGCCACCCTATCCGTCCTTGTTTCACAACAACGTGTCGACCCATACTGCCACACCATTGTTGACCGCTTGACCGGCTCTAATACTCCTCCAAACGCCAGACTCCGTCGACAACTTAAACAATTTAAGCTTGTCGGTGATGGTTTATGTCGCTACATTTACCACATCGATGGCAACAAGTGGGTACCCGTCATCCCACGTTCTCTGCAACGTGAAGTTCTGGAAGCCTTTCATGATGATCCAACCGCTGCTCATCTAGGCTACCACAATTCTTACGACAAAATACGAAGTCGTTGTTTTTGGCCTGGCCTCTCTTCAGCCGTCGCTAAGTACGTCGCCTCCTGTGTCCATTGCCAACGGCGAAAACGACCGACAACTGCTCCGGCTGGCTTAATGAAACCTTTTCCTTGTCCCGCCTCACCTTTTGAAGTCATTGGAATCGACTTGTATGGCCCTCTTCCTATATCATCCAATGGGAATCGCTAGATTGTCACGGCAGTCGACCACCTTACCCGCTACGCAGAAACAGCTCCTATACCATCTGTGACTGCCACTGAGATCGCCGATTTCTTTCTTCGCCACATCTTTTTGCGTCATGGAGCTCCACGCATTCTCCTCAGTGATCGTGCAAAGTCTTCCTATCTTCCATTGTCGAGCATGTTTTGCGTGCCTCGAACACTGTTCACAAGACCACTTCTAGCTACCACCCGCAGACCAACGGATTGACTGAACGGTTTCATCGGACCCTATCGGACATGATCGCCATGTACATTCACCCCAACCACACGAACTGGGACGCAATTCTACCCTTCGTGACATTCGCCTATAATACGGCTGCTCAACGCACTACCAGCTTTTCTCCATTTTTTCTCGTCCATGGTCGCTCGCCGAGTTTCGCTCTGGATGTCTCTTTCCTTTCGGCCTCTGCACCCTCGACGGCTCCTTTCTCTGAAGAATTCCTATCTCGTCTCGCGCACTGCCGTCACCAGGCCCGTGTTAACACCGGCCTCTCTCAAGACACTCGAAAATCTCGCTACGACTCGTCTCGCCGTTTTGTGAGTTTCTCCCCTGGTGACGAAGTTCTTCTATGGACTCCACTACGCGTCCCCGGCCTATGCGACAAATTCAACAGTCGCTTCATTGGGCCATACACGGTGGTCGAACAGACATCTCCTGTCAATTACCGCGTTTCTCCTCTTAGCGCTAGTCCTGATCATCTTTGCCGAGGAACAGAGATAGTGCACGCATCTCGTTTAAAGCCTTATGCGCGACGCATTTAATAATACTGTCAAGCGACCAGGCAGCCACTTTCACCGCGCGGGGGTATAAGTGTGAGCGCGACAAGCGAATGACTCTTTATTCTCTTTGTAATCATCATCACCTGTACATCTTCTTCATCTAAAAATATCACCACCAGCGTGATTTTGCTCGAGCCTGGCCGAATAAACCGGTTCCTCACAATAATAATAATAATAATAATAATAATAATAATAATAATAATAATAATAATAATAATAATAATAATAATAATAATAATAATAATAATAATAATAATAATAATAATAATAATAATTAAAGGTGTTTAATGTCCCAAAACACCATATGATTATGAGACGCCGTTGTGGAGGGCTCCAGAAATTTCGACCACCTGGGGTTCTTTAACATGCACCCAAATCTGAGCTCACGGGCCCACAGCATTTTCGCCTTCATCGAAAATGCAGCCGCCGTAGGCGGCATTCGATCCCGTGACCTGCGGGTCAGCAGCCGAGTACCTTAGGCACTATAGATCACCTCGGCGGGACGGTGTACACAAACATCCAATGCGTAATCTACACAATGTGATTGTCTGTTTAGCCAAGGACTAACGTGGAGAACTGCCTTTGAAGGAGAAAGGGATTATATAGCTCGCTAGCTCACCTTTAGCAGCCAGTATCTCCCATTCGAGCAAATTGTTTGTGCCCCTCGAGAACCAGTCCTGCGCCATGGCCAGAAGCAGCGGTCTCTTGGCAGCGGTCGCCGAGTCGTGGGCAGGCGCCCACACGTTCACGCGTAAGCAGTCCTCGCGGCCCAGTAGTGTGTCGTTGATGACCTGGGCGCACGGAGGGCTCGCCTCTTTCGAATCCAGAGCCAGGAGACTGCTTGCCTTGACAGGCTGTGCGAAGGTGAAACGTTTACTTCTAGCCCCGAGCCGAGAGTAAGGCACACCGAGCCAGCGGTGGAGGGCCACGCCGTGCACGTCTTCCGCACCGCCCTTCAGTGTGCCCGAGGTGGTGTTTACCTGCAGTCGCGATCGGAAGGAGCGTTTAGCCCACGCGTAGAGTCGTCAACATTGCCGGGTGGACAAGATTGGTGCAAATAACTGGTAAATTTGCACGTGGCGTCATGATTGTAGCTCCTCACCATACTGCTAGCCGAACAGGGTGACTAGTAGTCGCTTTTCTGTATGGATGTAACATCAGCTGTCGTTGTATGAATTATCACAGAAGCGTGCTCAATTCACGGTTCAGAGGTTGAGTGGAAAACGCGTCAGGAGACACAGCTTAACAAAGAAGTCGACAGGTAACGACACTTCCGTTAGTGTCCCTCTTACACGTGGTCCATGTTCTGTATTTCAGCACGAGCTCCAACGCATTGGCTCGGTGAAAGATGCCTCAGTCATGCTATGATGTTTTTTTTTTTGGTCACGCGAAGTCTCGATTATGTAAATAGCAGTTATGATGCTGTCATTGCGAACCATCAATCTTCTCCATGCGTCAGTTTTCCCCTGTCGTGGACTTTCCATCACCTCGAAGGGTTTCGAATAACGGATTTCTTATATTCCTGAGTGTTCCATGCAACACACTAATCGTCCTCGCTGAGTATTATGCTTCAATGCCCGAATAATGGCTGAGCGACCACCTTTTTGCGCTAGTCCCCGGTCCATACCGAACAAGGAAATAAGTTCTTTAATGGAAAACTTCATTTTTTTTCTACGAAGCCAGTTAGTGTTTACTTCGAAACCTCGTAGCGCTGCCTGATTGTATGACATCATACTTCACTATGCTTTCGACAAAATTTGCAGACTTCATGGCAAAATGCGCAACGGCTTCTAAAGTGGAATTTTGTTTTGTAGGTCTCGGTAATATCTTGCTCTGAGAGTCCGCTATGCCAGTAAGAATGTTTGAATAGTGAACACTTTCGAATATCGAGTAAACTATTGCTCCATTCGACTGTACTTAATAATCAGGTTGTGAATATACGCAACTGCGAACTATTAGATACTTTTAGTTGGGCGTACGTAGCCTACGTACGTAGCATGGCTACGGGAGAGATTTGTAACCTATGTATTCCAAGCATGCGTGCCTATGCCCTACCCCCCCCCTCCCCCAAAAAAGAAAGAAAAAAAAAAAGCCGGCGCAAGCAAACCCAACGATACGTAGCGCCAGCTACGTATTGATCTCGAATGAGAGCAGCCAGACTGCAAGATAGCTCAGAACGTAAAAGCGTGGATCCAACGATTCGGTTCGACTTGGATGCCAGTGGCCATTATGACGGCCGCTAACCACATGATGGCGTTAACAAGTACACGAAGGCTGTTTTATTTCCCAAATGATTCATCTAGTTGAACGAGACGCATCCCGGTACGGTCGACACGGTAAACTAAACGCGTTGTTCAGTGCGTTGTTTTCAGCGAAGCCAACCTATCGTGCTACGTACGTAAAGATCGTTGCGTACGCCCGACTAAACGGGGCAATTATAAATATTGTGTGGTGTCGAATGGTGAATTACGAGTGGCCATATTTGGGAAAAAAAAACTAGGAATTATGTGGGGGAGCACATTAGAGTGGCTTTGTGAAAAACAAAGCTGAGATGCCTTCGATCTTTATTTCTTCGGTCCCTGCAAACATTGCAGAGGCACAATGAAAACTTGGCAGCGCAAAGAAAGGAGACATGGGTGAGTATTGCACAAGCAAGTGGCGACTATAACTTGATTGATTAACAGAAAAAAAGTATATACCGCAATGACCAGGGTGAAAAGGAGAGCACCCGAGGAAAGATTCAAACCGAGTATTTACTGATTTGCTTGTCTTCCACGTCTCATTTGTACGCGCTTACAAAGTCCTCTTACAACGAACCTACAGCGGCCAGCCCATCTCTACTCTTTCGATTTCCTGTAGGGCCAGAAGGATGGTCACTAGCCACTTGCTTCAACGGTAATTGTCCTCTAATAAATTGAGACACTTGCGAATAAGCTTGCGAAAGCAATTCATGAGCTAGTTGATTAACATAGCCACTGAATAGCCACTGGATTCACGTGAATCGTTTTCGCAAGTAACTCTGGATTCGCACCCCCGTTACTCCACAGTAGCGCTGCTACAACGCACGAAACATTCCGCAAACAGTCGCGAGGGTACCACGCGATAGCAACAGATAGCGGATTCTCATAGCACACCTTATAATAATAAAATCTGGGGTTTTATGTCCCAAAACCACGAAATGATTACTAAGGTCGCTAAAGTGGAGGGCTCTGAAAATTTTGACCATCTGGTTTTATTTAACGTGCACTGGCATCACACAGTACATGGACCTTTCCGTCTTCGTTGAAATGTGACTGCGCTGCCTGAATCGAACCCGCGACCTTCAAATCAGCAGCCGAGCACCAGCCACTCTTTCACAGAGGCGGACTTTAGGTGTCGAGGCAACTAACGCACCTCGACACTTGGTACTGCTGGAGCCTCGGTCCACGAAGTCGATGCCTCAGTGACCGTTCTCACTCGATCCCCATTGGCTTCGGTGGTGCTGACAGCCAGTGCCGACGTGGCGGAAGCTGTAGCGCCAGGAGCAGTGGTAGTGGCGTCTTTGTGCTTGAACAGGATTGCTATGATGACGACAACGAGCGCGATGACCGTAAAAACCACGGCCCGATATGCGAATCTCGCCATCCTCCTGCACACGAGTTGTGATGCATTGTCATCTTTCGTGCGCCTGACATACAGTGGTATATTCAGACAGTGCGGCTCTCTCAAAGAAACGTATTGGGATCAGTCTTTACTGGCCTGCAAAAAAGCAATGCGGGACAAGAAAAAAGGCACATGTACTGCTTACATGATTATGCAATAGTACGTGCTTCAAAGAATCATCATAGGAGAGGCCAGCAGCCGGAAATTTACTTCGGGAAAAGGGGGGCGGGGCGCACATGCTCAGGACCTTAAAGACATCGTTTTCGTTACTTATTTTCTGTAAAACATCCCCTTCTTTCAGAATTTCGGGGACGAAGAGGGGGGGGGGGTCAGTGAAACTTTGCTGGTTACGGGCCTTTTTATGAGTGTTAGTGTTACTTACATCACTCTGTAGTACTATTTGCGCGAATAAAAAAAAATAACTGGTACAGCACTAACGCCCGGCAACGTTGCTGTGGATTCTTTGTAGCGTTGGAACCCAGTACCGCGGCACGAATGCGCTCTCTGTTAAAGACAAGCGTACGCGTACGCTTTTATATACATTCAGTTAAAACCTAAAAATTAATGCAAGCTTCGCACACATAGGTAGCTTTCTCGGCCAAAGAACATTCGCACAGACCCGCCGCGGTGGTCTAGTGGCTGAGGTACTCGGCTGCTGACCCGCAGGTCGTGCGATTGAATCGCGGCTGCGGTGGTTGCATTTTCGATGGAGAGCGCCGAAATGCTGTAGGCCCGTGTGCTGAGATTTTGGGTGCACGTTAAAGAACCCCGAGTGGTTAAAATTTCCGGAGCCCTTCACTACGGCGTCTCTCATAACCGTATGGTGGTTTTGGGACGTTAAATCCTACATATAAATTAACTAAACAACATTCGCATAGCCACCCCGTCCAATCTCGCTTGCTCACCCATGACACCAAGCACTTGGGGAGTATTTAAGGAATGTCTCTGTGTGTGTTTTAAAAAAACCCGTTCTGCCCTAAAAACTGAACTTGCTGGCAAATCTTAGCACAGATTCTGACATCACTACCCGGGAATACGTCGTATTTTTAAGCAGTGACCAAGAACACCTAATTTTTAATATACAAAGTGTTCACACTAGCAGCGAAAAAGTAATTGCTGTTATAGAACGCAAACAGCACGGTTCTCTTGAACAGATGAATTGCAGGCGCTCCTCAGTTATTAGGGAGGAGCTTTTGGTTTTTTCTTACGTTGTAACACCGAACGAATTCCTACCTATTGGCGGAAGCTTTTCAAACCGTTATCTAAGGTATTGGTGTCTAGGCTTCATTCGCATGCGTGTTACGTCACTAAATGCAGGAGATAACTGAAAGCTGACAGTCTGGAAGGCTGCAACTGGCTGTTCAAATATGAAAAGCACGATAGTAAGAAACAAGAAATCGTAGAAAAGCTTACCGTTCCCGTCGCATCTGCGTGTCTAGTTGTGTCTGTGGAACAATGGCTCTTATGGAAATCGGCTGATCCTGAGAAAACAAAGTAGGATGCTCTATTTTCAGAGCAAGATATACTCTGGAGATGCGGGAAATCAACTGCTAAGCGTTTATTGCTATAGCTCTTGTATGGACACTCCGAATGGATTTCTGCCGTCATGCACTGTGGCCCTCAAGTTCGGTATCGACCTCACGTAGATGACATCGTTCCACCTGCCGTGCGTTCTACGTGCGAATAAAAGCAGGCGAAGACTGCTGATAAGGGCTGCTTAACCAGAGATGAACCGAGCCAGCCAACGCCGCCGCACAAAAGGGTGCGTGTGACCACGTCATCCCAAGTGCACCCCGCTCTTCTAATACACTTGTCGCCAAATCAGAGGGTAGCAAACCGGGCATCTGCCTGGTTGCCTTCTCTTTCGTTGTTCTACCTTCCTTCCTTGTCACCGATCTTTTCAATCTTTCCAGCTTCTATAATTTCTCATGTAAGCTGATTTGTATTACGACATAACTGCGGGAAAAAAATGGAAATCAACTTACACGGGAGATTAGAGAAGCAGTGGAGATTGAAAAAAGGAGTGACAAGTATATTAGCATGCCCTCCATCGCAGTGACAAAGAAAAAAAAATGACTTCCTTGGTGTCCGCCACGAGACCTATTAACGTTCTTGTTACTTCTGTGCCACAGATGCGCTCATGTTTGGCCGTATAATTATGCTGTTGTAATAAAAGAAATAAACTGATAAAAATTGCGCTATGTGCGTGCGGGTGTGTTATTTCGTATTACGTCTTCATTACGCTGTTACCGTTCATAATCATGGAATACCGATGTGCTCATATTGCGACCTTGGTGAAGCTCATGTTTTCACTTGCTTCATGGTGTCAAGGCACTCATCTTTAACGCGCGAGACAGCGTGTTGAAATTATGCTGTACAGAAAACGACTTCTTCACCTTTCTGCCCCAAAACTGCTTATTATACGCGTAGTTTGCAAAGAATCTCCATCGTCATTCTTTTTTACGTCTATACACGTGTCACTAGTAAATGAGTGCGCTTTCGGAAGCGAAAACAACATCCTTACCAATGAATGCAACAGTAGTGGTGTTGGCTTGGTGCCCTGCTGCAGAAAAAACAACACAAGAACAACAGTTTAACTGAAGGCATTTATTTAAACTGTGACTGCAGTCATTTTTATCAATCAATCAATCAATCAATCAATCAATCAATCAATCAATCAATCAATCAATCAATCAATCAATCAATCAATCAATCAATCAATCAACTTCATTTGTGTCCTTTAACAAACCGACAGAGGAGCAGCGAATAAAAGCTGTCTTGCGACAGCTTGACGGGCCCACCGCCCCCATTTACAAGAGCTCATAGCAGCACAGCTATAATTAGATTTACATATAATAGAAAAAATATTCACAAAAAAAAGCTGCATCCTTGTAAAAAACGGTACATGATTTGGAAACAACGGCATTGAACACTAGAAAAACCAACAAGCGCGAGAAATAGTGATAAAATATTCAAAATAAAAGAAACGAACGTCGAAGCGTTATAACCTCTTTAAAATCAACTAAGGATGTGAATTTCGGCCCTGACGCGTCCACTGCTTTCAACAGAAAGCTAAAGTCAACACGCGACTTACCAAGATTATCGCTCCGAAGGTGATTTACTAGCTGACAGTTCTGCCTTCGCTTGATGCTGACACGCGTAAAACTCTTCTGAAACTGACCGTAACGAAAATTCCTGCCGATGAGTAAAAAATTACGTTCTTTAATGACGCCCTCATGTCTTTCTTTTTCATGTCGACCAGGTTTCACAGTCTAAAAACTTCGAAACGCGTTATCGCTCGCAGCAGACCATGCCTGAAGGAATGGATGCCTTGTCAAACATTGCAGCTACACGAATCCTATAGATCCTTACGGAGTCGGCGTCGATTGCCGGCGTAGGCGTTATGGTCAGCTGGGGTCCCGGTGAGAACTCCGGAAACATGGCTGCAGTAGCAACGGCTGATACGCCTGTCGTACTCGACGTAGCGAAGGCTCCATCAATTTTGTCTTTGCTCTTTTTCTTTCTCTTCTTTGACTTGTGCTTGTGTGTTTCCGTGGTGCTTGATGACGACCTGCACGCACCACGCGATGACACTCATTATTGTCTGGCGCTAAGCAATGAAATATACACAGGTGATTAATAGATTCGTACTTGTTTGTCGCCGCACTTGACACTAACAGCAAGCGCCGAAGTTGCTTGCAGTTAGTCTTAACTGAAAGGATGAGTGACAGCTTCTTACGGATGAGTTCCATAAGTTCCCAGAGCATCGCTGAGTGCAAACATTAAAAGCTCCTGGCCCGCCTATGGAGATCAGCGGTGTCATGAAAACGGAGCCATGAAAGTGCGACAGCTACACTGAATAAGCTATGCGCTCTGTCAGTCGGTTGATCGTCTTCAAAATCAGCACTCTCAATATCGGACAATGTCGGCCTTATAGAAGCGCTCTTCGTACAGCACTTTTCCCGGAGGTTGCCGTTCAGAAACATGTCTGTCGAATGGCTAAGCCATAATTGACATTATTTCTGCCAATGCCACCGAATCTTGTACGTGAGTCAGCACCCGTAGAGAGGGGTCCGGATGTTTTGAAACATTATTGCTTATAGCTGCTATAATAACTTTACGGTGTTATTACTAACTGCGAGTTAGTCTATAGATATACCAGTTTTTTCTAATAACGTGTGTCCGGAAATCCCCGAAAGTGAGAAAAATGCCACATTTTTGCACTGCCTTCGTGCTTACTGCTTCATTGGCCGCATATATCTTAAAGTGACTAAAGACAGTATATTGCTGTAATTATGGTGATTGCATTAATTATTTTTACTAGACTAGACAAGTGGTTGGGTATAACTGGTCAATAGTAGTTCTTTTCGTGGGTAGGCAAATAAAATAAAATGTATTTCAAGACACTTTAGATGCTGAGGACCATGGTCAAGAAGTCAGTAAGGCTTGCCGCGGTCGATGACCCCGCATAGAAATCGCCAGTTTATAGCTACTATACGAAACGTCTTTGAGCGGCAATGGTATATTATGTGGCGTGATAAAATCTTCAAGGCCTAATGAAATTCGTCACACTTTTTTTTTGCGCTAAGCCCCACCGGCTGAATTGTTAGTAAGAATGCTTTTACTTATACGAGCTCAGTTATTCTTCAATCGGGCTATATGGCAATGAATCAGCTTAGCTGTCAGTCAGTTTCGGTCGCAGTAGCGTGACCAATAACTAACCGGCTGTTGTCGGTGTCAACCTTGCTGTCGTTCTCGGACGCCTCCTTGGAACGCTTGTCACTCGAACGAGCTTTCGGACGGACGATGGCGTCCGCGCGCCGCTTCGAAGTGCTACTTCGGCTACTTCGCCGGTTCGACAAGGGCGTCGTCGACGTTTTCTGAGTTTCCTGGTCCTCTGTGGCGTCCATGCCGAAGAGAGAATGTCGAAGCAGCTGTTGAGAGGCTGAAAATCTTTCTTCTAGTGCTTCATGTGGGCGATGAGGATGATTGAATGCGCAAAAAGACACTAACCCACTTCTGGGGACTGGGGTGGTTTAGTATTCATTGGATTTGTATAGGCTGCGATCACCCTCCACCTGCGTCTTTTTCCGGATGAAAGTGTTGACCATATTAATAACCTCACATGCTGTTCACGTCGTGACAATATATAGCGGCTTCAGGTCGCTTTAAATGCTGCGTTTTGGCATGGTTTCCGTGACCCAAAGTGCTTTTCACACATCCATCCACACCACCACCGAATTCCGCACCACATCGAATTACAGCGACACAGGTTCTTTCGTGGCACCACGCTAAGACTTCGTTATGTTTTTAATCTGTGGGGTCTTGCGTCCCGAAAATACGATATAATTATGTGTGAGGCCGTTGTGGAGGGCTCCGGAAAATTTGACCGTCTGGTGTTCTTTACCGCGCACTGCCATGGCACAGAAATACACTTTGTCGGCTATTCGGTTCATGTTCAATTAGAAGCCACAGTTGCGGCTACTTTGCGCAAAGAAATCCCTAGACCCCTTTCCTCGTTATACATTCGGGAGAAACAACCTATATTGTGGCTTCTGATTGGTACCTCACAGTATAACTTTCCAGCTGCGCCACAGGCCGCAGGTGGAAAGGATTTCATGACGTATACGGCAGGGAAGTAATCAAGTTAGTGATGTCATCACCGGGAATCACTGCTTCTTACGAAGGTTTGGGAAGTAAAAAGAGCACCAAAATATAGGCAAGGACTGAGGAGGGATGACAGGGCGCTGGAATTGCAACTTTAGTCTCTTTCTCAATCATTGTCTATATATTTGCGCAGTTTTTACTTCCTAAGCATGAACTCCCAATAGCTTTAGTATAAGAAGACGACCCCGAGAGCAGCAATACGTGGATGCAAGATAGATAGATAGATAGATAGATAGATAGATAGATAGATAGATAGATAGATAGATAGATAGATAGATAGATAGATAGATAGATAGATAGATATTACTAAATTGCTCTTGCTTCGCGAAGAGCTACTTCACATTTAATACAGCTGTAAAGAATTCTGACAGCTATGCAGGTACTATGCTTGATCAAGGGCTCCGATTCTGTATACCTTCATATTACACTGCAGGGCCAACTTACGAAAAATGCTGAGCAGAAACAAGGCACTCGCCACTAAAGCCCTAACCGCATGCACGCGATTTCCTTGCGACAGCGACGAGCAGCAGCGACGAGTGAGAAGACTTGCTATCACGGAGGCCCATCCGTCCCCGCCATTTGTCGCGTCGCGCATTCCTGGAAAACTAGAAAAGATCACTAGTCGCCCGGAAACCAGCGTGACGATTTCCAGCAACAAGGATCCGCCCATGGTTCTCGCTTTGGTTGAAATTCGCCCTCGATGCTCGTTATCCGCGCGTTCTTCAAAAGATGCAAGGTATCGACTACCTTTTTTTTTTACATTCTAATCTCACGCGGAGTGAGAAAGCGGCCGTATTTTCTCGTAAATCTCGTTATCGAATGTTTGTTTTGATGTCTCGACGGTACCTTGTGACAATATGGTTGCTTGTTACAATGCAAAATCATAATTCGAAGTGCATCGTAGCCGTCGTCTATAGCGCACGTTTTGGGCAGCTTGTCGTGGTTAAACAAAAAATTGCGAAATAAGAAGGCCGTAAACAGTGCTTTTGTGGCTTCCTTATGCCACGCAAGACAGTAATAAATTCGGCATGTGGTCATCGACCAACATTTAAACCACTATTCGCAATTTATGCGCATGCACGTGAGAGCTTTCATTCAAGCAACAATGATGCTTTGTCGCCGACATGTGGTTCCAGCCGTCGCGACGCGACGGCACGGCGGAGCAAGTTTGTCGCGGCCACTTGTCGCTGTCGCTAGGAAATCGCGTGCATGCGGTTAAGCCCTAACAACCGCGCATGTGTGGTTGTATTAGCTGGGACATAAAACGATTGGCGTCGACATGTGCATGGCGAGTGATTTGGTAGGTCGCCTTCACTGTTTAAATTGTTATTCAGCGTATTCTTGTGCAATACCAATTCATCATCATCATCATCACTATCATCATCGTCGTCGTTGTCGTCGTCGTCGGCATCGTCGTCATCATCCTGACTACGCTCATTGCAGTGCAAAGGCGTCTCTCATGATTCGTCAATCAACCCGTGTCTTGTTCTTTCTGCTGCCACGTAACGACCTCTAACGTGGACTATCGATTATATTGAGTTTACCACAAAAGAAAATGCTTATCGTGTGCACACCGTCTTGATGCATTGTTAGTCTTAATTAGTGTTGTGGCTCAGAAAAAAAAAGAACAGCCCTTTAAATTTCCACTGCTTTTTTTCTTCTTTATAGCGAGAGTGTCGTGCTGACAGATTTGATTCCTGCAGGTAGTATGCCAATGATTGAGGATAATTGGTCAGCTATCAACTTGAAAGAAAATAACGGTCTACGTGACACCAAGAGACGGACAAAGAGTTTTTCACACGTGCCAGTGGTACAGGCTAGCACTCTCGTGTTTAAAAGCACGTGCATATACCATAAAGTGGACGGGGGACGACAGCCGCTGTGGCGCAGTTGGTAGAGCATCGGAGGCGTTGCTCAGAATTCGCAGGTTCGCCACCTGCCAGCGCAAGTTATCTTTTAGTCCACTTTTCCTTCACATTTTATCTCATGACTACTGCAAATTTTGTCCCTTATAGTTTTCTTTGCTTAAATATCGATTAGCTCTTACTAATAGGGAAGTATAAGAAATTAGAGGCCCCGCCATGGTGGTCTAGTGGCTAAGGTACTCGGCTGCTGACCCGCAGGTCGCGGGATCAAATCCCGGCTGTGGCGGCTGCATTTCCGATGGAGGCGGAAATGTTGTAGGCCCGTGTACTCAGATTTGGGTGCACGTTAAAGAACCCCAGGTGGTCAAAATTTCCGGAGCCCTCCGCTACGGCGTCTCTTATAATCAAATGGTGCTTTTGAGACGTTAAACCACAGAACACCTACCAGTTAGAGAACGGAAACTGTACCTTTGGGCTGTTGTATCGAAATAACATGCAAATACGTAGCGGTGGCGTACTGAACTGCAATACCGCGAGGCGAGATGGCGCTAGTAGTACTATCATCATCAGTAAACAGACGCATTTTTTTGCTGCAGGTGTGGGGGTGGGGGGGGGGGGGGGTCCTTGCTCGTTCGCGCTGCTCGCTTCCTCTGTTTTTTTTTTCGTTGCCCAATCAATCGCGTTTCGCGCCTGTAATTATCGCCAGTGGACCTAGCTGGCCTCGACTGGCAAAAACAACGTCAATCAAGTAAGGTGTGTATCGTTTATTGCGAGTGTCCAAGCCGTTACAATCAATGTATACGGTTGGGTCCGAACAAAACAAGTCACTCATACATATCGAAAGCTTTCAGCCCAAGACTCTTGAAAGCTAACAAGCATATGCATATAACTGAACATCGAAATTGCTGAGTGAACGTCGCTCTCATTGTGTTGCGGCGCTCGAGTTTAATAGCGTGGCTTCAGGACAAAAGTCCGATTCTGCCGTAAGATGCGGCGCTTGTCCTGTAGTGTTGATCTTGAAGTGAAGTGAATACATGATGTGGAATCGAGAAGGAAGCTTGCACATTGCCGATAGATAGCTCGTGCAGTGAGAGCAATGTAGGTTTGCTAAATTTGTTAAATAAGCAATTGCGGGTGCATGCACATCTGAATCTTTCTCGCTCTGCAATGCTACATTGAGTACTTCACAATTCTGCAATGTCGCGTCGTGTCGAGAGGGTCGGCACTAGTTTTAATACTCAGCCGTGAGCCCATATCATAGGTGTTATGTATTTAGTGGATGAGCCTAAAAATATTTCAGGCTTGCAACATTTATTGTTAGAGTTAAGTTACACAGTTACCACAGCTAGAATTTCTGGTCGCAGGTAATGACCAGTCTGCTGAGTATGCAGCGAACATGTACGCTAAAGGGACACCGATGAGGTGTGTGCCTACAGACCGAAAAAGGCCCAATTCTAAGAAAATAGGCTTCAGGTATGCATTGTACAATTTATTTGTCTGTACATCTTTGTTGGTACTTTTTTACCAAACTATCTGCTCAGCCCTGAGCAAAATCTCTTTTTTTGCACAGACATATTCATAGAACTTGAGTACTCTCTTGCAAGCAAGCACTCCTGAAATCAATTGGTGGTACATGATGTGGATCTGTCCGAATACTGGATCAATAAAGGTCACATTTATTACACACTTGTTATTGTGTTTACTTTTTCAGTATACTTGTGCTTGAATATGAAGTTGTTTTCTCCCTGCTACTTTCAGAGGTTAGGACTTGAAATACGTACTATCTTGCAGTGTGGCTGTAGATGAGTGAATATCATGTATGTTTCAACCACCTGTCCGATTTCCTAGATTTTGTTTCGTGACCGTAATGCACAGAAATTCACTTCGTAGTGGTAGACACTATAGTTATCACAACCTAATTTAAACAGAAGCAGATGTGCACGAAGAAATGTGGAGCGTTTTTCTGCCAAAAAAAAGAAACAGTACCACATGCAATGAACACAATCTTGCTCTTCATGGCAGCATTCACGTCTTTGAAAAAGCTGTGCTGCAACTGCTCATCACATTTATGATTTATTATTTTAGGAGCCCATTGAACCAATGTGCAAAGCTAAAGCAATTGAGTACAGTCTTATGAGCTTCGGTGCATCTTTTTGTACACTTGTATGAGTTAAACACAGTTAATTAAAACAAAACAGTTCTGGGTGTTGTTGGTAAACTGTCACAAGGCACAACTAAATGTCGGAAAGCCTGTTAATGCCCATCACTGTGGGTGTGTTCATTATGTAGTGCAATTATTAATTTCCGACGACTCACGTGCCAACTATGAAGTGATCGTGAGTCGTACAGTAGTGGGCAAATTTAGATTTATTCTGGCTTCCTGGGGTTCAAAAAAATGTCATTGTAGCCTCACAGGAGACAAGACTGCTTGTCGAAACATTTGCTTTGACCCCTTATGTTAACATTATTTTCATATTTTCAAGCTTCCATCTTTTAAGGGTCAGTTTAGTTCACCTGCACCAATCTGAACTGGTTCACAGCTGTGCACGAGAAGTTCAGAACTTGTGCGGCAGGAGTTCAGCGGTGCGGCATCACAAGTGACTGACAAGGTGCCGACAAGGTCGAATCCTTATTTTTGTTCACTTAATTTAATGAGGTGCAAACATCTTGGCAAAACACGCCGCATTTATAGGGGTGGGTACAGCACCTACGTCTAATGCTATGTTGTTTGTTAAGCTGTGCGAGCGGCTACACCAAACCAGCGCCGTCAGAGAAGAAGGTACAGGAAAGTCATGAAATAGTTTTGGCACTGTACCTCTCCTGCGCTTTTTGAAATGAATGGTGAGATTTAGAAGATGCCATTGCTGCGCCACTGAAACGAATGGCGAGGTGCAGCACTTTGTAAAATGGATCATGTGGTGCAGGCGAATCGAACAAACCCTTAAGCACAGAAGCGTCTTAGCGTTTCACCCCCATCGAAATATGGCTACAGTGGTTGGGATCAAACAGTGTATTGTTGGGCTCAGCAGCGCCACACAATCTAAATAATAGTGTTACAGTTTCAACATTATTGAAGTGTAGATTCCATGCCACGGTAGGCAGGCAACGCTTGTAGCCAATCTAAAGCACCTCTCCACAATATGCGTGGTAAAACATTCACAAATACAGCATTACATGTGTGAGGTTAGAGATGACCTGTTGTAGTGGACATTCAGATGTTTCAACGAGCTTGCAGAGTGGACATTCGAGGATAGTCATCCTGTCATTGCATGGCAGTCTGGAAAAACAAGTAACATCACCAAATATCAATGCATGAAATCAATGCATGACATTTTCCAAAGTAAACAAATAAACTCAGTTAATTAGTACACAGCAGTATTTTATACATATATGTAGTGGTACCTCATAACAGGTATATCACTCAGGGCTGCTTCTTCACAAGGCATGTCATGTAGCAGGTTCCTTGCCCATTGTACACATTTGCTTCCATGTCAGGTGGGCCAGGAGGCTGTGGCAGAAAAAGAAGTATTTCTCATTTATGTGACGCTTCCTTTGTCACACTATAGCAAAACCAGACCCATAATTATGTGATGTTTCTCAAACGCGACAGCCGTAAACTATTAACTAGTAGGTTTTTTGCACTTACATTTGGGCTAGCTAAGAAGAAATATGCGAGGCGACAGTGATTTATTTGCCTTATTTTATCGCAACGGCCTGGTTGGTGTTACCTGGTGATCGAATTTCAGAAATAACTATTGAGTCAGCGACTCGTTCCCACGTGAAGCCATGCACCCCGCAAGTAACGCACGTTTTTCCGGTTACAGATTGAGACGTTCAAGAATTTTAAAACTTGATATTGCAATGCGCTGAAACCGCGTGCCGCCTACGCAGTCATTGGAAAAAAAAACTACATATGTTGAAATGAATTAACTAGCCCCGCAAGCAACCATCCTTAAAAAACTGAAGTGGTTTCTACTCACCGGCTCGGGCTTGCAACGGGTGTTCATCCGATGAAAGCTTCAACGGTCGCTTTGTTCCCCGAAAGTCACTCAAATTCCCTTCGCGAAAGCATTTGAACGAGTCAATAAACAGAATGAGAAAGAATGTGTCGGTCGGCAGAGGCTCAAAATATTTACAGCGAAACGAAGCAGTCCGAGACACATCCGAACGTACCGCGAGCCGTTACCTGCCGTCGCAACCATTGGCCGCCACAAACTTTTAAATGAGGATAATAATGTCGATAGGCTGCTACTGACATCAAGTAAGCTGGAGCAAAAACTATTACAAAAAGTTGATGACGCAGCACATGTTTACGAAAAACTACGTGCTAGAAGAACAAAATAATTTTTATGTGTAGCGGTACGCAAACATGTAGCATTTGATCATTTTAAAATAAAACTTGGCCCCGACGAAGGCGCCTCTACAAGAAAGTGCAATAGCGCGAGTGGCGAGAGCGGTCAGTAGATCCACTCTGCGTGTTTGAAGCAGAAACGCGCCTCGGTTGATGTTTTCGCCCCCTACAGGTGAGCACTTGAACGTGAGAGTTTCCGGGGCCTGGTTAAACCCCACAAATCAATCATAAGAAATTAGAGCGCTGTGAGTGAATGAAGTTTCAAGCAAAAAAATGTATGTTCCCACTTTCCCCTGAAAAATAACCTCACCATGGCCAAGTGGGAGGCGGCCATTTGTCGCTCTCTCCAGTCCGACCGACTCTGGGCCGTTCAGCAGGCCCGCGGAGTGGCTGCCAGGTTTAGCCTGGCGGTCCCGACCTGGCAGTCACCCACTGCGCACCAACGTGGGTCTTGCCGGACTACAATAAAATTTGACACCCAGCCACCCTGCTTCTATACATGCACTATATCAGACCCGATATTGACTTTGCAACACAAAAGAATGCGTTTTTCCAGACTCAAATATTCTAACAGGTGTTCAAGTGTTGGCTCAGGCGTACACTTCAGGACCCTATGACGCGTTAACGAATGCTTATATATGAAGCAGGAAATGCCAAAAACTCCGTGGCCATACACACGCATGCGTCATGCATGGTTCGGGGGGTGTAGGGGGGAGGGCGTGTCGCTTATCATCGACCTTCGGAGCTTTTATAACTGCCGGAAAGTGAGTTTGTTACTCAACTTAGTGGCACAACAGACATTAGACATTACACACTATTTTTCATGCAAAACGGGCCATGATTAGTAGTGGTTGAACCCGGAAAAAGATGGAACCACCATCGCTGTTCATAAGGCGGCATGGCATCTTGAACCAAAGAACCCATAAAGTAAGTGTCAGCGCATCCCTTATCGCTTGACGCTGTGCTGATGTTTCTTGATTGTGAGGTCGAATCACCTTGCTCAAACGCTCGGACGGACGCACGGATACATGGACGAACGGATGCACGGACGGACAGAAGCACGGACGGACTGACAGATGCTCCGCCCCACTGATCATCATTCACTCCGTGGATATGCTGTGATTTTTTCATTGGGGTGGGGGCGCTAAATAGAGGAGCCTACACTTCGTGTTGCAATGTGGTCGCCTCAAGAGTTGCGCGTGCCCGTGTGCTTTCTTGTGCTTTTTTCTCTGTGATCGTGTGTGGGGGTAGCTTGCCTCATGTTTCCTGTGCTTGAGCACGGTTCTGTGGTGCGCTAGTGGGTGGCAGATGGTTTTTTTCAGTGGTGGGATTCCGCCAAGCCTTTGTGTGCCGCTGAACAGCTTCAACGTGAGACGCTACTGTAGTACCACGTATTGTCCCGTGGTTTACAGTGGCGGGAAGCGTATTATTCTTTACAGAGCACTTGTTTTTCTCACAAACGAGCGCAATGTCAGACGTGCACCACCACCTTCATAAGAGAGCATGGAGAGTGATTTCGTAGAGTGTCATGGCTGTTGCAATGGGTAATTGATGTCTGGGTCTATTGATGCAGGACACCGATCAACAACATGTAACGTGGACTATCGATTATGTTCAGTTTATTATGAAAATAGAATGTTTGTGGTGGCCACACTGTTTTGGTGTATTAGAGCCATGTTGGTTACCTCTTATTAGTGTAGTGTGTCACAAGAAAGAAAACAATCCCTTAGAATTGCACTCTTTTTTATTTATTGTGGGTTTCCTTCTGGCAGACTAGATGCCTCTATGCAGTATAATAAGTAATAAAAAATACTGGTCATATATACCCCATGAAGTGGACGGGGGGGGGGGGTGACTGCTGCTGTGGCTCAGATGGTAAAGCATTGGACGCGCTGTCAGAGTTCGCAAGTTTGATCCCTGCCAGCGGCAAGTTATCACTTTGCCCACTTTAATTTCTTCACGCTTTACTGCTTTACTTCATAACTGCTGCAGATGATAACTCCTATAGTTACCTTGGCTTTCTCGTTTCTTCGTTTAATGGAAACGAAAGTGCAAGAAGTTCGAGCGCCGTGAGGGAAAAAAAAAACTGGCAGATCAATCCTATGTATATATGCAGTGGGATCTGCCAGAATCGATGATATGCGAATCACGAATGAGAAATTTTGATATGTCACTTTAAATCACCAAACCGTTACGAGGTGGAGGTAAATTATGCCGTACACGACTTCCGTGTCATGATTATAATTTTTGGAGGTGTTTACTTTCGTCATCTATTCACGTCACGTGATACCAAATTGAGTATATGTGGGCCTAGCGAAACGGCCGCGAGCATGCTATGAGCGTGGTATGTTGTCATGTTCTTACATGACACAGGATTATAATCTTTGCACCAGTCATATACCTTTGCCATCCATTGACGTCACGTAACACCAAGTTTGGTATACGTGAAGCTAGCGAAACGGCCTTGAGTGCATCATGAAGGGCCCAATATATTCCAACGTAACGTTGACGGGCGCGCACGCTGGGTACATGGACGATACTTTTGCAAAACGCGAGCACTCTGTAAAATCTGATGCCAGGCGCGACCGGCGTGACCAGCGTCCGTCGGCGCGGCCCAACACCCATAGAGTTTCTTAATATACACTAGAGAGAACTCTGGCTCTAGTGTCTATGGAAGCTCCAACATACGGTGCTTCAGCAAGCATGGAAATGATGGGTAGTACACACATTTGTCTAATTTTCGTACTTCTGGCCTGCTTCTGGCTCCGTGTGTGTTCGTGTGGCTTGGAGCTGATTTTTCTCAAAAACATAAATCAGCAAATGTTCACCGTTTGCGCTTCACAACCTTATTCTTTTAGGTTTACCATTTTGAATCAAGTCACTAAGTTCAAAAGGGTTCGTTCTTTCTTTCAAAACAAAACCGTAACCAGCAATAAACGAAGCCGCAAGTACAATTCGCCGCCCGCAAGTACGAAGACTAGGCAAATATGTGTACTACCCATCAGTCCCATGGTCGCTGAACGATCGCAGCGCCATAGTGCCCTCTAGTTAATTTTGAGAAACTCTATGCCGACAGCAACCGGCGCGAAATGCGACATGCTGCATTTGACGCCGACGCGTTATCCAGACAGCACTGCGTCTGCCTCTTTTTGAGATGGAGGGACGCCAGATGCGCTGAAACGCGCATGCGTCAAAGAACCGCAGCACGTCGCGCGCCTATATGGCAGGACCGGCGCCTGGCGTTGCAACGCTGGCGTGACGCAACAAAATGAACGTTGGTGCGCACGCACGCCGCGTCACGTTGAAGTGTATTCATGCCTTGACTGTGGCATGTAATTATGTTCTCACATGACACGCATCTCATAATTATTATGTTTGCGCTAGTCACATAAATACGTCATACATTGACGTCACGTAATGCCAAATTTGGCATATGTGAAGCTAGCGAAACGGCCACGAGCGCATCATGAGTGTGGCATGTAGTCATGTTGTTACATGACACGCATGTTGCGATTATCATGGTTGCCTCAGTCACATACCATCGTCATCCATTCACGTAGCGTAATACCAACTTTGGTATATGTGACGCTAGCGAAATGGCCGGGAGCGCATCATAAGCGTGGCATGTTGTCATGTTGGTACATGCCACGCATGTCATGATTTTCATGTTAGGGTATTTCGCTTGTGTTCGCATGCAGTCACATCATACCATACTATTTTTGCAACATGCCATGTTAAC
This sequence comes from Rhipicephalus microplus, assembly GCF_043290135.1. Taxonomy (NCBI): domain Eukaryota; kingdom Metazoa; phylum Arthropoda; class Arachnida; order Ixodida; family Ixodidae; genus Rhipicephalus; species Rhipicephalus microplus. Next base: position 14,786 of record NW_027464753.1, on the reverse strand, counting down.
GAAACCACCGCGAAAGCAGCAATGTCATTAAATGTAAATCATGACATTCATGGCATACATGTGATAATTTTCATGTTATGAGTAGTCAAACATGCGCACAATACAGTCATGTTATGCCATACCAAGTTTGGCATCGATACCATTATCCAAACGACCAGGAGAGCTAAAAGCCGTAGGCGGCTAGATAGATAGATAGATAGATAGATAGATAGATAGATAGATAGATAGATAGATAGATAGATAGACATGTAAAGACCGCCTAATGTGGGAACAGAATGACGGCGGCGTGAAAACCACTGGCACTCATTCACAACCGAACTCGGGGCATGGAAGCTTGCACAAGAGTCTCCACTGTTATGCAGTTGAACACCACTCGCCATTTCTAAAGCCGGCCGTGCTAAACGCCAACTTTCTTTATTTCGAAGCAGCCCCCGGGCGAAAGAAATCGGCATTTAGATGAATAATATTGACCCTGCAGCAGTACTTGCTTATAATAGCCCATAATTTAAAATAAAGCCAAGCGTTTCTTTCAAGAGTAAGTCAAGCCAACTGTTAATGTTGGAGATATTTTCAATTTTAATGCATACAAAAATAGAAGAACTTTCACAGTGGCTTGTGCCACATTGGCTGTTGAAAGTATTGAGTATGCTATAGTAAGTATTGTTAGGTCGACTCCCTAAGCAACAGCGATCGACCACGTTAAGTAGGCATCCGAAGAAGACGAAGACTTAGGGACGGCTCACTGCTCTCCCATAGTTGAGTACCAAGTACTCGAAATCGTTCAACATTTTTTCTAAACACACACAAAGTGATCCTGGTGACGAACAATTCGTGCACCATTTCAACCGGGACACTCGTCAATTCAACGAGACAGTCAAGGCCTACTGCTGAAGACCCAGCAAGGTGTCATACATCGACTATCAATTCGAGCAGTTGCCACCAAGACGCTTACTTGCTGCGGATGGGCGTCATCCACGTTTTATGGGTGTCGCATTGATTGCAGAAACCCTCAAGAGTGCACTAGGTCGCGGAGACCTCGAAGCCTCCACGAAGTGGTCGACTCAGCCAGTAACTCCCGTAAATATCCGTTCACCACAACAAGACACCCACGACAAGAACTCTGCATATCAACATATCCCAGGAGCCCATGACAAGAACTCTACGTATCAACATACTCGAGGAGCCGCGCACCCACCCAACATCACAGACGAGTTCCCGACGATCGTCGAAACTGTGACTCCAGCGAGCCACAAGCACCCCCTCACCATCATCAACAGCGCATCACTACCAGGGGGAAAGTCTGCTGGACAGCGAACACGCATCCCTCTATTGTGGATGTCGAGACCAAAAGCACTACATGACAGCACCACTACCCCAGTCCTCAAAGGGAAGCCTGCTGAACTACGAAAGTGCATCCCTCTATTCCGGACTCCGGGACCGGAACTCCCTACGAATACGTTAGCCGAAATCTCAATGCCGACATCCTCCCTACAACGACGAAGGCCTGCCGGACATAACTACAATCTGCGGACTTTATCAGTGCCATCCCCGCACCCAAAAGAAAATTGACCTCTGAAATGTAAGTCCAAATCATCGCTTCCCAGTTGCAGTGGCACCTTCCTTAAAGTACGAAAACTTGCTGACAAACGAATTAGACATGAAATGCATAAATCAAGATTGCAAGCGTACCTTCGTGCTAGAATAGCCCCCAAGGGTATGACACTCTCCCTCAAACCAACCGCTGCAAACCTGGACGAACACGACCAAATAACATGGAAAAATGTCCTCCTTGAGGCATCTCTTAAATTAACAGAAATCGCTCTCAATCACAGTGATAAGCAGGTAAAGAAACTGGTTGCTATGACCAACACCATTCTCCACCACAACACTTTATCGAACTAAGAAATCACCCAGTTAACAGAATTTGAACAGAATAAATACCAAGCCATCACGACCACAAAAATTCATAAACTCAACAGAGACCATGTGCCCAACCCCGCCTTTCCTGATATAGTTCCTTATCACTACAACACCACCACCCAGGAAATCACTAACGGTACAAACGAGCTCCCATCTATGAACACGCCTCGTGACACTGTGATTGTAAACCTATCGCACACGAGTTCATCACCAGACGAAGAAAAACTGCTATCTAAAGGACTAAGCTTCTGCCCAACCACAATTTTTTCGATGAATTCCGCTTGCTCCGAGACCTCGACAACTTCGCTAGAAGCTTAAGGTTGCTCGAATATTTCTTGGACAGGCCTTCTAACCACGAAACAATTCACCGTCGTAAAACAAATGGTTGGACACCGAACAGTAATCGAGACAAGTGCCTGGACCTTTATATCACCGCAGTACAGAAATATATAGTACACGAATACCACAGACAGAAAGGAAAACGAGAAAACTTGACAATATCTGAAAAAAATCAGTATGAGAAATCTGGCATCTAGGACAGGCATAACAATGAAGCCCGCCGACAAAGGAGGAGCAATTGTAGTCTTTAATACAACCAACTACTTACAAGAAGCATACCACCAACTAGACGACTCAAAATTTTACGAACGCCTCCCAGGTGATCCGACAGACGAATACGAACGTATCGTATCAACAGAACTAAAGAAACTGTTGGATGCAGAAAATATAACCAACACTCACCACAAACTGATGTGAGCAGCATAACCTCGTCCAGGTCGCTTCTACATCCTCCCAGAAATTCATAAACCCGGTAACCCAGGTCGACCCATCATATCAGGCATCGGTGCAATAACTGAACCAATATCAGGGTACATGGACAAACTAATAAGTCACATTCCATGCATCCTCGCGTCGTACATAAACGACACCACACATTTTCTTTGAGACATTGCAGGTTTGTGTGTGCCGAAAAACTCGTACCTGCTTACTCTTGATGTCTCTTCATTGTATACAAGTATTCCTCACGATGACGGCATAGCTGCATTACAAAACATGTACACAGACCATAGACAGTCTAACACCCCAGATTTTTCTGCCATCGCAACTTTGACGAAGATGGTCCTCGACTTTTACCAAGAGCATTTTCGACCAATCAGCGGGACCGCTATGGGCACAAAAATGGCACCCAATTATGCCAACATATTTATGGGAAAGCTAGAATTTCCTTATGGGAAAGCTAGAAGCTAGAAGTTCCTTGCACAAAGTTCCTTTAAACCACTGTTATACAGAAGATACACAGAAGACATCTTTCTTATTTGGACCCGCAGCGAGGATGAACTTCTCAGCTTTATCGACACTTACAATGCTGTACATACGAACATACACTTCACACACACCTACTCGCAAGCAACCGTAAACTTTCTTGATGTTATCATAACGATAGAAGAAGACAAGCTTTCTACAACCCTACATCGCAAACCAACGGATCGACAACAATACCTCTATTCCCAAGGAAGGAAGGAAAACAGGGGGAAAAGAACGGCAGAGAGGTTAACCAGCCTATAGGCAGCCGGTTTGCTACCCTGCGCATGGGAGAGGATCACCCACGCCACTGTAAAAAGAGTATTCCATACAGCCAGGATCACCGGTTTAAGCGAATCTGCTCAAGAGACGCTGATTTCGACACGAGCTCACAGAGGCTAATAATTACGCTCGATAAACAAAAATACCCCCCACATGTAATTGATGACGCCGTTCAAAAAGCGAGAAAACTGAAGCGTGATGACTTACTTGTGAAGCAACCACCGCAAGAAGACCCACAACGAACAAACCTCTGCTTAACTTACAGCATAAATTTCCCCAATGTAAACAAAATCCTTAAACGACATTACAACATTCTGGAACAAAGTGAACGTCTGAAACGCGCATTTCCATCCGCTCGGCGTCGTTTACCGACGACCACGCAACCTCAAAGACACACTTGTCCACTCTCAACTCAATACCTCACCCCCTAATAATTCATGCCGACCTTGTTTAAAGTCACGATATCTTGTATGTAAAGCGATGCGAGAAACACACAAAGCAACCAGCACACAATCCAAGTTTGCGATTAACATACGAGGAAACCTAACAAGCGATTCCTCTAATGTGGTATACCTACACGAATGCAACGTGTGCAGTATACAGTACATCGGACAAACAGAAACATCATTTAGGATTCGCTTCAATAATCACAGAGCCCATGCGAAATCAGCCCCAAATCTACCCCTATCAGAAAATCTTAATCTTCCCGACCATGCATTCGACAAACTATCAGTAACGCTCTTAGAGACGGGTTCAAATAAAACCGAGAACTTGAACAACGAGAGTCATACCTTATCCACTGATTTAACACCTTCGATAGAGGAATAAATGAGAATCCGGGTACACTTGCAGATATTAAAGCATTAGAAAACAATATCGGCAATAATGAAAAAATAACTGATTGCACGGCACTGCAGCTGCGAAGGGCACTGGACAACTCAAAATAATTCCAAGTGTAACTACTCTTCTTAAGTACAGCTGTCGTCTGTTTCTGTTTTTATCTCACTATCCAATCAATTTTGTCAAACATGACATGCGAAACAGCAACCCTGTGCACAGTCTGGAGGCCCCTACTGCACGCGTAATCCAAAAGCGGGCAAGAATTGCCATTGCACCCGCTTGCCAGCCTCTGCAGCAATACGCGGCGCCCCTCTTTCTACGACGAGATGTCGACGGGGCAATGAGTAGTTAAAGGCTTAAACTTCTTAAAAAAAGTTCTTTTTCCCCCACACAGAACCACTAGAGCCAAGAGGCGCCGTCTGGTCGGGAACAATGCGCTGGTAAAGGAAGGATACACAGACCGCAGACATCCTAAAGGTGAAAAGTAGAAAAGGAAGAGAGATGGAGGGGAAGGGGAAGGAAGAGTGAAAGGGGCGCCCGAGGATTCCACCTTATGTTCTCGTTTTTTTTTCTCTTTTTTCTTTTTTTTCTTTCTTTTTTCCTCTTTCTCTCTCTCCTTCTCCGATTCAAGATTGTATAAAGCTGAGCACCAACAAACTGTACCCTCAATCCTGATGAAGGTCAGACTCTAGACCGAAACGTCGAAATAAACCACGTTGACGTTGTGACTGCTCACGGAGGATCTACTTGACTACTTGCAACGCTACGGCCAGTGAACCATCATGCCTATATATATATATATATATATATATATATATATATATATATATATATATATATATATATATATATATATATATATATATATATATATATATATATATATATATATTGACACACCTCGATGGGCGCATGAAGAGGAAGAGGTAGAAGCTGTCTGGCTCACGAGCAGCTCGGTCGCCGGTTTCTGGCTCTGAGCTGTACCGATCTCAACCATTTTCCTGTAAATAAACGCGTTCCTTCGTCACAGTTGTGGTGGAAGGTGCTGGGTAAGCCAGCTACTGTCAAGCGAGACCGGAGAGCAGCCGTCTACTAACGACGGAACCGCAAGAGCACGAGCTTCGCCGCAGCCGTCGACTAGCGGGCTTGCCACCACTACCTCAAGATATGAACTTGGACGGAGACATCCAGCAGCCGGTCGCGAGGGCGCCGTCTTTCCACTACCGAGAGCCACGCACATTTACAGGAAAACCTGGCGATGACGTTGAAGAATGGCTCAGCCACTATCAACGGGTGAGCCGAGCCAATGGCTGGAATGCGGCCAGCCAGTTGTCCCACGTGGGTCTATTTCTCGATGGCAGTGCTTTAGTGTGGTTCGAGAATCACGAAGACACCTTGACAACATGGGACCAGTTTATGGAGGAGATCAAGAAGTGCTTTGGCGACCCTGCGACGAAGAAGAAACGTGCAGAGCAAATGTTGTCGCAGAGAGCTCAAGCTTGTGGTGAGACATGCAGAACCTACATTGAGGAGGTACTGAAACTGTGCAAATGTGTGGACACCAACATGACGGAAGAGGACAAGGTGGGCCACATTCTCAAAGGAATTGCGGAAGACGTCTACCACTTCCTTATCGGCAAGGAGAGTCTTGAGTCTGTGGCCGATGTGATTGGGCACTGCCGAACGTTTGAGGCCCTGAAGACTCGCCGCATCACTACGAAGTTCGGACGCCTTGCCAATGTTACGACCGTCGCCACTGTCGATGTGTGCCAAGACTCCGTGCCTACCGACCTTTCGTCAACGATTCGCCTCATTGTACGTGAGGAACTTCGTCGTCACCTTTACGCGCCCTTGAACGCCCGAGAACCACCGTGCGATACACCGTCCACAAGTATCAATGCTACGAGTTTCGAGGAGCGCAGCTATTCCAACCGCGGCCCTCAGCTAAGGGCTCCACCACCGGCGTCTTCTTATGTAGAGCCGCCTCATGCTCCCCACAGTCGTTACGGCTACAACAGCCATCCACCTCCTTTTGCGTCTCAGTGGGAACAGAGCGCCGCGTACCCTCAACATCCAGCGACGTTCCCTATGCCCCGTGAACGGCCCGTCTGCTACCAGTGCGGTGTTCGTGGACATATCGCCCGATTTTGCCCAATGCGACGTAATCCACGTTCGACATTCCCTCAGAGATCCGCGACGTTTGCACAACGAAGCCAACGGCCTGACTACACCTACTGGCCCCCCAACCCAACTGACGAGCGGCACGCCTACCAGCCGATCAACCGGAGTGATTCGCCCGGATCTGTGCGCAGCTTAACGCCGCCCACCACCCGTCCACCTCGGTCACCATCTCCACGGCGCCGGTCACGAATGTCGTCTCCGCCACCGGGAAACTAGCCAGCGCGGCCGACGGAGGTGAGGTCGCTGGACGTACCGATTTTCATCAAAGAATGCCTCCACCAGTTTCTATGCTTCAGAATAAGGTTCAGGTACTTGTTGACGACGTTCCCACGATGGCATTGATAGACACTGGCGCAAGTGTTTCCGTGATGAGTTTAGTTTTTAAGCAACGACTGGGCCGTAAGGTTATGTTTCACTGGGACAAACCTGCCACATTTCGGGCAGTGAGCGGCGCATTCTTGCGTCCTGTCGGCGTCTGCACTGCGTCTGTTAGTGTTGCCGGTAAAACGTTCAAGGCGGAATTCACAGTACTGGCTCAATCAACGCATGACGTTATACTTGGCATAGACTTTTTGCGAGAGTGTCGTGCGACCGTGGATTGTGGAGCAGGTGAGGTTCTGTTGTCTACTCTCGCCCAGCAGCCTGATTGTGAGAAAGGTAACCTCACTGTAGCTAAAGATGTACTTCTGCCAGCGTGGTCCACGGCCAGCGTACAAGTGACCACTTCGGAAACCAACTCGAGTTTGAATTCACGTGACATAGTGATTGAGCCATTGCCTGTAGCTTGTCTCAAGAAAAACATCTTTGTACCACGGTGCATTGTATCTCTCGCAGACGAGACGGCTCAATTATGGGTGATAAACAGCTCACCCGAGTCGGTTGTACTACCGGCTGGTATGCGCCTTGCCCTGTTCGAAAAGCAGAGCAGCACCTGCATTGGAGCTTTAAGCGATCTTGAAAGGGCGGGTCCGGAAACTTCTGGTATGGAAGCTGAATTTTCAAAAATGGTTAGCAAGTCCATTTCCTCACAGAAGCGCAAAGACCTGGTTGCACTGCTGGCGAGACATGCTAAAGTATTTGATTTTGCACGGACGGTGCCTAGGGCTCAGATACCGACCACGCGCGCTCGTCACAAGATCGATACTGGCTCTGCTCATCCTCTCCGACAAAAGCCCTATCGCGTGTCCGTGTCCGAACGCAAAGTTATTGCTGAACAAGTTGGCGAGATGCTAGCCACTGGTGTAATTCAAGAATCGTCAAGTCCGTGGGCTGCACCTGTTATTTTGGTAAAGAAAAAAGACGGGTCCTGGAGGTTCTGTGTTGATTATCGGCGTCTCAATTCTATAACCAAGAAGGACGTGTACCCCCTCCCCCGCATTGATGACGTAATTGACTGCCTTCATTCAGCTTCCTACTTTTCTTCGGTAGACTTGCGATCCGGGTATTGGCAGATTCCCATGGATCCAGTTGATAAAGAGAAGACGGCTTTTGTAACGCCAGACGGTCTATTTGAATTTAATGTTATGCCGTTCGGCTTGTGTAATGCTCCGGCAACATTTGAACGCTATATGGATACCGTCTTGAGAGGCCTTAAATGGGAAATTTGTTTATGTTACCTGGACGATGTGGTTATTTTTGGACGAACTTTTGAAGAACATAATCATCGCCTTGACGTTGTTCTAACATGTTTGGAGAAAGCCGCCTTGACACTGAATTCAAAAAAATGTCGTTTCGGTGAACGGCAAACACTGGTTTTAGGACACCTTGTGGACAAAGCTGGTGTTAGGCCGGACCCGCAGAAAGTGGACGCCGTCAGCAAGTTTAAGCAGCCACAGTCTATCCGCGAGCTACGAAGCTTTCTGGGCCTATGCTCTTATTTTCGCCGCTTTGTACCTAATTTTGCTGAAAAGGCCCAGCCACTGACTGACTTGCTGCGCAAGGACGTCCCTTTCCACTGGACACCAAATTGTGAGTCAGCGTTTAAGCAACTAAAGTTCGCTCTCACTTCCGGGCCAATACTATGCCACTTCGATCCCTCTGCTTCCACGGAAATCCACACCGATGCCAGTGGAGTTGGTCTCGGCGCGGTGCTTATTCAACGACACAACAATGCTGAACACGTCGTCGCCTATGCAAGCCGGTCCCTGAGCAAGGCAGAGCGTAATTATACGGTTACCGAATTGGAGTGCCTCGCCGTCGTTTTCGCCGTACACAAGTTTCGCCCCTACATCTACGGTCGTCGTTTCTCAGTCATCACCGATCATCACTCTCTTTGCTGGTTGGTGAGCCTACGTGATCCATCTGGTCGACTTGCGCGATGGGCCATACGGTTACAAGAATTTGACTTCACGGTCCGCTACAAGAGCGGTAATCGCCACGCAGACGCTGACTGCCTGTCACGGCTTCCTCTACCAACGACCGAGTGTGAAGCTGATAATTTTGACGATTTTATCACAGCTATTGACTCTCATTTCCCTGACATCGCGGCTTTCCGGACAGCACAGCACGAGGATCATTGCTTAGATCACCTGTTTGCCTCCGCGAATGACCCGGCCAGTTCAAGCTCTTTTGTAGTCCATGACGCCGTCCTTTACAAGAAGAATTATTCTGGCCAAGGCGCCCGTCTGCTTCTGGTAGTTCCACGCGCTCTACGTCCCCAAATTTTTCGGTTCTGCCATGACAACGCAACCAGTGGGCACATGGGCTTCGCCAGAACGTTTCATCGCATCCAGCAAAGGTTTTACTGGCCCAAGATGCGACGCGACACAGAAAAATACGTAGCGGGTTGCGAACAATGTCAACGTCACAAGCGTCCCACGACTACATCACCCGGACCTCTCCATCCCGTACCACCTCCTAGCTCTCCCTTCGAGATTGTTGGTGTCGACCTTCTAGGTCCGTTTCCGCGGTCAGCCAGTGCCAATCGATGGGTCATCGTGTGCGTCGACCACCTGACGCGCTACGCAGAAACTGCGGCTATACCTACTGCAACAGCCTTTCACGTGTCGCAGTTTATGCTTCGGCATATCATTCTCCGTCATGGCCCTCCACGAGTCGTCATTAGCGACCGGGGACGTCAGTTCGTCGCTGACGTCGTTGAAGAGATCCTACGCCTGTCTGCCAGCCAATTCCGCCACGCAACCCCGTATCACCCCCAGACGAATGGCCTCGTAGAGCGGACCAACAGGACGCTAACGAACATGTTGTCAATTTATGTTGATGCCAAGCACAAAAACTGGGACGAAGTACTGCCCTATATCACATACGCCTACAACACCGCGAAACACGAGACAACAGGGTACGCACCCTTTTTCCTGCTCTACGCCCGCTCCCCTCGCAGTTGCCTCGACACCATTCTGCCTTTTACGTTAGATGTGGAAACATCGGTTGCCGAGTCACTATGCCGCGCTGAAGAAGCCCGTCGCGTCGCACGCCTTCGAACCATTGCATCTCAACAGCGCTCCAAGACCCGGTACGACGCCCACCATCACTCCGTTGCCTACACAAAGGGTGACCTGGTGTGGTTGTGGACACCTGTCCGCAAACGTGGTTTATGCCAAAAGTTTCTGGCCCACTACTCCGGACCATTTGTAGTCATTGACCGTCTCAGTGACGTCACATACGTCATCTCCGGCGTCACAAGCAATGGTCGGCGCTCTAGCAAGACACAGCTGACACACGTCGCGCGCCTCAAGCCATATCACCACCAACCTTCCTATTGACTCGCCCAGTGGGCATCGTCTGCGAACGGGGGAAATGACACACCTCGATGGGCGCATGAAGAGGAAGAGGTAGAAGCTGTCTGGCTCACGAGCAGCTCGGTCGCCGGTTTCTGGCTCTGAGCTGTACCGATCTCAACCATTTTCCTGTAAATAAACGCGTTCCTTCGTCACAATATATATATATATATATATATATATATTTATATATATATATACAGGCACCTGTGTCTAGCATTTTTGGATATCGAGGGAGCGTACGGTAGTGTGGTTCAAGAGGACTTGTGGGAAATACTGGAGACACTAGGTTTGAAAACTGTAGTCACTAATTTTTTAAAGGATATTTATAAAAGTAACAAGGTAGTTATAAATTGGGAATGACAGGTATCCAAGCCCACAAAGGTAAAACGGGGGCTTAAACAGGGGTGTCCTCTGTCAATCTTGTTATTCATGATGTACCTACAAGGATTCGAGGCCAAATTAGAGGGAAGTGGACTTGGCTTCAACCACTCTTTCGTCAAACAAGGAAAACTGATTGAACAGGCACTACCAGCATTGACGTACGCAGATGATATAGTGCTAATGACCGACAACAAGGAAGATTTGCAAAGATTTATGGACATCTGCGATAATGAGGGAGATATGTTAGATTTCAGATTCAGTGCGAAAGAATCAGCAGTCATAATTTTTAATGACAATGAAGGTGGTGAGCTTAGGATACAGGAGGTCACGCTAGAGATAACAGATAAATACAAATATCTGGGCGTATGGATATGCAATGGGACCGAGTGCCTAAGGGAACACGAAATATACGTAACGACTAAAGGTAACAGGAATGTAGCAGTGATGAAAAATAGGGCAATGTGGAATTACAATAGGTATGATGTTGTGAGAGGAATATGGAAAGGGGTTATGGTTCTTGGTCTGACGTTCGGCAATGCGGTCTTGTGCATGAGATCAGAAGTTCAAGCAAGATTAGAAATTCAGCAACCTGGAATAGGTAGGCTTGCTTTAGGAGCTCACGGGAATGCACCCAATCAGGTAGTGCAAGGTGATATGGGTTGGACATCATATGAGGGCAGGGAAGCTAGCAGCAAAATAAAATTTGACAAGCGATTGAGAGAAACGGGGGAGGAGCGTTGGGCTAGGAAGGGATTCAGCTACTTGCACATGAAGAATGTCAATACAAAATGGTGGAAGCGAACCAGAAGATTTACGGGTAAATACTCAGAAAACAACAGGGATCGAACCAAAAATAACTATTGGTTAAAAAGAAGGCGAAGGAAACGGAGACCGACATGTGGAGAATTGTCATGATTAAGAAGTCCGCACTAGATATCTATCGAACTTTTAAGCAGGAAATTGTCAAGGAAAGGATTTATGATAATACTTGGGGTAGTTCTCTACTGTTTGAGGCCAGGACGGGAGTATTGCGAACCAAGACATATCGGGCTAAATACGAAGGGGTAGACACGATATGCAGTGCATGCAGAGAGGAGGAGCAAACGGCCGTACACTTGATAATGCTCTGTAAAGGGCTTCACTCTATAGTCCCGGATGATGGCGCATAGTTTTTCAAAGCACTGGGGTTTAGGGACAGGGAGGGCAAAATAGACTTTAAGCAGGTAGAAATAACTTGAAGAAGGTTATCTGATTGGTGGCTAAAGTCTAGGCACGAAAGAAATGAAACCCTTCACATCAAAGTACCAGTCCTCAACTTCACTCTTTAAATGAAAAAAAAAGATAAATCTAGTTGTTGGTTCACTAAATATTATGGCTAGGTGGCGTTAGCCGGCGCCAAATCTAAAGGGTACAACCGCATCAATTCATCCATCCATCCATTCTTGAAAATGTTGGCACTAGATGGCGTTATGGGTTTTTTAAATGTTACTCTGGCTAGGGCAGATTAATCTGGCCCGCCCGATACAAAGAGATCAGCCTCAAATTATTATTATCATCATCACTATCATCATCAGTTGACGAATAAAGAGGATAGATGGCGGTAGTATTTTAAGAAATTCACAGCATAAATAAGCAGTGAATGATCATGAGTTGGGTGCAGCGTCCGTCCGTCCATCTGTCACACAGACAGACAGACAGACAGACAGACAGACAGACAGACAGACAGACAGACAGACAGACAGACAGACAGACAGACAGACAGACAGACAGACAGACAGACGCTTCGCCCAACTCATCATCATTCAATCCATGAATATGCTTTCAATTTTTTGTTTAAATAAATAAATACTCACCACAAATGTGCTAGTTCTGTGAGTATCTTTCTTCTGTCCCGGCAGTTACTTTACAATGACTATTACCTCTTGCAGTAGTGTGAACTCATAAATGTTGCTGTGAATTTCAAGCAAATTATTTTTTGTAATTGCTGCTAAAACTACTTGTGCACAGACATATGTTACTCTGAGCCTCTTCGTTTCTCAACTAAATACAAGTAAAGTGTCTGCGTTACAAAAAATGCACTGTAATCGATTGTGAACGAAAAGTTCTAATAGATGCAAGCAAAAAAAGTCACAGCTTTGCCGCAGAGGCGAAGCAATGAACGCAATAGCAACAAATTGGAAGGTCACGCGCAGAATGGCAAGCATATGGAAACGTGCCCCGCGTTTCTCACGCACAAATGACGCACTAAAGGTACTCGCAGGCGAAGATGAACGCGAATAAGCGTCTCAGTTGTTACTTCGCTGTGTCTGAAAAGCGCGCCCTTTTTGCCAACGGAGGCTGTGGAACAATTGCAGTGAGCTTTGTGCGCTCTGGAACTACCACAGAATCGTTCCAGTGCAAGCCCAACACCAGCCAAGACGTATGATCCTCCCCAACGGGAGATAAGGGCGCGCGAGAGATCGTCTGCTACCTCCTCTCCACGGGCCAAAGTACGCGTGAGAGATGAGAGCCGCCGCTCGCAAAATGCGCCATCTAACTGATAATGCTGAAAAAACAATAGTCCCCCCCCCCCCGAGATGTCCGCCAACAGCTGTAAGGGGGTAGATATAAATAGCTTGCCGTTTGAATGTTGAAGGAGGTACTCTTCGGTAGCTCAGTGGTTAACGCCTCGCATTCATGAGGCAGAGGTTCAACGTTCGATTTCTCGCATCCTAGTCGTCATCTGGATTTTTTTCTTTCTTGCGTTTTCATATATATTGATACGTATACATGTACGTTGAATGACATCGACGCTGACGCCAGCTGCGAAATTCAGCCGAGAGTGTCCATGTAATTGCTATTGCAATAAAAACCGGAAGTTAAGGCTGCAATTGAACGTACGGGCTTTCTACACGTTGTTAGTTGTTAACACTACCCCAGAGGCAAGTGAACCTTGAAACTGCTTTGAAAAGATAACCTCACACAGGCGTTATACGGGCACAGAGCACCATATCATGTGAACTGTACCTCGAATTGGTGGTCGTAAGGCGTATTCAACACCATTGGCCGCAGCATCAACAAATTGTGCAGATGCGCATTGCTTTCTACAATAATTCATGAAATTCCGGAATACGGCACAGTAGGCACTTAACTTCACATTTTGAAATTAGAATATACATTCCAGAAGAAATTTAAACGGCCAGCGTTAGGCGCACAGACTTCCGAAATCTCACAATATGGTTGCGTCTCCACGGGCCAGCTTAGCGGGGAGTGCCTTACAGAACGTGCAAACAGGCTTCGATTACGGTGGCACGTCCGAGCTTCGAAGGCAAAGCTGAGGAAGCCTTCACTCACTTCCGTCTCACAAGCTGCTAATCTATATATCTTCTTTACATGTCTTTCTGATTCTTTTCAATTCACTCCTGACTTCTCAATGCGCTAACCACAGCTTTCTCCGCAATGACGAGATAAGGCACTCAGGGGAGATGTTGCGCAGTTCTCCGATGCAAAATACCTGAAATTGTATTTTTCTGTTACATTGGTGCGTAACAAGATGTTGCAAGAACACAAGCATTCTCTATTTCAAGGAGTGAACTTACGTGGACTGATTGTGTTTTCCAGACAGTATCGTACAACGGAGCACACCGACCTTTTATGAAAGGATCGCTCTAAATTCTACCTGTAGGTCTAACACCACTGGCGCACTAAAATAAATGCTGCTTCAGCTCTTCGACGAAAACCACGAAAATTTTAAGGCATAGGGCGTGAAAAAGCAGACAAACTTGAAATGAACTTGTTCTGCAGATGTCATCAGTGAAAAAAGAAGAAAAGACTGACAAAGTAAAATGTGGTGAAGATCAATGAGTACGCAAATTTGTATTTTGTTTTAGGGGCAAAGCTCCTTAAAGCGGCAGCCGTTCGTCCCTCGTAGTCGTAGTCGTAGTCGTAGTGTGTAACCAGTGTTACATTTTGACCTGCAAGGTAGTGCCGGTGGAAGATTTTTCTTGTGCTTAATTGAACAATAAAAAGTTCGAGGCTTGCACGTTAAGTAAGAGCTGAATGCTCCTGTCTCTCATTCCCCATTAGCAGCCATTGGCATGTACATTAAGCTCAATCTGACAAAAAAGGGTGGCTACGTTATACTCGCTGGGTGTAACCTTC